>NW_026571152.1:40913612-41228612 GCF_026225935.1 Boleophthalmus pectinirostris | reverse complement strand
AGGAGGGAGGAGGCTAGGGGACTAGTAAGGAAGGAGGTTGGAGATTATGAGACTAGTAGGGAAGGAGGGAGGAGGCTAGGAGACTAGTAAGGAAGGAGGTAGGAGGCAATGAGACTAGTAGGGAAGGAGGGAGGAGGCTAGGAGACTAGTAAGGAAGGAGGTAGGAGGCAATGAGACTAGTAGGGAAGGAGGGAGGAGGCTAGGGGACTAGTAAGGAAGGAGGTTGGAGATTATGAGACTAGTAGGGAAGGAGGGAGGAGGCTAGGAGACTAGTAGGGAAGGAGGTAGGAGACTAGGAGACTAGTAGGGAAGGAGGTAGGAGGCTAGGAGACTAGCAGGGAAGGATGTAGGAGGCTAAGAGGGAAGGAAGTAGGAGGCTAGTGGGCCAGGAGGTAGGAGAGTAGGTGGTAGGAGGCAAGGCAAGGAACTAGGAGGCAGGACACAAGGAGGCTATGAGACTATTAGGGAAAGAATTAGGAGGTTGAGAGACAAGGAAGTAGGGGACAAGGAGGCTAGGAGACTAATAGGGAAGGAGGTAGGAGACTATGAGACTAATAGGGAAGGAGGTAGGAGGCTAAGAGGGAAGGATGTAGGAGGTAGGAGGTAAGGCAAGGAACTAGGAGGTAGGAGACAATAAGGTTATGAGACTAGTAGGAAAGGAGATAGGAGGCTAAGAGACAAGGAAGGAGGTAGGAGGCTAGGAGACTAGTAGGGAAGGAGGTAGGAGGCTAGGAGACTAGTAGGGAAGGAGATAGGAGGCTAGGAGACAAGTAGGGAAGGAGATAGGAGGCTAGGAGACAAGTAGGGAAGGAGGTAGGAGGCTAGGAGACTAGTAGGGAAGGAGATAGGAGGCTAGTGGGCAAAGAGGTAGGAGAGTAGGTGGTAGGAGGCAAGGCAAGGAACTAGGAGGCAGGACACAAGGAGGCTATGAGACTATTAGGGAAGGAATTAGGAGGATGAGAGACAAGGAAGTAGGAGGTAGGAGACAGAGAAGTTGTTTTTAAGTGTCTGTGTTTGTATTTTGACATTTTTTTGGACATGATTTCGTTTGCGTTGCCGTGGCGATCCAGGGGCAGGGACCGGTGCCGTCATTTCGTGATCAACCAGAACGAGTCGGGGGAGTTCGTCGTCTTCGGGGACCACGTTCGACACGGGACCTTGTCTGAGCTCGTCCAGTACTTCAAGGAAAAACCCGTCGAGCCGTTCGGGGAATATCTGACGACTTCCTGTTGCGTGGTGAGTCATTTCTGCTAACGGGGCCCCACAAACCTACACAAACAAACGGCTCTAAAACCTGAACTGAACCAGGACTGAACCAGGACTAAACCAGGACTAAACCAGGACTAAACCAGGACTAAACCAGGACTAAACCAGGTCTAAACCAGGACTAAACCAGGACTAAACCAGGTAAACCAGGACTAAACCAGGACTAAACCAGGACTAAACCAGGACTAAACCAGGTCTAAACCAGGACTAAACCAGGACTAAACCAGGACTAAACCAGGAAAACCAGGACTAAACCAGGACTAAACCAGGACTAAACCAGGACTAAAACCAGGACTAAAACAGGACTAAACCAGGACTAAACCAGGACTAAACCAGGACTAAACCAGGACTAAACCAGGTAAACCAGGTCTAAACCAGGACTAAACTAAACCAGGACTAAACCAGGACTAAACAGGACTAAACCAGGACTGAAACCAGGACTAAACTAAAACCAGGACTAAAACCAGGACTAAACCAGGTCTAAACCAGGACTAAAACAGGACTAAACCAGGTCTAAACCAGGACTAAAACCAGGTCTAAACCAGGACTAAACCAGGACTAAAACTAAACCAGGTCTAAACCAGGTAAACTAAACCAGGACTAAACCAGGACTAAACCAGGACTAAACCAGGTCTAAACCAACCAGGTCTAAACCAGGTCTAAACCAGGTAAACCACCAGGACTAAACTAAACCAGGAAACCAGGACTAAACCAGGTCTAAACCAGGACTAATCTTTGACTAGAACTTGGAATCTAGTTCCGCCCCTGAGAGAACCCTGTGCCCGTGGAGCATTAGGTCCTCAAAGCTCGATCGGCTCGATATTTTTGCAGACCCCCAATAAACACACATGTAGAACACCCCCAGCACGATGTTTTCCAAACACTTTTCAATCCTGTGTGTTATTTTATACTGGGACAGATTGACCCGGCTCAGCTTTATGTTCCCGCAAATGAAACTCTAAGTCAAGTCATTTTTATTTTTAAACCACATTTAAAGAGATGATTCAGAGTCATTTTAACCTCAGGTCCTTTGCACCGTGACCTTTACATTACTTGTTTCCCAAAGACTGGACCACAACCCTCAAGTGGGTCACAAGATTTGTTTTTTGGGTCGCCTTGACACGACCTGCATGTGGGTCTGTGATGTACAGTTCTGCCACACGAGGGAGCGAGAGAGTCAGTGAATCTTCTCTGCACCGAACGAGTGTTTCTGCAGCTGAAGTGGAGAAATATTTGCTTGGTTTTCCAAAAAGAAGGTGATAAATGAGCAAAGGACAGAGCACTTCAGGCAGATAACAGCTGCCTGAATGATCATTGCTTTGCATTATTAGTAAATCATTCTCTCATGGCTTATTAATGATTAATAAATGCTCAAATGGTTAGTTCATGAGTAATTGAGTATGAAATAATTATGAGTAACTATTTACAGCACAGGCAAATTAAGTGCAAGTGCTAATTAAGGTCGTAATTAAGTAGTTACTAAGCGTGAATCATTATTAATTAAGTCTTTGTTCATTATTAATTAAGCCTTTGTTCACGCTTTATTAAATAAATAAATAAGGTCAGTGTTGGGGAGGTTATTTTAAAAATGTAATCCCCTACAGATTACAGATTACATACACCAAAATGTAGTTTGTAACGGAATCCATTAAATTACTTAAAGTGAGTAATGTAATCTGAATACTTTGGATTACTTGATATTGTCCTGGTTTAGTCCTGGTTTAGTTCTGGTTTTAGTCCTGGTTTAGTCCTGGTTTAGTCCTGGTTTAGTTCTGGTTTTAGTCCTGGTTTATTCCTGGTTTAGTCCTGGTTTAGTCCTGTTTTTTTGTCTTGGTTTAGTCCTGGTTTAGTTCTGGTTTAGTTCTGGTTTTAGACCTGGTTTTAGTCCTGATTTTAGTCCTGGTTTAACCCAAAGTGTGAAAAAAGGAAAATCCCGCTGTGTAATTCATTTATTTCAACAAAGTAACTGTAATCCAATTACCACTCACTGAAACAGTAACTGTAACTGAATACATTTACTCATAATTTGTACTCTGATTACATTACTCCGGTACATGTAATCTGTTACTCCTAAACACTGAATAAGGTGTAGTTATTATGAAGTGTTTCCACGGATCATTTTACTGCTGCTTCAATGGCCGAGGAAAACTAAATGTTCAGAGACACGATCAGTCAACAATAAAACATCCTCATTAATGTTCAATAATCCTCAAATCCAACTTTATTTTGTGATTTACAAATAATATCTATGGACTTGGGTCGTGAAGGTTTGTGACTTTTAAAACACAGATCTACATAATATCTGTAGTCAACCTCTGCTAGAAAATAGGTCGGGTGGGACGAACAAATTGATGAAATCTGATGCAAATTGATGATAAAGAAAATGAGGGAACATAAAAAAAAAAAAAAAAACTTGAAGGAACATAAGGCTGAAGGAACATGGGCACACTCCCGACTAGGGATGGGCATGATTAATCGATTAATCAATAATTGATCATTAGGAATTTCATCGATTATGTTAATTTTAATCGACAAACCGAATGTATGTTTCTGTGTGTAGTGTGACCAAACAGGTGTGTACATGTGTCTCTGCATCAGAAGGAGCGAGACACAAACAGTGGGTCAGTCTGTAACGAACCGAAGCACAAATGTGGATTTAACCAGGATTTGTACAAGAAATTCCACACTTTCCGTTGCGTTGGGACAAGTGTGAGTCCATGTGCACAGTGTATAAAGCAGCACATATGTTTCTGTGTCCAGTGGGAAAAAGTTTTACCAGGTGAGAGTCGCTCAATGTGGATGACGAGGCCCCGCCCCCCCCCCCTCCCCCCGTACGGTAGAGATGCGCGGATTGCGGCTACAACCGCAACTCCGCGGCTAAACCGGCGGGTCGGGCGGATGACGTGACGAAAAATAATATTTTTATTAAATTTGGGCGGGTGGCGGATTCACTACTCAAATAAAAAACTCTGAACTCGGAGCAAATGGGAGGAGAGCGAGCGGATGGCGGGCGGGTGCGGTTTTGAAAAACTGTGGTTGCAAATGGACAGCGGGCGGATGATGAGTTTTGCGATGCTGGTTGCGGATGAAAAAGTCGCCCATCCGCGCATCTCTACCGTACGATGTCCTGGTTTTGACAAACACAAATCTGGTCACACTGACCTGTATTCACCTGAGTCATGTCTTTTAATCCAACACAAGTTGAACCACATCAGCGACACAAGAGCTGGAGTTTTATCTTCACTTAGTTTATGCAAATTAGTGATGTGGTTTTAAGTTTTGTTTCTGTGAGATTTGAACAAAACTGAATTAAACACATTATAATGTCAAACAGCTGATGTGGCTCTAGAGTCGTTACGGTTTATATGTCGTAAAGTTGAATTTATTTATGCAGATTAGTGCAGATAGTAATAATAATGATGATCATTTTAATATAAAAATGTTAATGATTAATCGATAATCGATCATTAATTCTTCCAACGATCGATTAAGTAAATTTCATCGAATGCCCGTCCCGACTCCCGACTGACTGAAGCAAGACGGTCGTTCCCATCGTGTGGCGACTTTTATACTGAGTTTGATTGAATATTTTTGTTTGTTTTCCAGGTTCAGAACAATGATCTTTATGACACGATCCACGTGAGTCCCAAACAGCGGTCAGTGGCCACGCTCCAGGCTCAAAAGACCAAAAAACAGATGAGAGGCTCAGACCTGCAGCTGACGCAGAGCAGAGCAAGCAACTGCTCCTCACAGGTGAGACACAAACACAATCTACAGGTGGGATCAGGGTTCAGTTTTTACGGAAGCCGGACAAATACAAAAGCCACAACACAACAAAAAGCCACAACACAACAAAAGCCACAACACAACAAAAAGCCACAACACAACAAAAAGCCACAAACAAACACAAAAAGCCACAACACAAAAAAGCCACAACACATCAAAAAGCCACAACACAACAAAAGCCACAACACAACAAAAAGCCACAACACAACAAAAAGCCACAACACATCAAAAAGCCACAACACAGCAAAAAGCCACAACACAACAAAACGCCACAACACAACAAAAAGCCACAACACATCAAAAAGCCACAACACAGCAAAAAGCCACAACACAACAAAAAGCCACAACACAACAAAAAGCCACAACACAACAAAACGCCACAACACAACAAAACGCCACAACACATCAAAAAGCCACAACACATCAAGAAGCCACAACGCAACAAAAAGCCACAACGCAACAAAAAGCCACAACACATCAAGAAGCCACAACGCAACAAAAAGCCACAACGCAACAAAAAGCCACAACACATCAAAAAGCCACAAAACAACAAAAAGCCACAAAACAACAAAACACCACAACACAACAAAAAGCCACAACACATCAAGAAGCCACTACGCAACAAAAAGCCACAACGCAACAAAAAGCCACAACACAGCAAAAAGTCACAACACAGCAAAAAGCCATAACACAACAAAAAGCCACAACACAGCAAAAAGCCATAACACAACAAAAAGCCACAACACAGCAAAAAGCCACAAAACAACAAAATGCCACAACACAACAAAAAGCCACAACACAGCAAAAAGTCACAATACAGCAAAAAGCCACAACACAACAAAAAGCCACAACACAACAAAAAGCCACAACACATCAAAAACCCACAACACATCAAAAAGCCACAACACAACAAAACCCAAACAACAACAAAACACACAACAAAAGCCACAACACAACAAAAACGCCACAACACAACAAAACGCCACAACACATCAAAAAGCCACAACACAACAAAAAGCCACAACACATCAAAAAGCCACAACACAAAAAAAAGCCACAACAGAAGTGACCGTTGGACTCTATTTTCCGATGGACCAAGCGAAACATTAAAGGATCAAGTGGGAAGTTGAAGAAGAACAAGAATGTGAAAAGTAAAAAACGGAGACGTGAATGAAGTGGGAAACGTAAGTAATCCATGTTTCATTCGTTTGTTCGTTTTTTGTTTTTTTTTCAATATAAAACCAAAAATAAGAAAATTAAAAACAACTATTTTCTTCATTATTTGTCTCCAAAACCAAAGGGAAAAAACTGATAATGATTAATTTTTTCAGTTTTCGATTTTGTGTTTTAATGAAGAATGGAAAAAACGGATAACGACCGTTTCCCATTTTCGGGACTTAAACTGTGATGCCGGACTGAACCAGGACTGAATGAGGACTAAACCAGCACTAAACCAGGACTAAACCAGGATTAAACCGTTTTCAGTCCTGGTCTTGTCCCAGTCTTAGTCCCGGTCTCAATCACAGTCAGGTCCTTGTCTGGTCCCGGCCTCAGTCCTGGTCTGGTCCCAGTCTAAGTCCTGGTCTCAGTCCCGGACTCAATCCTAGTCTCAGTCCCGGTGTGGTTCCAGTCTGGTTCCAGTCTGGTCTCGGACCTGATTTAGTCCTGTTCAGTCCTGGTTCAATCCTGGTTCAGTCCTGGTTTAGTCCTGGTTCAGACCGGTCACATAAACAAAAACGTTATCTGTTTTTTCATTTGGGTTTATAATAAATATAACAAATAATGAAGAAAATAGTTGTTTTTTTGTTTTCTTATTTTTGGTTTTATATTGAAAAATTAACAAACGAATGAAACACGGAATCGCTGTCACTCGTTGTGGCGTTTGTGTTTGTTATGATCCCTCCCGGCTTCCGTAATTTTTCATATAAATATAAATGTAAATATAAATATAAATATAAATATAAATATAAATATAAATCTATCTGGGTCGACAGGACCTACCGCCTCTTCCTCGGAGGAGCAGACAGTTTGAAAACGGCGTCGACGTCCAGGACAACGTCTGCTACGCTCAGGTGCGGCGTAAAAAGCTGAAGGATCGAGAGGCGAAGGCGGACGCTTCCTCCAGACCCCAGTCCCTGTACTCGGAGCTGGACCTGCTGGACAGCCGGTGCCGCTCCCTGCCGCTCCTCCTGAACAGCGGCGAGGAGACGAGCTACAGACTGAGCGTGACCCCCCCTCGACCCGGCAGAGACACGCCCAGCCCCGAGCCCTCGCACCGGCCCGAGCCGTACAGAGCGTCGCCGCAGCCCAGCCCGGAGCCCGGCGCCAGGGCGGACGACGCGGGGGTGTACGCCGAGGTCACCGCGCCGCACCGCCCCGCCGTGGACGACACGTACGAGCAGCTCCCGAAGCTCCCGCTGCTCCCGCAGCTCCTGGACAACGGCGCCCAGTACGAACCCGTGGGACACCTGAGGCTCAAACACGGGACTAAAGTGAGTTCACCACACACCGAAACACAAAAGTAAAACATGACATACTGAAAATACTGAATATATACTGTAGAAAATCTGTCAGTCTGCCCCAGGGCAACTGTGGCTACAATAAACTCTGTTCACATTTACGTCACAAACCAGGAAAACTTTTGGAAACATGCGATGACGACTTCCTTTAGGCTCTGTTCACAGTAGTAAGTCTGACAAAATCTAGGAAAAAAGAGAAAATGTCCCAGTTTTCTTCATCTTTATCTTCTGTCATTTGCCACGTTTACATGAGAGCTTTAATTACGAATAAAAATTATTTAATTCCACTTTCAAAAGTCTAATGAAAATGATTATTCGGAATTAAATGTGTGAAGAATCCCTCAGTTTTCCAGGTAGAATCCACGGCGAGGTGGGTTTACTTCTCATAAATCCCTAGAAAAACAGACATTCTGACTGTGAGCGGGGTCGCCTCTCCACAGATCTGACCTGTGACTCGGTCTGGTTTGGTGCCCGTGAAAAATGACACAATGCCCCTTTCACATTAGCGATTTAGTGTAGAACAAAAGATTTGAAAGTGAGCTGTAAAAATGATGAAGGATTTTTACAAATTTAATTTTCTTCTCGCCATTCGGAATTAAACTTAATTCTGAAGTAAGTGGGTGGTTGATTCTGATTTTAAAGCCGAATTCATTTATTCTTCGATGATGTAAACGTTTATTCTTCTCAAAAATAATCCTGGTGGTTCAGCACATTGCTCATTGTGTCGCCTTTCTGGGCGATCTACACGATCCGGCTCCACCAGTCCTCGCCACAGACTTTCATCTCGAGACCGAGTCAAGACCGAGTCCAAGCTCCTTCAAGACCGAGACAAGACCAAGACAAGACTGAGACAAGACCAAGACAAGACCGAGACAAGACTGAGACAAGACTGAGACAAGACAAGACTGAGACAAGACTGAGACAAGACAAGACCAAGACAAGACCAAGACAAGACCGAGACAAGACTGAGACAAAACCAAGACAAGACCAAGACAAGACCGAGACAAGACTGAGACAAAACCAAGACAAGACCAAGACAAGACCGAGACAAGACTGAGACAAGACTGAGACAAAACCGAGACAAGACTGAGACAAGACCGAGACAAAACCAAGACAAGACCGAGACAAGACTGAGACAAGACTGAGACAAGACTGAGACAAGACCGAGACAAGACTGAGACAAGACCGAGACAAAACCAAGACAAGACCGAGACAAGACTGAGACAAGACTGAGACAAGACCAAGACAAGACCAAGACAAGACCAAGACAAGACCGAGACAAGACTTAGACAAAACCAAGACAAGACTTAGACAAGACCAAGACAATACTGAGACAAGACTGAGACAAAACCAAGACAAGACTTAGACAAAACCAAGACAAGACTTAGACAAGACCAAGACAATACTGAGACAAGACCAAGACAATACTGAGACAAGACCAAGACAAGACCGAGACAAGACTGAGACAAGACTGAGACAAAACCAAGACAAGACTTAGACAAGACCAAGACAATACTGAGACAAGACCAAGACAATACTGAGACAAGACCAAGACAATACTGAGACAAGACCAAGACAATACTGAGACAAGACCAAGACAAGACCGAGACAAGACTGAGACAAGACTGAGACAAAACCAAGACAAGACTTA
This sequence comes from Boleophthalmus pectinirostris, assembly GCF_026225935.1. Taxonomy (NCBI): domain Eukaryota; kingdom Metazoa; phylum Chordata; class Actinopteri; order Gobiiformes; family Gobiidae; genus Boleophthalmus; species Boleophthalmus pectinirostris. The sequence continues at coordinate 41,219,390 of NW_026571152.1, read as the reverse complement.
GACAAAACCAAGACAATACTGAGACAAGACCAAGACAAGACCGAGACAAGACTGAGACAAAACCAAGACAAGACTTAGACAAAACCAAGACAATACTGAGACAAGACCAAGACAAGACCAAGACAATACTGAGACAAGACCGAGACAAGACAGAGACAAGACCAAGACAAGACCAAGACAAGACCGAGACAAGACCGAGACAAAACCAAGACAAGACCAAGACAAGACCGAGACAAGACCGAGACAAAACCAAGACAAGACCTAGACAAGACCGAGACAAGACCTAGTCAAGACCGAGTCCAAGCACCTTCACGACCGAGACAAGACCGAGACAAGACCGAGACAAGACCGAGACAAGACCGAGACAAGACCGAGTCCAAACGCAGTTGAGTCCGAGACAAGACTGAGTCCGAACGCGGTCGAGTCTGAGACAAGCTTGAGTCCAAACTTGATTGAGTCCGAGACGAGACCAAGACCTTAAAAAAATGGTCTCGAGGCCAAGACAGGTCTCGAGAACTACGACACTAGTAACTAAACCAGAAGTCGTCATCGCATGTTTCCAAACGTCTTCCTGGTTTGTGACGAAAGTATGAGTGTGGAGTGAATGAATAAAAGTTACACAATGCGGCTTTAAAATAAGTGATCTAGTGCCAGTTTAATGAAGAGCAAAAGCTCTACATTATCTAAGGATAATAAATATAATAAATAATAAATTCTTACTCTTTTCACATTTTATCGTTTTCCTTTTTTCTTTTCTCAGATTTTTATTTCAGTTTCAGTTTTCCGTGTACATTTTCCGGTTTGTGCAATTCCGTTCTAACTCCGCGTTTCTTTTCCAGAACGACAAATGGAAGCGGATCTTTCCTGAAGTCAAAAGGAAATGGTGACTCTGTGCGTGACACTATTCTGTTTTTATTCTGCTCTGTGAGTGCAGCTTCCTCCTGACCATAAACTGTAAAATAAATAACTTAAATGTAACGATATTTTACTATTAAATGCATTTTTAAATCGCCTGCTTCTCTGATTTTCATAACACGTCCTCTTGAAATGCTGAACTGAGTATTTACACTTAGTTTAGTTTAGTTTATTTGTTTATTTATCAGGGACAATGCACATAAAAAAAAACAACAAAAAAAACATTGAGCTACACAAAAAAGGTCATTATGTTTGTGCAGGTTAAAGTAAAATCTGTCATTTCCAGCTTCAGTCCTTGGACAGGTTGGTGGACATGTCAATAAAATAAAATACAATACAATATATATTAATGCAATCGTTCATCCAGTCAATCATAAATAAATAAATAAAATTAGTAAGACTGATATCAGCACATCTGTTTTTTCTTTTCCCTTTAGTTTGTCTATAATTTTACCACATGATTTTACGATTACCTTGTGCATTTTTAACTATTTCAAGAAAAAAGTTGGCTTTGGCCAGTCTAAGGATAGAAATTGTGAAAATTAGATGTGATGTCTAATTTCTAACTTCTAACTTGTATAGATCTGGTCTTGTTATGTCACCACACGCTCGGTCAAACACAGGTCCAACTGGAAAAACCCAGAAAAACAGACACGAGGCTCAAATCACCTTCTAGACTTTTATTGAAGATTTTCAGCTTCTTCTTCAGCAGCAGCAGGTTGAAAACCTTTAAAATTAACAAATATGTGTAATATTGAAATTACATTTACATTTTAATCTATTTGTATTTTTATCTATTTCCATTTAAATTAAAATAATATTTATTAATATACCTTTTACATCAGGGGTGTCCACATATCTAAACACAGACAAAGCAGAGGGACGATCGAGAGCCGTAGATGCTCAATACAGTTAATGAAATATGTACATGATTAACACGTTAGAATGAGCCATCGTCTTTATTCATGCTAAGATCCTTAAAACCAAACACTAAATATTCAACATTGGCTTTATCAAGGTGGATTTTCAAAAAACTTGCAGTAAAAAAATATTTTTTAATTGATGCGAGGTAATTTGGGCCAAATCACCTGGAAGTCTGAGGGCCAAGAAAAATGTGTCTGAGGGCCGCATTTGGCCCCTGGGCCATAGTTTGGACATGCCTTTTTTACATTTTAACTTAATTAGGCTACAATTTACAGGGGGTGCTAGTGGCAAAAACCATCGTTGTGTCCTTAGGCAAGACACTTCACCCAAAGTGGTGTGTGTGGTTATGGTCGGAGGGACTGATGGTGCAGATTGGCAGCCTTGATTATGTCAGTCTGTCCCAGGGCAGCTGTGGCTATAGTAGTAGTTTACCACCACCAGGTCTGGTGTTGCGTGAATGAATAATGAATTGTAAAATGCTTTGAGTATCTTGAAAGGCGCTGTATAAATGCAATGATTAATTTTAAAAATAATAATCATTTTAAATAATGTAACTGTAACACTTTATAATAACTACACCTTATTTAGCCTTAATAAAGCATGAACAAAGACTTAATTAATAATGAGCAAATACTTCATTAAGAGTCATTCAGCCTAATAACTACTTTATTACTACTTTAATAAGCACTTAACTTGCTTTTACTAAGCCTGTGCTGTAAGTAGTTACTCATAATTATTTCACACTTAGTTAATCATGAACTAACCATTTGTGTGTGTATTTTGTAAATGCATATTTAAGTACAAATTTGAACATTTATTAATGATTAGTAAACCATGAAAGAATGATTTGCTAATACTGTAATGCAATGTATGAAACAAATTGAATAGTTTATTATTTTATATATAATTTTTATGAATTCATAAATAAATAGCTTTTAATTGCTATATAATACACACTTTTAAAAATTAATGCTGCTTTCACTTGGTTAGACTTTAATACATTTTACAACAATAACAATAAACTGGAATAAATCTAAACAATATGATAAAAGGTGTAAGTTTACGCACATCACTGGAGCAAGGCCACAACAGTGAACAGAGAAAGTGAGACAAAGATTAAAAAAAAAAAAAAAAAACTCTTCTTGGGAGCTTCACCTGCTCTGTCTCAGTATATTTAAGAAAGGAGATGGAGTTGCTCTTCTTTAAAATGGGTTTTCATAATAATATTGTGTTCAAGGAGCCTTGAAACTATCTCGACACAATGTGATTTAATTTATAAATGTAAAACTTATACACACCCAACCACAGGGAAGATTATGAAGATTATTTGTCTCACTTTCTAATATATCTAAACAACCAATTTCCAATTAGATTAAATGATTCAGTTTCATTTTTTCACATTTTCAGAACTTAAATTAAATTACTTTTTCAGATTTTATTCATTAATTTACTGTTAACTTAAATTTGGACATAAAATAAATCTAACTAAAGCTTCTCATCGTGTTTCTTTGCGATTAAAATGATGTTCTGAGGCGTGTGAGTCTGTAAAACCAAAGAGATGAAGGTGATGTGTTTTAAACGATGACGTCCGTTCGCGTTCACGTTTAAAGAGGTCGTCCGATCGGCTTTATAAGTGCACGCGTAAATAACCGGAGAACGCTGAGAGGGCGCTTTTATTACACAGCCATCCTTCTTAAAGTCCCATCATGCAGCGGTGCGGGGGTCTTCATCACGGTAAATGTGCAGGCAGTCAGCAGTCAGTGAGTTAAAGTGAATCTAACAGCAGCCGAAGCTTCACGCATCAGCAAAAACACATTATTATTATTATTATTATTATGAAGTGCTGAGGATTACGGACGAAGATTCAACCCTCGACCCTCCAGTTTACAGAGAATCCTGCTCTACGACGGACACGGTTTGTTGTAGGATCAGTCTGTTTGGCTTTTCAGTTTCAGATGACGTCACAAGATTCTACAGGTCAAGAATATTTAACACTGATGAGGCAGATAAATAGAATATTGTCAGCAGTGTTGGGAGTAACGTGTTACAAAAGGAACGAATTACTGTAACGTGTTGCTTTTTGCTCTAACACAGTAATGGAATATCCAGTCTGGCGCCACCTAGTGCCTCTGCTCAATTTCATTTCTCTCCAGACTAGATCAGGAATCAGAATACACTAGACCAGACGTGTCAGACTCAGGCCTGGGGGCCAAATTTGGCCGGCGATATAGTAATATTTTGCTCGTAAGATCATATCAAATATGTATTAGAACTGGTCTGCCAGTATGGCGCATGCACCGCTAATACTACGAATCCCAGAATGCTTTGCAAATGTGTGGCGCATTTTGACTGGTTGTTGGTTTGTGAAAAAAATAAAACATAAATAAATAAATAAAGAGTTCAAAAGCTACAGATAGGCTATAGAGACATCATTTATTTAAAATGTTGTTTAATTATTTTGATTGATTGATTGCATTTATATAGCGCCTTTCAAGATATTCAAAGTGCTTTACAGTTCATTATTCAGTCACTCCACACTCAGTGGTGGTAAACTACTATTGTAGCCACAGCTGCCCTGGGGCAGACTGACAGAAGCGAGGCTGCCAATCTGCACCATCGGCTCCTCCGACCACCACCATCACTCACACACACACCACTTTCATATTAGGCAATGTGGGTAAAGTGTCTTGCCTAAGGACACAACAACAGTTTTTTGCCACTGGCGCCTCCTGTGGCTCCTGATGTTCCCAGTGTCTCCATCCAAGTCCTACCCAGGCCCAGACCCGCTGAGCCTCTGAGATCTGATGGGATCAGGCTTTGACAAGCTGCTATGGCCTTTATATTAAACATTTATTTTATTAAGAAATGGTTTAACATTACATATCTTGAAAGAAGAGAAAACATGCATGGCCCACAACTTAGTCCCAGTTTTTAATTTTGGTCCACTGTGAATTTGAGTTTGACACCCCTGCACTAGACGGTTTAGAAGAACCCCGGAAGTTGTAGACCGAGCACCGACCATCTGATCTGTGAAGTCATGACGTCAAACTCTTTTCTCTGTTTGTGTCCCTTTTATGGAACAGAACAACAGTAAACAAAGTGTCGAGATGGATGTAGACGAAGACAGACATTCTGTGTTGGCAATGATTCCCGAGATCGAGGATTTAAGCCGGAACAAAGAGAATATTTGGTGAATTTTATCAAGGAGAAAAACGTTATTGTCCTTCTTGCTATAGGATTTGAAGCATTACATACGTCACGGCCAAACAGCAGCGACTGGTTAATAAAAAAAAAGTACCTGCCTACTGTCGAGTGAACGAATCCTAATGCTGCGAGGTCACACGGTTTCCACCAAGTGAAACCGGCCGATGAATCAGGTTTGTAATTTTATTATTACCAACCACCAAAAAACACGAGGATGTCCCAGTTTTTTTATTTTGAAATTCTGATCACCTTATATATTAGTCTATGGTCTATATCACGCTTTTCCATACACTTTCCAATTCTGTGCAGTATTAATTTATCTGAAACTACTATCAAAGTCACACCTGCCCTGGAGCAGACTAACGGAAGCGAGGCTGCCAATCTGCGCCAAACTTCTTTATGCATTTCTTCGATGTGGATCACGCTCAAATATAAAATAAAGTACAAATAATCACACGAAAACAACCAAGGGGAAAGTAAAAGCCCTTTATTTATTTGTTTATTTTAATGCATGAACTGATGATACAAAATGAATCCAACATTACAGGAGTTATTTTGTCCAATAACAGAGCTTCTTTTCTTCTTTTTACATGATTTGGTTTAGTACAATATTGCTTAAACTCAAGAACATCTGTAAGCCCTTTTCAAAGACTGAAACTGTAAAAAGAACTGGACGAAGGGAGTGTGACGTCACCTACAGTGTTTGGATCCAGTCAAACGAAGCTCATCGAAGTTGGAGTTATAAAAGCGAAATTTGGAGTTGTGTTTCATTTTAGGAATAGAAACTGATTTACAAAATAGCAAAATAAAAACACCAGGATCATGTAGAACAGGTTAATACGAACATTTTAAGACTAAAATGAGGAGTTTGACAGCAGCAGCTACAGAGAGAGGAGCAACGTTTTTTTCAGTACAAAGTGAATTGGAGCCAGAGTCGGTGGAGTCGGTGTCCTGTCGATTTGAGCTCCCGAGACAGAATGGAGTAATAAGTCACATTTTAAAAGTGTTTTGGTTTTATTGTCTGTTTTGACCAGCTAAACATCGACGTGTGCGTGTTTGATTTGCGGCAGAAAACCTACGTTAGATGATTGAAGAGTTTGGATTTAATATTTGATTTTATCGTTATAATTTTCGTATTTTATTTTGTTTCCATGTGTAGAAAACGTTGTAACTTTGTTTAGCAAGGCGCTGTATAAATAAAATATCACTATATTATAACAGGAAATTCACACTGTAGCCTTAAATATTATATATTTAACGCTATAAATATTTTAGTGTTTCCAGTCATTTCTTTCTCTTATATGGGAAGTGGGAGTTTTATTTGATAGAAGATATCGGCCTGTGGAAATGAGCTCTGCCCAAATTCATACAAATGAGTGAATAAATGTGATTCTACAATTGTCCTGTCGATATGTGCTCCCTTTACTTGAACTTTAACAGTCACATAAAATCAATAACATCTGCAGCCTTTTACCATCTAAAAAACATAGCAAAAATCAAAGGTTTACTGTCGAAATCAGACTTGGAGAAACTTATCCATGCGTTTGTCTCCAGTAGGTTAGATACTGTAATGTTCTGCTCACTGGTCTCTCCAAACGAGCTGTGAGACGCTGCAGAACATCCAGAACATCCAGAACATCCAGAACATCCAGAACGCTGCAGCTCAGGTCCTGACTCGAACTAGGAAGTACGAGCACATAAGTCCTGGTCTCAGGTCTCTGCACTGGCTCCTGTGGCTCAGAGACTTTAAAGCAGCTCTGCTTGTACAAGTGTCTCCATGGCCGAGCACCAAAGTCCATCTGTGACATGTTAGTGTCATATGAACATCTCACACACTCTGAGGAGCTCAGGGACCAACTCCTGCTGGTGCCCAGAGTCACGACTAAACAAGGGGAGTCAGAGTTTCAGGTTCATGCAGCTAAAACCTGGAACAGTCTGAACATGTGAGACAGACTCTTCTGTGACGCTGTTTAAATCCAGACTCAAAACATTTCTGTTTAACTGTGCATATAACTGAAAGGTTTTCATTCCGCACTCTTCTCTCCAATTTATGTCTCTCTTTTTTAATTTTAATCTTCATGATTGTTTATGTTTTGATTTGTTTTTATTATGATTTTAATGTATTTCTTATTCTGTAAAGCACTTTGAATTACTTTGTGTACGAATTGTGCTATACAAATAAACTTGCCTTGCCTTGCCTTAGTTGGAGCCTATTTGAGCAGAATATGACTGTCCAAATCAGGAGTCACCAAACTTTTTTCTCTGGGGGCCACATTACTGCCCCTGACCGTGATGGGGGTCGAGGTCGGGTCGGCCGTATAACAGAATTGTATGACCCTGACGACGCAGATTATATTTTTTGAAAACTGACACACTTTCTTAACATATACATATACAACCCAAAACATGCTACATACATCTCCAGGAAGAACAGTTGAGAGTCAAGGTCAATTAAATAAAATCAATCAATAAACCTGCCCAGGAACGACAACAGGTGGAAATGAGCACTGGTTGTGAGGGTTTCTTTCTGCCTCTCCTACCCCTCCTTTCCCTGCTCCCTCTTCCCTTCTCTCACCTTATTTGGCTTTTCCTGTGCCAGATCGTTCCATCAACCAAGTGGTGAACTACTCAGGCTTTTTGTGTTTTTGAGCATTTTGGAAGGTTTTTGACTCTTACCTGTTTACTTTTGTCCGTTCCCCAGTTCAACCGTTTTGGAGCCAGCCTCATCCCGTTACCACCTGTTCCGCAAGCCTCTGGTCAGCCTCTTCACCTTTGCACTTCAGCCAACCTGGACCCGTCCTACCTCCCCTGGAATCAATCCCCCTGTCCACGACTATTTTGTTAATAAATACTTTTTGTTACTGCATATTTGGTTCCGACCAGTGATTCTTTAACACTGGTGCTACAACCTGGTACAAACATCTCTCCTGTTAATGTAAATTGTCCCTGTCTCGTTAAATAAATAAATACATAAATAAATATCAGACAGCACGGTCCTCACACTGAACAAAAAAATAATCAGTCGTTCACTGTTCTTTGAAAACTCGGCTCTCTCTGTCACCGTTTTCGTCCTTTAACACGAGACATTCAGCTGTCTTTAACTGCACTACAGAACTCTGTCACTGTTTGATCTCGAGTTTGTCAGGTGACGAAAATTCGGCAGCAAATGTAAATATGTCATATAATTATTTAAATATAAATACTTCATATAAATACATATTTTTTATTGAAAAAATCAACAAAATATAAGATGCAGACGTGTTATTATTTGACAAGAAATCATTTTTAAAAATTGAAGTCGGTCAGTGGGCCTTAGTTTGATGATCCCTGGTCCAAATGAACTACGCAGATTCATATAAATGAGTTAAAATTTGACAAAACTAAGGTATAAAGTTTGATCACCGTGTGCAAAAACAGCATCAAACCTGCGTCTCTAATCCAAAGAAATGTGTGTCAAATTGGGAAGGTCTCGTTTAGGGTTTTTTATTATTATTATTTGGTTTTATTGGATCTATACAACTGTAAAATTGTAAGGTAGCTCATTTCGACGGGGTGGTGCGAATCGATAGGCGTCATGTCGATTTAGGCTGCTGGGAGCTCATTTCGACAGAACATCGGAAGTGCACCCATGCTCACTTTGTCCATTTATATAAACTGTCTCTGCATTGGAATTTATGTTGTGGCTCCACTGTTTGAAAAAGTCACTGAATAGATTCTTTCATAGTTCTTATCATTTTAAGAGTCCTTACTTTTTTAACATTATCATTGTCGTTTTTTACCGTCTGCAAACTGAGGACGTGTCGTGGCCAGCACAGACAGGAGGTAGGTGCTTCACTCTTCCACTGAGCCCTTTAGATTCTGATGTGGAAAGTGCTACAAAAAGATAAAACATAAAGTGAGTGAACATTCAAAGATCTTACATGACACAAAACTGGACTCCTGTGAGCTTTAACTCATGTTCTAATGCTGTTACCTCCTCCAAAACAGACCTGGAGTTGTGTTTTTGTATTCGCACAGGATTAGTTTGACCTGTGGATCTTTGATGATTTGTAATAATTGCAGAGGATGCCTGAGATCTTAATCCCGTGTGAATGCTCGATGTCTGTAATTTGTAAAGTAAAAATTCCACCATAATTTACCTACAATATTTCACCAAACACAGATGTCCGGTGATAATACTCGAATCGGCATTTGGTTGTTTGTTGTTGTAATTGTGCCTTTTTAATCTATTTCTTTTCTTTCTGCGTTTTTCTCTTTCAGTCTCCGTCACGGTCAGAAAAATAGAGTCACTTAGTAAAGCCTTCTGCCTGGAGACGTGATCGAAAACGCGGACAGATACCTTTTTAAGATTTTGACATTGGCATCAAGAAAAGCAGTAACAAGGAAGCTGGTTTAAAAAGGACCCACCGCCAGTGAATCAGTGGCTCGACATTATAGACCAGGAGTGTCAAACTCATTTTGTTCCGGGGGTCGTATCCAAACGACTTTGATCCCAAAGTGTCCGGATCAGAAAACTCATGTCATATAAACCCCAAAAATAACAATAAGTTCAAATATTTGTGCAGAGAAACACAAATCTATTACAGAAATCTTTTTTAATTGATGAACTCTTTCTTTGACAAATAATATTATTATGAACAACCTGAAACTTTGAGAAAAATACAATTTCAACACAATGTTTTAACATGAACTTGTATGTAAATAGGAATAAGTCAATTTTTGTTGTAAAATCCTGCACTCAGCTCCACTTTTCTCATGTTGGACATTTTTCTGATGAGGGTGTCACGGTCAACAGTCAAAACGATCGTCCTTTAAGAGCGTTTGGAAAGAGACAAGTCTTCATTTGTGCTGCTCTGGTGGGAGGGGCCACGTACAGAGACGCTGGAGACGCTGCTGTGATAAACACCACAGAAAATTAACAATAGAAAATATAATTCAAATATTTTAGTAGAAAATCAGCCGAGGGCCACATTAAAGGTCTTAGAGGGTCAGATCCAGCCCCCGGGCCGTATGTTTGACACCCCTGATATAGAATAAATATATTCCATGGAACGACTGAGATCACGCATTAGTGATTCAAATTTCAGCACAATCGGACTAAGCCTGTGCAAACAGGAGTGAATCTTGACATTCAAAATTATCCAAAATTTTGATTAAAATTTGCGGCTTCACTGCACGTAAACCGTGACAGTTATCAAAATAAATCCGATAATTTTAGAGGTCACAGAAGTCATGTAAACGGGAAACGGTCGTTATCCGTTTTTTCCATTTTTCATTTAAACACAAAATCAAAAACTGAAAAAACGAATCATTATCTGTTTTTTCATTTTGGTTTTGGAGACAAATAATGAAGAAAACTGTTGTTTTTTCGTTTTCTTATTTTTGGTTTTATTAAAAAAAACAACAACAAATGAACAGAATGACACAAGGATTAAACGACATTAAAACACAGATCTGTAAATGGTGTAATTACCTGAGGAAGTCCGGGGCCCTGGAGATCATGTTCTCAAAGTCTGCGTAGGAGAGTTTACTGTCTCCGTCCAGGTCGGCCTCCTCGATGGTTTTCTCACACACCAGCTGCACCTCCTCCGGCGTCAGCTCCTCCTTCGTCAGTTTGTTCAGAACCTTCTCCAGATCTTCTTTGCACAGGTAATTATCCACATTATAATCTGCGGAGAAGAGCAGAGACACTGATAACACTGTCCTACGATATTGTTCAGTCCATTGATACTTTGCAGCTGATTTTGATGAGCTGAGTTTGACGCTAACTAGAGGCACTGCTCTGTCTGACGCTTTGTAAAGGCCTATTCATACTTCATAAGAACATACAATACCGTTCAAAAGTTTGGGGTCACCCAGACAATTTTATGTTTTCCATGAAAAGTCACACTTTTATTTACCACCACGAGTTGTAAAATTAATAGAAAATATATTCAAGACATTGACAAGGTTAGAAATAATGATTTGTATTTGAAATAATATTTTTTTCCTTCAAACTTTGCTTTCGACAAAAAAATCCTGAATTTGCAGCAATTACAGCATTGCAGACCTTTGGCATTCTAGCTGTTAATTTGTTGAGGTAATCTGGAGAAATTTCACCCCACGTTTCAAGAACACCGTCCCACAAGTTGGACTGACTGGATGGACACTTCTTGTGTTTGTACCGTAAGGTCAAGATGCCCACTTCTCTTTCTACTCTGGTTAGAGCCTTTTTGTGCTGTTCTCTGAAGGGAGTAGTACACACCGTTGTAGGAAATCTTCAGTTTCTTGGCAGTTTCTTGCATGGAATAACCTTCATTTCTAAGAACAAAAATAGACTGTCGAGTTTCACATGAAAGTTCTTCTTTTTCTGGCCATTTTGAGCATTTAATCGACCCCACAAATGTGATGCTCCAGATACTCAACCTGCTCAAAGAAAGGTCAGTTTTATAGCTTCTCTAACCAGATAAACTGTTTTCACCTGTTCTAACATGATGCACAAGGACACTGGAGAGACAGTTCATGGAAATGGGCCTCTGTACACCTATGTAGATATTGCACAAAAAAACAGACATGACGTCATTTTGTCTGGCAGTTCTTGCGGTTTGTTCTCGACACCTCAGCTGAGCAGAACTTTATGCGTCAGTTCTGCAGCGCTGTCGCACGCCTACTTTCTGACAGGTTATTTATGTGTTTGTGGTTTATTTGCTTCCTCGCCGGTGCAGAGCAAGAAGAAAAAGGGATGGTTTTGAGTCACAGCTGGAGGAAATGGTGAGAAATACAAACATCAGTACGACATGACGCTCAGTGACGATAAAGACGCCAAATGGCAAGAAATTCAATTCAATTCAAGTTTATATAGCACATTTAAAACAACTTCAAATTACGTTGCTCACTTTAAGTAATTTAATGGATTACGTTACAAACTACATTTTGGGGTATGTAATCTGTAATCTGTAGGGGAATACATTTTAAAAGTCACCTTCCCAACACTGTGCTTGAGTTATACACTGTGTCTTTACCATATATTTTGAAGGCGTATATTGCTTTGAGTTCCCTCGGGGCCATTTCGCTGAGCACTGAGAACATGTCCACAAACTCATTAAAGCTCAGATTCCCCGCGCCGTCTTCAGAGAATGACTCTACGATCCGGGTACGGAACGGGTTTTCCTGCACATAAACACATATGGGAAAATGTGTGTTTGATGAGAAAGACAAAAACCAATGAAACTTTTTATGGTGCGTGTAGAAGTTGAGTAACAACTAAACACAAAAACACTTAACAAATAAATGCATAATTTCCTTTCTTATGCTGTTACATGAGTACACAGCTGAATATCTGAGTGATGTGTCGGTTGTGAACATTCCGGTTCTTAAAGCCGACTCTTTGAAGTGAACGACTTTAGCCGGCTTCTCGTTGGGAGTCGATTTAGTTTTTTTAGAGTGAACACGAGAGACGGAGGGAGAGCGAGCGGGACAGAGAGAAACAGAAAACAAAAAACGCATTAAAATTTTGACATATTTCAATGCAATATGCAGTTCAAAGGCAGAGTGTTGATTGTGTAAAGTGAAAACAAACATATCCAACAGGCTCCACAAATAAATAAATTGAAAGGTTGACTAACTGAGATGGGTCTTTTTATACTTTTTTATATGGCAAAGGAGAAAAATCAGCTTGTGGACTCGACAAAAGTTTGTTTAGTTGAAGACGTTTCGCGGTTCGTCCAAGCTGTTTCTTCAGTTCTGGTCAGACGCTGGTGGACACTTCCTTATATCTGTCTGCAGGGAGGAGCTAACTACACTGAAACTACTCTGAAACTAACACACACACTTGTTTACAGTTTCTGTTTGTTAGTTAGGCCTGTTCATCTGTACTAACAGTGGGGTCTCTTGTTCTCTTGTTTGTTTTGAGTACAGATCAACAGGCCGTGCTAATGAACAGAAACGGTAAACATGTAGGTGTGTTCGTTTCAGAGTAGTTTCAGTGTAGTTAGCTCCTCCTTTCAGACAGATATAAGGAAGTGTCACCAGCGTCTGACCAGAACTGAAGAAGCACCTTGGATGAACTGAGAAACGTCTTCAACCAAACAAACTTTTGTCCAGTCGACCAAACAAACTTTTCTCCTTTGCTGTGGATTCTACCTGAGCGACTGAGGGATTTCTCACATACATTTTTATACTTCATAATTTATTTAGTAGCACTCTGTTCGGAAAATAAAGCCATATAAAGGATAAACATTTGATGTCACGTTTTTTTTTTTTTACATTAGTATACAATTCATTTTACACACAGTTTTGCTTTATTTTTGGTGATAAATTAATTTAAGAAGCAGAAAATCTCAGGAGCCATCTTCATAATAAGCAGAGACAAAAGAACCGTCTCTCCAAAAAGAGGTGAAATTCTCATCTCTAGAATATCTGTAGGGTAGTTTATCCAAGCTGAACTGTGAGCGTTTGGAGTTTGGGACACTGACATGATGACAGATTTTTCATTTGCTAAAACGTGCCACTGAAGAAGCAAATACTCGGTTATAAATCTGATGACTGTGTTTGTATTTGAACCACAAACTGTCCTTTCTACAAGACAGTTTTACGTTTTGTTCACTAAGTTACATTTTTCAAACGTTTCATCTTGTGAATAGTTTTGCAAAAGATCTGACAGATTTATAAAAGTTTCAGAAAACACGCCAAAGTGATCGAAAAGCTGTAAATCACAAGCACGTGCAGTAAACGCTCGGCGGGAGAGTTGTACCTTGAGCTCGGGCATGTTGACGATCAGAGCCGGAGGGATTTTACAGTCAGGGTCGTTGGTGTAATCCATCGGAACCAAATGTGGAGCCAGTTCATGATATCGACCGTGGAGCCTGCAGCAAAAACACAGCTGTGATTTAAGCACAAAAACACAAACAACTCCCATACAAAAAAATAATAATAACATGTCGTCCAGTACACACAAGTAGAGTCTTTATATTTTAAACATATGGCATATTTTAATACTGTACTTTTCAAATTCATCCTCATAATTGTGGATAAAATCAGAGTGAGATTAAACATTTTTAATTTAGTTTAAACTCTGAACCTAAATTTAATTCTTTAAAATCTCAAAATAAAACTCCACAAAACAGTTCATATTTTCATATATATTCAGTGTTGTGGAGTAACAGATTACATGTACCGGAGTTATGTAATAAGAGTACAAATTATGAGTAACTGTATTCAGTTACAGTTACTGTTTCAGTGAGTGGTAATTGGATTACAGTTACTTTGTTGAAATAAATGGGTTTTTTTTTTCACATTTTGGGTTGCATTTTTTTTTTTTTTTTTTTTTGGTAATTCCACTCATTGCCAGAAACTAAACCAGGTCTAAACCAGGACTAAAACCAGGTCTGAACTAGATCTAAACCAGGTCTAAAACCAGGCCTAAACTGGACCTAAACCAGGTCTAAACCAGGAATAAAACAGGACTAAAATAGGTCTAAACTAGATCTAAACTATGTCTAAACCAGGTCTAAACCAAGGACTAAACCAGGACGAAAACCAGGACGAAAACCAAGTCTAAACTAGATCTAAACCAGGACTAAACCAGAATTAAACCAGGACTAAACCAGGTCTAAAACAGGAATTAACAGGACTAAATCCTGCTGTGTGGACGTGTTTCTTCTTCTATCAATAATATTTTTAATTTGGTTCAGTAAAGTCTGGACTTTTTATTTTCTTTTATCAGACAAAACATCTTATGTTACGATTTCCTCGTCTTTGCTTCTCTACAGCAAATCAAGTAATCCAAAGTATTCAGATTACATTACTCACTTTAAGTAATTTAATGGATTCTGTTACAAACTACATTTAGGTGTATGTAATCTGTAATCTGTAGGGGATTACATTTTAAAAGTCACCTTCCCAACACTGTGTATGTGTTTTGTGGCTCGTGAAGAACCTGGTAGAATCTCCAAACACGAGTTCTCACGTTGACACTTGCTGAAATTTGACCTTTGGTTTGGGATGGTGTAAAACAACACGATTATGAAACTTTACTGGAGAAGATTACGTCACTGTTCCGCTGAACTTAAAGCCCCAGAGCACACAGACCTTTGATAAACGTCCAACTGGAGTTCACATAAACGTCAGAGCTGTAGAGATGCAAATGATCTTATATTCATTTAAAAATATGTCCTGATTTCAAATATCCTTCATGTTTTTCACTGGGGATTGAATATTCAACACTGATGAATGTTCAAACTTATAAAACCTTCTAGAGGGTTCAAGAAACTGATGAAATTACCGAAAATATTAGTAATTTCTTCCTTAAAAAACACTTACCTGAGGATTTCTTTGCGGGTGAAGAAAGTACAGTCCTGAAAAACAAAGTGTGATTCATTCATAAAAGTTCTATTCTGTGACTTAAAGTTAGCCAGGCTGGTGCCACCTAGTTATTTAGGCCTAGCCATTATTGACAGGGTGACAAGCTTTTCAAAATAAAAAAACTGGACACCAATGGTTTGTGGTGGTTGGTAATAATAAAATTGTGAAACGAGTGTGTAATTAAGGAAAACAGTTCTGCGCTTGACACATTAATATCTAAGGTGAGTCAGTACAGTCACATTTTCTTTGAGTTTTTGTCATTTTTAAGCAGCTTTTCTATATTTTACCTAAACAAATAACAATGTATGTCTTGCTTTACTGTTGGAAGGGATCAGATTGGTCAAAAATAGAGATACATGGGACATTTCTTGTATTTGGATATTTGTATTTGGACAAATTTAGATTTTTTTTTAAATTATTATTATTATTATTTATTTATTTATTTTTTTTTATTTGGATTTTTTGGATTTTTTTTTTTTTTTTGGGGGGGGGGGATCTTTGGATTTTTAAATTTTATTAATTAATTAATTAATTTATTTTTTTTTTGGAATTGGATTTTTTAGATTTTTTTTTTTAATTTGGATTTTTGGATTTTTTTTTTAAATTTGGATTTTTTTCTTTTTCTTTTTTGGATTTGGATTTTTAAAAAAAATATTTGGATTTATTTATTTTTTTTATTTGGATTTTTGGAATTTTTTTGGATTTGGATTTTTGGATTTTTTGGATTTTTTAAATTTTTTTTTGGATTTGAATTTTTGTATTTGGACAAATCACTGGTTTTGTATAAATCTGCAGGGACGGGGGACACAGGACTCAAAACTGGGACTGTCCCGGGTACATAGGATAGGGATGCGTGGACGTACAGCATGTCTAACTCCATCTGTTTGAAACCCGCTGGTGTAGACCGGCGGTGGGTGGATCAGGTTACAGGAGCGAGCGGCGGCACTCGAGACGACTCCTGAGAGTAGAGTTTCAACATGTGTCGCAAACTCCCATTAAAAATACATCTGCACCTCATTTCATAACATTTCATAACATTTCCTAATCTTACAAACACAACCGCAACTGCCGACGTTTAGAAAAAAACGGCTGAAGGCTGAAGTTTTAATATTTTAATCTTCTGTTTTTTCAGAGATGATCATGGGTCACGTGAGGTTTTGGTTAATTTGTGGACTAATAAACCTTGTCCAGGACTAAAACCAAGGACTAAACCAGGAGTAATCCAGGACTAAAACCAGGAATAAACCCAGGACTAAACTAGAACTAAAACCAGGACTAAACCAGGACTAAAACCAGAACTAAACCAGGACTAAAACCAGGACTAAACCAGAACTAAACCAGGACTAAAACCAGGACTAAACTAAACTAAAACCAGGACTAAACTAGAAGTAAAACCAGGACTAAAACCAGAACTAAAACCAGAACTAAAACCAGAACTAAACCAGGACTAATCCAGGAGTAATCCAGGACTAAAACCAGGAATAAACCCAGGACTAAACTAGAACTATAACCAGGACTAAACTAGAACTAAAACCAGGACTAAAACCAGAACTAAACCAGGACTAAACCAGGACTAAAACCAGAACTAAACCAGGACTAAACTAGAACTAAAACCAAAACTAATCCAGGACTAAACCAGAACTAAACCAGGACTAAAACCAGGACTAAACTAAACTAAAACCAGGACTAAACCAGGACTAAAACCAGGACTAATCCAGGACTAAAATCAGAACTAAACCAGGACTAAAACCAGGACTAAACCAGAACTAAAACCAGGACTAAAACCAGGACAAATTCAGGACTAAAACCAGAACTAAACCAGGACTAAAACCAGGACTAAATTAGAACTAAAACCAGGACTAAACTAGAACTAAAACCAGGAGTAAAACCAGGACTAAACCAGAACTAAAACCAGGACTAATTCAGGACTAAAACCAGAACTAAACCAGGACTAAACCATTTTCTACTATTTAAAAGAGAAGTTATTTTGTTTTAAACTGTTAAAAGCGCCCATATTATTCTATTTTCTGATCTCTGTTATCTGGATCTTGTGTTTTTTTTTTTTCATTCACACATGTTTAAAACCCAAACCCAAACTGAAAACACTCAAAAAAGTCGATTTACCTGGTAGGCGTCCAGCTGCTCATCGGTGAAAATGGTCTGTTTATTCCCCATCTTTCTCCTGGAGCTTTGAGTTTGTTTTTAGTTTGTGCATCACAGAATGTCCAGAGCCTCCTCCTGTGTGAAAACATTTAGGATCCGGGTAAAAAGGACCCTCTTAGAATCCACCGGTCTTCATCGTAAAATCCGTGGAGAGTAAAAACACATCGGCGGCAGTGGTAGTGGAGCAGGTTCTTCTGAGCGTCGTGCGGAGTCCTGGAGCGTCTGAGGGAATGTGGACGGAGCGAGCGCACGCCGGCTCTTTAAGCAGCGGCCGAACAAACCAGAAGGAGCGGAAATAAATAAATAATGTGCTCGAACCGACGGAGGGCGGAGAGTGTAATCTCAAACTGCCATTAACCAAATAGTCTTACTCACAGAACAGATAGCGAGGATTCAGGGTTTTAAATATTCTAGACTACAGCCTCATTGGAGAAAAATGTGCCGTATAAATGCTCCTGGGCTTTGTTTTTTGTCTAAAGTAAGTGAGTAAAGCCTTTTAAATTACAACAGTATGTTTACAAGGAGGTAACAGATAGGAGGGTGCAAAAATACTGCAATATCGATATGATACAGTATCGATATCGGGAGCTGCTGTATCGATATATCACCGAGAGTATTTTTGGCTACAGTTTTGTTGATTGTTTAGAGCAGACATGTCCAAACTATGGCCCGTGGGCCAAATGTGGCCCTCAGACAAATTTTTCTTGGCCCTCAGACTTTCAGGTGAATTTGCCCAAATTACCTTGCATCAATTAAAAATATTTTTTTTACTGCAAGTTTTTTGAAAATCTACCTTGATAAAGCTCATATTTAATATTTAATATTATAATATTTAGTATGAATAAAGACTGATCATTCTAACATGTTAAACATGCTCACATTTAAATTATTCCCTGTACTTGAGCATCAGTCTACGGCCCTCGATCTGCCTCTGCTTGGTCTGGGTTTGGATGAAAAAAGTTTGGACACCCCTGGTTTAGAGGAAGGAAACTTTTTTATGTGACATATTTAACATTTTCACAGTTTTGATGAGTAAAACGGGTGTTTTCCCATGATTTATCCTTTATTTTTTATTGATTTTTTTATTGATATCGAATCGATTTGAAATATATTGTATTGAATCGTGCACTGTATCTCTCCTCTCCTCCTCCTTCTCACACAATATTAACTTTTCCAAACATTTCCCCCCTCATGTCCTGCACTGCCCTCTGTCTTTACCCTTTATTTACCCTCTTCCTCTTCTCCATCCTCTCTCCTCTCTCTCTTCCCCGGGCTGATCCTGGAGCAGATCCTGATCCTGATCCTGGAGTCTGACTCTGAGTCTGAGTCTGAGCTCGGGATCCACCTGCAGTGCGGCTCCTCTCCGGCTCCGGCTCCTCTCCTGCTCCTCCTGCACACATTTTACCTTTTTTAACTGCACCAAACCGACACCTCACCTCCTTCACCTGAATGTTTTAACCCCGGAAAAAAAAGCCACAGCTGCCTGAAACATGGAGCAAAAACGCGACAAGAGCCACGGTGAGTCCCGATCTGCTGCTGTTGCTATGCTAGCGGCTATGTTAGCACCGCACCAAACTCAGACTTACCGCGGACTTAATTCACAAAAACACCGCGTTATTAAATAGAAAAATATACTTAAATTTACCAAAACGCGTCATGAATAATTAAATGTAAAAACGCGCAAAGATAGAAACATGTTGCTGCTTGTAGTTCGCCGCGGTCGCCCCCTGCCGGGCTAACAGCGAACTGCACCCAGTGGATTTATTTTTATTTTTGTTTGTTTTAATTCATATTTTGTCACTTATAAACAATGTTAGGAAGGTTTTTTTTTTTTTTTGTTTTTTTTTAATGTATTCCTTTACAGATTACAGATTACATACCTCAAAATGTAGTTTGTAACGGAATTCATTAAATTACTTAGTAAGTGAGTAATGTAATCTGAATACTTTGGGTTATTTGATATTGTCGTGCTTTTTAAAACTACATGAATGTTTAGTCCTGGTTTAGACCTGGTTTAGACCTGGTTTAGTTCTGGTTTTAGTCCTGGTTTAGACCTGGTTTTAGACCTGGTTTAGACCTGGTTTAGACCTCCTTTAGACCTGGTTTTAGTCCTGGTTTAGTCCTGGTTTAGTGGTTTAGTCCTGGTTTTTAGTCCTGGTTCAGTCCTGGTTTAGTCCTGGTTTAGCCCAAAATGTAAAAACAGGAAAATACCACCATGTAATCCATTTATTTCAACAAAGTAACTGTAATCCAATTACCACTCACTGAAACAGTAACTGTAACTGAATAATTACTCCAGTACATGTAATCTGTTACTCCCCAACACTGATTATAAATACAGACTCTAGGGTGACAAGATTTTCACATTTTAAAACTGGGACAGACCCGGTTTTGGATGTTTGGTGTAAATAAAATAGAGAAAATAGTTTGTAAAATTGTGCATTTTCGTGTCAGAATCTGAGGAACTTCTGATGCTGCATTTTTTATTTTTATTTTTTTTTGCTTTATGGTCATTCCCAAGCACAGATTTTTTTTGTATTTTGGCAAAGCAAATAATAATTTATGCTCCTCTTTACAGTTGGTGGGGATTAGATTATTCAAAAGTTGTGATTGTCTTGTTTTAGTCCTGGTTTAGACCTGATGTAGTCCTGGTTTAGTCTTAGTTTATCCACGATCTCGTCCTTTCAGTCATTACCCAGAGCTCATGACCAGAGGTGAGGGGAGGAACGAAGACTGTAAATCGAGAGCTTTGCATTTGGACTCAGCTCCTCTTCACCACAACGGTCCGATACAGCGACCGCATCACTGCAGACGCTGCACCTGTCCACCTGTCAATCTCACGCTCCATCCTCCCCTCACTCGAGAACAAAACCCCGAGAAATTTGAACTCCTCCACTTGAGGCAGTGGACGAGTCTTTCCCATCCGGAGAGGGAAAGACTCCTTTTTCTGGTCGAGAACCACAGCCTCGGACTTGGAAGAGCTGATCCTCATCCCAGCCGCTTCACACTCAGCTGCAAACATTAAAAAAATTTAAAAACACAGCGGAGCATTTGCTGTATTACCACGTGACATCACAAGGTGGAACAGAGTGTTTTCTGTTTGTTTTGAGAGAAAAACTGAACCTAAATATGTGTGAAAGAAACAAAACACAACTCCAGGTCTGTTTGTGATGAGGAAACGACATTAGAAATCAAAATAAATCAGAAAATAGCACGGTATGTACCTTTTAAAACACATACAGTTGTACCCAGGTTGGTTTGGTTTTACTGATGAATGAAACACGTAATGCCAGAAATAGCTCTCCTCATCCTCCTCTCTTCATCCGTTTGAGCCGTGATCCTCTCCAGATGTGACAGCACTGCCACAGCTTATATATTCACTATCAGAAGATTATTGTTCATATTTATTTATTTATTTATTATTATTTTTCTTTATGGCAACCCCAAAACACACTTACACATACATCATACAAGAATGTACATACATATACATTTTGACATTTTTCATTATATTATTCTATTAAAAAAAATAAACAGAAAACAAAAGATATAAGGGAACAGATAGGTTATAAATAAAACTAAGGCTGTTCACAAAAAAAGGAAAGAAAAAGAAATCTGAATAGAAGAGGTGTATATGTACATAGATATGTAAAAGATATAACCCTCCTAATTTTTTATTATTTTTTTTATGATAATATTAATGTAAAACAATATTATTATTATTATTGTTGTTATTATTGCATTTTTTTGTATTCTTTGTATTATTATTATTATTTGTATTTTATTTATTTTATTTTATTGTGCATATATGGGTTTAGATTATGATTTGTATAGAAAATGTTTATCTTAAAGCTTAAAAAAGTATAAAAAAAAAAAAAAAAAGAAAATATTTAAATGTAAATTTGACTGTACAGCTCTAAAATGTAGAAACACACAACCACCCACCTCTTTTTTATATTTATTTATTTATTTATTTTTTGTTTGGTATTTTTTGTTTGTTTTTTTGTATGTATGTTAGTCTTATATTTGTTTTATTTTATTTTATTTTTTTGTATATATATTAGTCTTATATTTCGTTATTTATTATGTTTATCTTGTTATTAATGTGCTGGGTATTCCTTCCCTCTAAAATGACAAAAATTATTTTAAAAAAAGATAAATAGAAAAATATGATTATCTTTTTTTTTTTTTTTTTTTTTTTTTTTTTACTTTGAGGATCTTCATCACCTTTCGATTTCATCCATTTTTTTTCATCTTTTGATTTTACCTGATTCTTGTTGTGGGCTGTCTTGGCTGATCTTCATCGCGTGGCTCGGGATACCTCTGGATGGAAAACAGGTTGTGGTCCTCTAGTATAAAAGGACCATGTGTTTCCTATAGGGGATCCACTCTCAGCCTCCAAACTATGCACTGGAGAGGAGAATCCTAGTCACCTCGGATTCAGGAAGCAGTGTTTTTCGTCTTGGAACACTGACCAGCTCTTCTCCATCGGAGGGTTCATGAGTTTGCCCAACCAGTCCACATGTTTTTGTGGATCTGGAGAAGCATTTCGACCGTTGTCCCTCGTGGTGTCCTGTGGGGGTGCTCTGGGAGTATGGGTCCGGGGCCTTTGCTAAGGTGTCCGGTCCCTGTATGACCGGAGCGGAGCTGTCGCATTGCGGCAGTAAGTCGACCTGTTCCCGGTGCATGTTGGACTCCGCCAGGGCTGCCCTTTGTCACCGGTTCTGTTCATTGTATTATGGACAGAATTTCTAGGCGCAGTCAGGCCGGAGGGGGTCCGGTTGGGGACCACAGGATTTTCATCTCTGCTGTTTGCGGACGATGTTTCCTGTTGGCTTCATCGAACCAGGACCTGCAATGTGCACTGGGGCGGTTTGCAGCGAGTGTGAGCGGCTGGATGATCTTTCCAAGTCCGAGGCCATGGTTCTCGACCGAAAAAAGGTGGCTTGCCCTCTCCGGTGGGGTGGGGAGTCTTTGCCTCAAGTGAGGAGTTCAAGTATTCGGGGTCTTGTTCACGAGTGAGAAGGACGGAACGTGAGATTGACAGGCGATCGGTGCAGCTTCGGCGTGATGCGGTCGCTGTATCGGACCGTTGTGGTGAAGAGGGAGCTGATCGAAAGGCGAAGCTCCGTTTACGGTCAGTCTTCCTACTCTCACCTATGGTCATGAGCTCTGGGTAGTGACCGAAAGACGAGATCGTGGATACAAGCGCTCGAAATGAGTTCCCTCCGCAGGTGGTGGGCGCTCCCTTAGAGATAGGGGAGGAGCTCAGTCACACGGGGAGCTCGGAGTAGAGCCGCTGCTCCTCCACGTCGAGAGGAGCCAGTGAGGTGGCTCGGGCATCTGTTCCGGATGCCTCCTGGGCGCCTCCCTCGGGAGGTGTTCGGGCATGTCCCCCGGGAGGAGGCCCCGGGGAAGACCCAGGACCGCTGGAGGGACTATTCTCTCGGCTGGCCTGGAACGCCTCGGGTCCCCCTGGGAGGAGTGTTAAGAAGTCTAGCTGCTCCCCGCGACCCGGCCCGGATAATTTAATGAACAATTATCTTTTTTCTATCTTCTTTTTTTCTATTTTTTATATATATCTTTGCTCAGTCCATCCTCCACTCCACAAACAAACCTTCCAGCGCTTTCTGACTCACTCTGACTGTTGCATTTTAATGAACTCGGACTTCGCGGTCGGATGCAATATTGAATTTGTCCGTATATTATGCTCCGACCTACTTTCTATTCTTATATTTTCAGAAGGAGACCAGGAGAGGATCTCGCCGGTGCTCCTCAAGTCACGCACGGGAGAATTTGACCTGGAATCAATACTTTTTCTAAAACTGAGAAATCTGGGTGAGCTGCAATACATGTTATTTGTTTTAATGTAATTTTAAAAGCTATTGATACTTTTTTAGTCGCATTCTCTGGGGGTGTGACGCTAACTCAGTGTTTGGAGTAACGTGTTATAAAAGTAACAAATTACTGTAATGTGTTGCTTTTTGCTGTAACGCAATAATGTGGCGTTACAGGGAAAAATGAATATTTTACTCGGTACAAATGTGAGTATCGCGTGTCACGATGCATTTTTAACCTGGATTGAAGTGGTGGATTTTTCTTCAAACAAATTCGCTAAAATCACCACGATATCGGCAGATATCCGTCAGGTGACCGCGGGCAAAAGGACCGACGCAGAACTCCACAATCCACGAGGGCGAAGAGCAGCCAACGCCCGATCGAGCTTTGCGGAAACCCTGTCTGCAAAGCGCTTCCAAGTTCTAGTCCAAGATTAGTCCTAGTTTGGTCCTGGTTTAGACCTGGTTTAGTCCTGGTTTAGTCCTGGTTCAGTTCCGGTTTAGTCCTCGGTTCAGTCCTCGGTTTAGTCCTCGGTTCAGTCCTGGTTCAGTCCTGGTTCAGCTCTGGTTTAGTCCTGGTTCAGTCCTCGGTTCAGTCGTGGTTTAGTCCTGGTTTAGACGTGGTTTAGTCCTGGTTTAGTCCTGGTTTAGACCTGGGTCATTTCTGGTTTAGACGTGGTTTAGTCCTGGTTCAGTCCTGGTTTAGTCCTCGGTTTAGTCCTGGTTTAGTCCTGGTTTAGTCCTGATTTAGTCCTGGTTCAGTTCTGGTTCAGTCCTTGTTCAGTCCTCAGTTTAGTCCTGGTTTATTCCTGGTTTAGTCCTGGTTTAGTCCTGGTTCAGCTCTGGTTTAGTCCTGGTTCAGTCCTCAGTCCAGTCCTGGTTTAGTCCTCAGTCCAGTCCTGGTTTAGACGTGGTTTAGTCCTGGTTCAGTCCTGGTTTAGTCCTGGTTCAGTCCTGGTTCAGTCCTGGTTTAGTCCTCGGATCAGTCCTGGTTTAGTCCTGGTTCAGTTCTGGTTTAGTCCTCGGTTCAGTCCTGGTTTAGTCCTCGGTTCAGTCCTGGTTTAGTCCTGGTTCAGTTCTGGTTTAGTCTTCGGTTCAGTCCTGGTTTAGTCCTGGTTCAGTCCTCGATTCAGTCCTGATTTAGTCCAGGTTCAGTCCTTGGTTCAGTCCTGGTTCAGTCCTGGTTTAGTCCTGGTTTAGTCCTGGTTCAGTCCTGGTTTAGTCCTGGTTCAGTTCTGGTTTAGTCCTGGTTCAGTCCTGGTTCAGTCCATATTCAGTCCATATTCGGCGCAAAACTTCATCATCTTCGCAGTTATTTTGGTGAGAGTAATATAAAAGTGCTGCAATAGTCGTGTCATATTTTACATTTTAAACACAGTAATATTGTAATGTAACGAATTACTCTGAAATGACAGTAATGAGTAATAAATAACTCATTACAGTTTTAAAGTAACTTGCCCAACAGTGCGCTAACTGGAGGCTCTGCTCTGTCTGAACCTCTGTTAGACTTTAATCTGATCTTTATTTTAACACAATCTGAAAAACCGGAAAAAGCAGATTTAGTTGGAACTACAGCAGGCAAAATGCTCTGTAAAGCATCTATAAGTGTCCAGAAAAGTGCTTTATAAAACTGATGCACTATTATTATTATTTATTTAGATGATTTGTGCTCTTAAACAAGCATTCATTAATCGTTTTTCAGTTAATCAAACACCCGAGCAGGACCCTGAACGCTCGTACTGATCACAGACTTCTTAAAATGTGCTGTTTAAATCAATTTTATATTATTTCTTGATTTTTTTTTAGAAAATATTAAGACTTGACTGTGTTTGCTGAACGTTCCACCAAAGAGGTACATGTAGAATCTGTGTGTCATTTGTTCATTCGTTTTTCAATATAAAACCAAAAATAAGAAAAAGAAATAACAACTGTTTTCTTCATTATGATTCGTTTTTTCAGTTTTCGATTTTGTGTTTAAATGAAAAATGGAAAACACGAATAACGACCGTTTCCCGTGCTGGATTTTTGCGCTGCATACGGACTGAACCAGAACTGATCCAGGTCCAGGATCAGAGCGGGACCAGAGCAGACTCCGAGCCTCCGCGGGGTCCGAGCCTCAGCTTCGAGCTCTGGCCCTGCCGTGGGCTCTGAGCCTCCGGTCTGGTCCCGGTCTGATCTCGGTCTCAGTCCCGGTCTAGTCTCAGTCTGGTCCCGGTCTGATCTCGTCTCAGTCCCGGTCTAGTCTCAGTCTGCGTCCCGGTCTGATCTCGGTCTCAGTCCCGGTCTGGTCTCAGTCTGGTCTCTGATCTCGGTCTCAGTCCCGGTCTGGTCTCAGTCTGGTCTCGTCTCTCAGTCTGTCTCGCTCTCTGGTCTCGCTCTGGTCCCGGTCTGGTCCCAGTCTGGTCTCAGTCTGGTCTCGCTCTCAGTCCCGCTCTTGTCCGCTCTTGTCCAGTCTCAGTCTGGTCTCAGTCTGGTCTCAGTCTGGTCTCAGTCTGGTCTCGCTCTGTCTCGCTCTGGTCTCGCTCTCAGTCCCGGTGGTCCCGGTCTGGTCCCGGTCTGGTCCCGGTCTGTCTCGGTCTGGTCTCGGTCTGGTCTCGGTCTCGGTCTGGTCTCGCTCTCAGTCCCGGTCTGGTCCCGGTCTGGTCTCAGTCTGGTCTCGCTCTCAGTCCCGCTCTTGTCTCTGTCTGGTCTCAGTCTCAGTCTTCAGTCTCAGTCTCAGTCTGGTCTCAGTCTGGTCTCGCACTCGGTCCCGGTCTGGTCCCGGTCTGGTGCCGGTCTGGTGTCGGTCTGGTGTCGGTCTGGTGCCGGTCTGGTCTCAGTCTGGTCTCCGCTCTCAGTCCTGCTCTTGTCCCGGTCTGGTCCCAGTCTGGTCCCAGTCTGGTCCGGTCTGGTCTCAGTCTGGTCTCAGTCTGGTCTCGCTCTCAGTCCTGCTCTTGTCCCAGTCTGGTCCCAGTCTGGTCCCAGTCTGGTCCCAGTCTGGTCCCAGTCTGGTCCCAGTCTGGTCCCAGTCTGGTCCCAGTCTGGTCTCGCTCTCCGTCCTGCTCTGGTCCCGGTTTGGTCCCGGCCTGGTCTCAGTCTCGGTCTGGTCCCGGACCTGGATCAGTCCTGGTTCAGTCTGTATGCAGCGCAAAAGTCCGGCATCGCAGTCACAGAAGTCACGTAAACGGGAAACGGCCGTTATCTATTTTTTCCATTTTTCATTTAAACACAGAATCGAAAACTGAAAAAAACGAATCATTATCTGTTTTTTTCATTTTGGTTTTGGAGACAAATAATGAAGAAAACAGTTCTTATTTTTTTCATTTTCTTATTTTTGGTTTTATACTGAAAAACGAATGAAAGAACGACACACAGATTATGTAGAACACCCCCAGTGCGATCTGTTAACTTGTACGTTCATTTATCTGACAGGGATACATGATCTCGGCTGCATCGGGGAGTGCATTAATCTGGAGCGACTGGACCTGTCTGGAAATAACATCACAAGTTTAGCTCCGTTGGCGTCGCTTCGGCTTCTGTCCGTTCTGAACCTGTGTGCGAACAGGATTTCCAACGTAGGTCAGTGATTTCTGTGTTTTATTTTACCCCAGATTCATAGAGTTCGGTGCTTTGTTTGTTGATTCTGTAAAAGTCTGTGCTGTTTCTCAGTCCTCTGTGTTACTCTGACAGACCATGTGTTTCTTACTACAAAGTTTACTGAAAGCTACACATATTAAAAAAAAAAATTAGACTGATGTAATTTGCCATCAGAGTCCTGCACGGGTCCATTTAAACCAAGCATGTCCAAACTATGGCCCGGGGGCTAAATGCGGCCCTCAGACAAATCTTTCTTGGCCCTCAGACTTCCAGGTGATTTGGCCCAAATGACCTCGCATCAATTAAAACATATTTTTTTACTGCAACTTTTTTCTCGATACAGTGCGCTTTCGATTCGATATGATATATTTCAGATCGATTCGATACAGTTCAGTAAAAAATAAAGTTTAAATCATGGCTGTGATACTAAAAGTCTTTGTTAAACCACTTCTTGTGCAACATTCATATGAAACACAAACGTTTTAATCATCAAAACAGAGTCAAAATGTCAAATGTGTCACATAAATGAGTTTCCTTTCACTCCACAAGCAACAAAACTGTAGCACTGTAACAAAATAATTTAGTAAACCATGTAAAAATACTCTTGGTGATATATCGATACAGTAGCCCACGATATCGATACTGTGTCATCACATTAAACGATATGATATATCGATATTCCGATATTTTTGCACACCCCTATTAAGGACTGATGGTTCATTCTAAAGTGTTAAACATGCACATATTTCAATTATTCCCTGTCCTGAGCACCAGTCTACAGCCCTCGATCAGCCTCTGCTTCGTCTGTGTTTAGATATGTGGCCCTTGATGAAAAAAGTTTGGACACCCCTGATTTAAACGGTTTCACTGTCTTCAGTACAAACACAAATTCACTGACAAAACCCGACTGTCGTCACTTTACAGACTTTATTTACTGAGCAGAATGTAGTTTGTACCGTAATCCATTAAATTACTTCTAGTGAGTAATGTAATCTGAATACTTTGGATTACTTGATTTTCTGTAAAGAAACAAAGAAGAGGAAATCGTAACATAAGATGTTTTATCTGATAAAAGAAAATAAAAAGTCCAGACTTTACTGAACCAAATTAAAAATATTATTGATAGAAGAAGAAACACGTCCACACAGCAGGATTTAGTCCTGGTTTAGACCTGGTTTAGATCTGGTTTAGTCCTGGTTTCGTCCTGGTTTAGTCTTGATTTTAGACCTGGTTTAGACCTGGTTTAGATCTAGTTTTGACTTGATTTTAGTCCTGGTTTAGACCTGGTTTAGTTTCTGGCAGTGAGTGAAATTACTGAAAAAAAAAAAAGGGGGATTTAGCCCAAAATGTGAAAACAGGAAAATCCCGCCGTTGTAATCCATTTATTTCAACAAAGTAACTGTAATCCAATTACCACTCATTGAAACAGTAACTGTAACTGAATACAGTTACTCATAATTTGTACTCTGATTACATAACTCCGGTACATGTAATCTGTTACTCCACAACACTGATTGCCACTGATGACAAATTAAGCAAAATAAATGTTCTTTTCTACTCACAGATCCTCTGCGCAACTGTGAATCTTTACAGAACTTGAACTTGGCTGGTAATGTTATAAACAGGTACAGTAGAGTGAGATTGTGATGATAAAATAATATAAAAAAATATACTGTGTGTGTTATCTATGCTTTTATTTTGATTTGTTTTGTTTTTTTCAGCTTTGAATGCCTTTACGCCCTTCAGTCTCTGAGAAAACTTGAAAATATTCGCCTTAAAGACAACACGTACAATTATTCCAACCCAGGTACTTCAACATTCTCGTCAGAGTTAAATAATAAAAGACGTATTTATTTTCTGTATTTTCACTCACAAACTTTTCTCCAGTGTGTCGAAGCACTGCGTACAGAGCTCACGTTTTAGAAATGTTTCCCAACATCAAGGTTCTCGATGGTACGTGACAAATGAGTCCTTGTCTTTTGTCTTGTCGTTCTTTGTTAATATTCTGTTTTTTAGAGCTGTATTTTTGTTGTTTTGTTTCCAGGTGAGCGAGTTGTCGGCCGGGGGAGTGATCTGTACCAGTTGTGTAAAGATATTGATGATACGATTAAAGGTGCAGAATCTCTTTATGAATGCTCAGTGTTTGGAAGGTGACTTTTAAAATGTAATCCCCTACAGATTACAGATTACATACCCCAAAATGTAGTTTGTAACGTAATCCATTAAATTACTTAAAGTGAGTAATGTAATCTGAATACTTTGGATTACTTGATTTGCTGTAGAGAAGCAAAGACGAGGAAATCGTAACATAAGATGTTTTGTCTGATAAAAGAAAATAAAAAGCCCAGACTTTACTGAACCAAATTAAAAATATTATTGATAGAAGAAGAAACATGTCCACACAGCATGATTTAGTCCTGTTAAATCCTGTTTTAGACCTGGTTTAGATCTAGTTTAGACCTGGTTTTAGGCTTGATTTAGATCTATTTTAGATCTGGTTTTAGTCCTGGTTTAGATCTAGTTTAGACCTGTTTTTAGACCTGGTTTAGACCTGGTTTAGACCTGGTTTTAGATCCTGGTTTAGACCTGGTTTTAGACCTGGTTTAGATCTAATTTAGACCTGTTTTAGTCCTGGTTTAGACCTGGTTTTAGTCCTGGTTTAGACTTGGTTTTAGTCCTGGTTTAATCCTGGTTTAGACCTGGTTGTAGATCTGATTTAGTGTCCGGCAATGAGTGGAATTACCGAAAAGAAAAAAAAAAAGGGATACAGCCCAAAATGCCAAAATGTGAAAACAGGAAAATCCCTCTGTGTAATCCATTTATTTCAACAAAGTAACTGTAATCCAATTACCACTCACTGAAACAGTAACTGTAACTGAATACAGTTACTCCTAATTTGTACTCTGATTACTCCGGTACATGTAATCTGTTACTCCCCAACACTGTGAAAGGTTTGTATAGATCCTATGTTGTAACAATAACTGTTTATGTTTGTTTTTATAGCTGGTTCATATAAAAACGGGCAGCTGGTGGAGCACTCGGACTGTAAGCCCTGGGTGGAGGATAACTTCTGGGAAATCAAGAGGTCTAATAACGCCATAGTGGACGAAGCCTATAAACAGTTTAACGGTACAGTATTTTTTCTGACTGTTCACCGATTTAAACACATTTATTCATTATTTTTATTCACATAGCATCACTTCTATCACTGTTTAACACTTCAAATGTTTTAAAAGTACATTACATTCACAGTTTCCAAAGTGCTGCACAAATACATAATAATAACAACAATAATTTAAAAAAATGATAAAATAAACTACTAAAATAATCATACTAGTCTTAAAATAATAAAACCAGTAAAATAAAATAAGAGCAAAATCATAGAATAGCAATAAATAATTAAAACCAATAAAAATACATTAAAAATAAATAAAAAAGACCACACAACTCACACGGTGTTAAAAGCAACAAAGAAAAATAAAAATAGCATAAAAATATTCAGGGTTCCCACTATTTTTCAATGACAAAATTTCAAAACTTTTCCATGACTTTTTCATAATTAAAGTGAATTTTTCATGATTTTACGGCACCTACATGTGTAGAACTGATCAGACTTTTAAGGTTAAATATGAAACGTTAACGCTTTCCACTCACCTTATGGTTTGTGTTATAGTTTTTTAACATTCAGAATCCTGTCAGTGCTTTTACTTAAAGGTTGTATGGAGGATTTTTTTTGTTTCAAATTGTCAATGATAGATTATAGAGATGCAGTAGCCTTGTAATTATGATGACCAAAAAAAAGAGAATAAAAATTCATCAACTCTGGACGTGGTGGGGCTAAACATTTGCCAATAGATAACGACACTGCCTCGTTATCTGTGAGCTGACAGGCTGTCAATCAATCTCCCTACGTTTCTAGTGTAACTGACTTGCCTGCGCCGCCGGTACGTGGTTTACGTACGACTGTCACGCAGTCCACAGACGCAAGACGCACAGACGCTGTTTACTCCACCAACGCAACAGTTCTTAGCGGCTTTTTTTGACCTATATCTTCCTCGCAGTTCGCACAAAGTTTGTTGCAATGGCGACAAGAATCCAGGAGCAGTTCGCCGCAAAAGAAAGTCCGTTTTTGAGGTCGCTGAAAGAAGAAGACAAGGGAAAAAGCAGCGAAGCCAAACTAAGGTGATTCTTGAAGATTCATTCCAGCGATGGCGCGACTGAAGCAGACGAAGGGTCTAAAGACTGACGCACTGGTCCACAAATTACTCCTGGACAGGAAACTTCTGCTTATTATGAAAACGTACTTTATTTCCAAGAGCTAGACAAACGTTTTTTCAGGACACGAAAGCGATATCCTATGTCTGAAAACGTAATTTTCAAGGCAAAGAAAGAGTCCGCTTGCTGCTGCGTGTTGTAGCTTAGTTCATTCGCACTGAATCTCCGCGCAACCTTTCTCTGCTCCCTTCCTGCTCCTTCCCTGCTCCGCTCTTCTCCCTGCTCCTCACTTTCTCGTCCGCGAACGAAATGTCCGCACACCTGCTCCCCCCGTTCCTCACTTCTCCGTCTTGCCTAACCAACACTGTAGTTAGTTGTTTACAAGTCATGTGCAGCACCGGCTGTAAACAAACCTGTTTCTGGCGTAAGGAGGAGGAGGGAGGAGGCGTTTCTACGTAGGAGCTGTAGGGGAGGGGTGGTTTCACGCATGCGCAACATTTGAAAAAGGACAAACAGTCGCTGGATTTCTCGTTCCTTGGAAAATCCTCTATACAACCTTTAACAACGCTGGAGTTGTGTGAAAGAAATACTAAAATTCCTTGACTTTTCCAAAACTTTCATCGAATTTACAAAATTCGATGACTTTTCCAGGATTTACATGACCTTGGGAACCCTGAAAATAACAAACAATCCAATAAATTATAATAAATAAATAAAAAGAAATAGAATAAATATAAATAAGAAATTAAATCTAAATAAAAGCTAAAACCAGTTAAAGGAAGGCGAACCAATACATGACATGAAACGCTTCCAGACAGCACAAATAATGAATAAGGCAAAAGGAAAGAACTACTAGAAATATTTTGAAATATTTTATTGAAAGGGGAAGTACTTATAACTTAAGTGGATTACATCTATTTAAAATGTCCACACAACAAAGAAACGTTTTTGTATTTCAGTTTGTGAGGTCATAATTTGGAACTATGAGTGAAAACCTCAAAAAATGCCCACATATGAAAATGTTTAAACAAAGATATAAAGAAATGATTAAAGTAAGTACGTTATGGAAGGAACTTAAGTTAATTCTGGCAGAAGAATGATTATTGTTAAAATGGCTTTGTAATACTTGGTGTAAATATTCTACCTGTGCAGTGACACGGTGGGTGTTTTTTTTTTTTTTTTTAAACGCTTTATTCTTTTTAAAATGTTCGTATTTTTGCTTCTTTTTTTTTGTGTGTGTGTTTTCTGTTCTGGTGGGGAACTCGCATTTTGGTTTGGTTTTTTTTCTCCCAGCTCTGCAGAATAATTGATAATTTGAAAACAATAAAAACATTTTGATTAAAAAAAGAAAAAAATGCTTTGTAAAACATGGTGACAGCAAATAATCACTTGTTTCTCCCCACTCCTTTTCAGAATTATTGATTTGAAGAAGATATTCACGATTGGAAATGTAAAATATTTGCCTTCGAGTTTCTGTTTATAACCGTTTGAACATAATGTCATTTATCAAACATCCAAATATAACTTCTTATCATTATTTAACATTTGTGTTTTTTCCGCAGACGTTCTTCACGAATGCCGACTGCTGAACAACCGAGCCACTCACGTCATCTCTCAGACGGAGCGGTCCATGAGCCTGAAGAAGCAGTCCAAGCAGTACGCCATCTGAGTCCACCAGCTCGTTAAAGAGAATTTAGCTGCTTTAGCTCCATGATCCCGAGTCATGGCTGTTCGTACTGTTGGTTTCAGCTTTACCCTCAAGTGTCAGTGACGCGCGCTCGCCACAGGGCAGCCATTCATCCTCTATGCACTGATCATTTAAGTGAATTTACTGGAGGTGAGCAGCTTAACGTTTTCCACCTTTAACTAATCGATGAATCAAGAATCTCGGACTTCTGATCATTGCGCAATCCATACTGCGAAGGATTTTCCGAAAAAGTGAGCATCAAATCGTCATGTTTGATTTCCCAGTGTCAAAGTCGATCTTTTCAAGTCTTTTGAACCATATCTCTTTTGTTTCTGGTTCTGATATTGTCATATTTTAGTTTTGGGATTCGGACGTCGTTAATTGTTGTGGTTGTTGGATCCTAACAGCGGGAAACAGCGCGAGAAATCTGTTTCCGAATTCCATAAATGCAAAAGTGAATCAGATGTGTGTGACTCAAACCTCTGTTCAAACTGTTTCTCTTCCCAACGGAATTGAAAAATAGTAAAAGGTGAAGGTGATGGGCACGATTGATCCACAGGAAGAAACCAAAAAGGAAACATTTGTCTGCCTAAATCATCCCGAAGTTTACAGAGAACATTTTGTATGTGGAGCGACAACAAAACAAAATCCCGATCTCTCGCTCAATCTCAGTTACGAATTTTAAAAGTCAACGTCAAAGCGAAAGGCTCCAACTGTTCACCAAGAAACACCTTCCACTGCAAAGAGACCAAGATGTGATGTTTCTGTAAAACCACAAGAACAAGAAAGTGCAGCTCAGTCTGTTTGTCTTCTGCTCCTCTCCATTAACAAACGGGATCCGCTTTGATGTCGCTCCACATATAAAATGTTCTCTGCAAACTCGGGATGATTTCTTAGGCAGACAAATGTTTCCTTTTGTTTCTTCCTGTGGATCAATTCTGCCCATCACCTTCACCTTTCACTATTTTTCAATTCCGTTGGGAAGAGAAACAGTTTGAACAGAGGTCTGAGTCACACACATCTGATTCACTTTTGCATTTATGAAGTTCACAAACACATTTCTCGAGTCGTTTTCCACTGTTAGGATCCAACAACCACATGATTACGATGTCCGAATCCCAAAACTAAAATATGACAATATCAGAACCAGAAACAAAAGTGATATGGTTCAAAAGACTTGAAAAGATCGACTTTGACAATAGACACATCCCACTGGGAAAACAAACATGGAGGTTTGATGCTCACTTTTTCGGAAAATCTTTCCCAGCATGAATTGCGCAATAATCGGAAGTCCGAGACTCTCGATGCATCTGTATTGCACATGCATTTTTTACTACACCCGCACCATGTTTGCTGCTTAACATAGACTGTTTATATAAATGGACATAGCAAAACCGCTATCTGCTACGTTTTAAACAGGAAGTGAGCACGGGCGCACTTCCGGCTCCATCGACTCTGGCTCCAGTTCACTTTGCATTGAAAAACCGTCACCACTATCTCTATAACTGCTGCTGTGAATACAACTGGTGTCATTAACAGGGTCCCCACAGTCATGGAAATCCTGGAAAAGTTATGGAAATTGAAAATATCACTTTCTAGTCCTGGAAAAGTCATGGCATTTTAGTATTTCTTTCACGCAACTACATACTTCTGTTAAGCTGTTATGAGGCTATTCTGATTATTTCTGAACGTCTGCACCTTTCGTTTAAAAGAGACGACAATAAATGCACTGACAGGATTTTGAATGTTAAAAAACTATAATCCTAAACCATAAGGTGAGTGGAAAGAGTTAACATTTCATATTTAACCCTAAAAGTCTGATCAGTTCTACACATGGAGGTGCTGTAAAGTCATGGAAAATTCACTTTAGCTCATGAAAAAGTCATGAAAATGTTTTGAAATTTTGTCAGTGAAAAAGAGTGGGAACCCTGCATTAAGAATTGCCGATACAATACATATCTCGATACAGTGAGCTTTCGATTCGATACGATATATTTTAAATCTATTCGATACGGTTCAATAAAAAATAAAGTCTAAATCATGGCTGTGCTACTAAAAGTCTTTGTTAAACCACTTCTTCTTGTGCAAAGTTCATATGAAACGCAAACATTTTCATCAAAACTGAAAATGTCAAATGGGTCACATAAAAGAGTAAATAGTTTCCTTCAATCCGTGTGTCATTCGTTCATTCGTTTTTCAATACAAAACCAAAAATAAGAAAACTAAAAAACAACTGTTTTCTTCATTATTTGTCTCCAAAACCAAAATTTTTTTTTTTTTCATTTTCTGATTTTGTGTTTAACTGAATAATGGAAAAAAACGGATAACAGGCGTTTCCTGTTTTCGTGACTTAAACTGTGATGCAGGACTGAACCAGGACTAAAACAGGACTACAACAGGACTGAACAGTCTGGTCCCAGTTTCCTGATCACCTGATAGTCTGTGGGCGCACGTCTGGTCCAGTTCCGACACTCCTGGTTCAGTCCTGGTTCAGTCCTTGTTTAGTCCTGATTCAGTCCTGGTTCAGTTCTCGTTCAGTTCTGGTTTAGTCCTTGTTTAGTCCTGATTTAGTCCTGGTTTAGGACTGAAACTGGGACCGGAACAGGACCGTTTTTTTTTTCGTTTTCTTATTTTTGGTTTATATTGAAAAACTAATAAACGAATGATACACAGATTTCCTTCCTCTAAACAAGCAACAAAACCGAAGCGATGTAACAAAATTTTTAGTAAAATATACCAAAAAAATCCTCTTGGCGATATATCGATACAGCAGCCTACGATATCGATACTTTATCATTACATTAATAATATTTTCGCACACCCCTAAGCTGTGAACCTCGTCATTTTGTTTTTAAAACGTTCATATTAACCTGCTCTACATGATCCTGGTGTTTTTATTTCACTATTTTGTCTGTGAATCAATTCCTATTCCTAATAGGTGAGTTTCAGCTGACGTCATTGTTATTAAAAGTCCGCGTTGCATGCTGGGAAATATTTTGGTCGGAGGCAAGAAACAAGGTAGCGGTCAAACACAGTGCGTAACCTCGCGTATTTATCCCCGATAATGGTAAATTCCTGCTGCATTATCGGATGCACAAATAGAAGCACGGAAGAAGGAAAATGTCTTTTTCGTATTCTGAGTGAAAAGAACCACTAACGGTGAATTAAACGGCTTTCAAACATCCGCAGAGCAAACGTAGAAGATCCTAACAAACCGTGGACTCCAACAAGTTCAACAACACATCGAGACTCTTGGAGGTTTTCATCTTTTCTGCTGTGAATGGCCCAGGAGTTTCCACCAAGTCATTGTGGATATCGCCAAAGTGAATATTTGTCCAGGTAGTTGGAGATTCTGACCAGAAATTTGGTTTGGTCCAGACTCTGTTGGGGTTGAAAAGGGTGATTTGGCGTCCGTCGATGCTTATGACCAATTTCTGGTCAAATGGTCTTGGGTCCTCTGCTGTTAGAGTGGATAAATAACCGGGATCAATACCCTTTACGTGCTTTCTCGCTCCGTCCGTCATGTTGAATTAGTGTTTCTTGCCGCCGACCAAAATAATTCCCAGCATGCAACGCGCACTTTTGTCAACAATGAAACTCGCCTATATTGAACTGGCTCCAAATTCATCCCTGTAACTCAAGCCTCGATGACGTCACACTCACTTAGTCCACTTCTTTATACAGTCTATGACGCTTCCTCTGCTCATTCACTTCCAGTAAAATGATTTAAGACTTGTTTTATTTCCAAATATGTCACTGCAAACTGTTTATTTTCCTATTATTTTTTTTTATCATTATTTGTATTTATATCTCATCTAATAACTCATTGTAAAGTTATTAGATGTTTAAGCGATGGTAAGATACATGCACTTTAGTCTTCTCTGGCGCCACCTGTTGGTTCTTGTTAACCTGCAAAATGTAGAATTTTACACCCAAATAAATAAAAATGAAAGTATCTCTCTGTGGAAGTGTTTTCATTTTTGAGCAGCGTTGTTAAATTGTTTACAAATCTGTCTGCTATAACTGTTATATTCTCATTATAGTTATGTTTAATTAGTAACATAAAATAAACCGTTATTTGTCCAGATTCCTCAGTTAAACCCGTGCTGTTGTTTGTATCCGGTGTGTTTTGGAATTTCTGTTTTTAGAAATTGCTCTCACTTTATTGGAGTATTTTACTTTACTTTACTTTACGAAATAAATGATGTAATACTGATTAGGTCCACGAGTTCACAATACAAAACAAAAAAACAAAACTGCTCTGTCTTCCCCCATCTCTTACTTAGATTTAGGCTTAGGCTAAACCGGTCTCAGTCCCAGATTGGTCCTGGTCGAGTCCCGGTCTCAGTCCTGATCACCCGACAGTCTACACGGGCGCACCTCCGGGTCGGTCCCGACACTCCTGGTTCGGTCCTGGTTCAGTCCTGGTTTCTTGGTTTAGGACTGAAACCGGGACCAGGACTGAGGCCGGGGCCAGACCAGAAATGAGACCAGGATTGTGACCGGAACCAGACCAGGACAAGATCAGGATTGAGACCGGGACTAGATTGGGACTAGACTGGGACTCGGACCAGACCAGGATTGAGACCAGAACTGACACCAGGACCAGACCAGGATTGAGACCAGGACCAGACCAGGATTGAGACCAGTTTAGGCCTGGTTCAGTCCTGGTTTAGACCTGGTTCAGTCCTGGTTTAGACCTGGTTCAGTCCTGGTTTAGACCTGGTTTAGTCCTGGTTTAGACCTGGTTCAGTCCTGGTTTAGACCTGGTTTAGACCTGGTTCAGTCCTGGTTTAGACCTGGTTCAGTTCTGGTTTAGACCTGGTTCAGTCCTGGTTTAGACCTGGTTTAGTCCTGGTTTAGCCCGGCATTGCCTTTTTTTCCCCATTTATTTAAAAACAAAATTGAAAACTGAAAAAAAAACGAATCATTATCTATTTTTGTTTTTGTTTTTTTCATTTTGTTTTTGGAGACAAATAATGAAGAAAATAGTTGTCGTTTTATTTTCGGTTTCTTATTTCTAGTTTTATTTTGAAAACGAACGAACGAACGCTACACGGGTTTGTGCGCTTACGTAAGAGTTTGATCTCCACTTTTGGACAGTGGGTCAGATGTGGGTCAGATGTGGGTCAGATGTGGGTCAGATGTGGGTCAGATGTGGGTCAGATGTGGGTCAGATGTGCAGTGCATGTGTCTAGGCTCAGGCTCTGTTCGGGGTTTGGGTTTCTAGAAAGTGCAGGAGGGTCCAAGTGGAGCAGCGCCCCGCCCCCGGATTCCTCCTCGCCTTTTCCGGGCTGCGCTCACGGGCTGCGCCGGAGCCTCCAGAAGGTTCCAGTGCAGCTCTCGGATATAAAGATCCTCCCCGCTCCGGCGTGCACACAGAGCTCCAGAACCTTCAAGGAGACACAGAAGCGAAACAGAAGAAAAACAAGAAACACTACCTGCAAAGTAAGTAGCCGACGATCTCAACATGCAACCTACAAAGTGGAAATTATTATTATTATTATTATTATTATTATTATTATTATTTATTATACAAACCTTAACATTTTATTACATTATTATATTATTATTATATATTTTTTTTTATAACGTTGTAATATAACGTTATACTTCCGCATAGTTTTTGACGTGACTGACGTTAACCGAACCTATATATCGCACGTGCTTTGGTTTATAAGAAAACGTCTTAACGTCAATTTCGACAGTTATTTTATTATTATTTTTTTTATTGAGCTATTATTATATTATAGTTATTTTTTTTTTATTGAGCGATTCGATTAACGCTGTAAAATGAACAGTGTCTTTCCGAATTATAATCTTTGCTTCAGGGTGTTTCATAAATTAGATAAAATGTATCGTTTTAACACCACTTTTCATTTTTACGACGTCAAAACTGTTATTTTATCGATTTTTTAACGCTTAACATTACCAATCTTTGCTTTAGATTGTGTCAAAAGGAGGATAAAGTGGTGTTTTAACGATGTGTTTTTCATTTTTACGTCAAAAATTATCCACGAAACCGGCTACTTCCATATCAACAGTTATTTTATCGATTTTTTTAACGTTTAACATTATTTATGTCTTTCCAAATTGTAATCTTTGCTTTATTTTTGGTTCAAAAGGAAGATAAGTGGTGTTTTAACGATGTGTTTTTCATTTTTACGACATCAAAAACGGTCCACGAACCCGGCTTCTTCCATATCAACAGTTACTTTATCGATCTTTACGTCACTGGTGTCTTTTCAAATTATAATCTTTGCTTCAGGGTGGGTCATAAATTAGATAAAGTGGTGTTTTAACGATGTGTTTTTTTTTTTTCATTTTAGGACGTCAAAAATGGTCCACGAAACCGGCTACTACGACCTGCTCGGGGTCAGTCCCACCGCGTCGCCGGATGAGATTAAAAAGGCGTACAGAAAACTGGCTCTGAAATATCATCCGGACAAGAACCCGAACGAAGGAGAAAGGGTGAGTCATGATCGGTTCGGACAGTTACGAGCTGTCACAGGCGGTGGCTAAGTTTAGTTTTACGCATTGGCTCGGGTTAGGTAAGAGGAACCGTGAAGAGGACCGAGAAGTTTCTGGAAAATGCGAGGCTGCAAAAAGCGAGTAACAGTGCCACCTGCTGTTTCAACGCTTCAATGCAACACTTCGTCATTTTTCAATATAAAACCAAAAATACGAACAGGAAAGCTAAACTATTTTCTTCATTGTTTGTCTCCGAAACCAAAATGAAAAAAAAAAAAAAGGATAACAAGTAGTTTTTTCAGTTTTCGATTTTGTGTCTAAATGAAGAATGGAAAAAACGGATAACGGACCGTTTCCTGTTTACGTGACTTAAACTGCGATACAGGACTGAACCAGGGCTAAACCAGGGCTAAACCTGGACTGGACCAGGGCTGAACCAGGGCTGGACCAGGTCTGAATGAGGACTGAACGAGGACTGGACCAGGACTGAACCAGGACTGAACGAGGACTGGACCAGGACTGAACGAGGACTGGACCAGGACTGAACGAGGACTGAACGAGGACTGGACCAGGACTGGACCAGGACTGAACGAGGACTGGACCAGGACTGAACGAGGACTGGACCAGGACTGGACCAGGACTGACGAGGACTGGACCAGGACTGGACCAGGACTGAACGAGGACTGGACCAGGACTGAACGAGGACTGGACCAGGACTGAACGAGGACTGGACCAGGACTGAACGAGGACTGGACCAGGACTGGACCAGGACTGGACCAGGACTGGACCAGGACTGGACGGCACAAGACCAGACCGGGACCAGATCAGGACTGAAAATGCTTTAGTCCCGGTTCAGTCCTGTATCGCAGTTTAAGTCACGTGAACGGAAAACAATTGTTATCTGTTTTTTTTTTTTGTTTTTTTCGATTATTCATTTAAACACAAAATCTAAAACTGAAAAAACAAATCATTATCTATTTTTTCATTTTGGTTTTGGAGACAAATAATGAAGAAAACTGTTGTTTTTTCATTTTGTTATTTTTGGTTTTATATTGAAAAACAAATGAAAGAATGATACATGGATTCAAAACCATCGATTTGTCCCAGTTTTATACAAGAAATGACCAATCTGATCCCTGCCAACAGTAAAGAGAGGCATAAGTTGTCATCTGTTTAGGTAAAATACAGAAAAGCTGCTTAAAAATGACCAAAACACAAAGAAAATGTGACTATACTGCAGGAATCTCCAACATTTTTCCTTCAGGGAGCTACTTTAACAAAACCAAAAAAAATACCAGAAAGACATTCATTTTAGTGGTTGCAAAAAATCTAATTCGTTTGTATAGCACATTTAAAACAGACAAAGTTTACCAAAGAGCTGAACAACATTTACAATGAAATAAAACATACAATAAGCAAATCAAGCAGAATAATAAAAAAAAAATAATAATTTAATGGAAAAATGTATAAATACACAATAATATAATCAGAATTCCTTTAGTGAGCTAGTTAGTCGTGAATGAAACAGTGCAGAACAGTTTTTCTTAATTACGCACTCGTTTCACAATTTTGTTATTACCAACCACCTAAAATTGGTGATGTCCCAGATTTTGATTTTGCAAATCTGGTCACCCTAAGTTTGTCCGGTAATGACAACTACAATTCCAAGTCCTGCACACATTAAAAAAAAAAAAACATATAAAAACATAGAAGCATTTTTTTCCATTTTGTGTTGAAACAGAACTTTACTGACCCACAAGGGAAATTATCTGGACTCGGTTGCTCACACATCACAACAAATATAAGCAAGTAAGTAAGTACGTAAGACTTTATTTATAGAGCACCTTTCACAGATAAAAAGTCGGAAAGTGCTTTACAGAGTGAAGTAAAAAGCATAGAAAAAACATGAATTACAGACACAGTTAACCAAAAGCTTGTCTAAATAGCAGTGTCTTGAGCTGCTTTTTAAAGGAGTCTACAGTGTCTGCCTTACGGAGGGTTAGGGGCAGGGCATTCCATAATTTGGGGGCCACAGCCTGGAAGAAAAACAACAAAATAAATAAGTATCAAAAACAGCAAGAGACTAGTGTCAAATAAGGCATAAGTAAAGTCTACAATTGTGTTCAAGTAGAAATAAAAATATAGAAACTGTAATATAAAACATATCTCGGCTTTATACTAGAGGTGGACAAGGAAGAATAGATTTTAATTAATACTAAAACTGATATAACGTGATGAGAAAAACATTTTAACATTATAGAAACTATTTTTATTAGGACTTATCCAAAGTATTTTAATAAAGTTTGAATTGTTAGTATTTTGACAACACATGTAGAGCTTGTTTTAAAGTTTTTACATCTTTCTTTCCACAGTTCAAGCTGATCTCCCAGGCTTATGAAGTCCTGTCCGACCCAAAGAAGAGGGACCTGTACGACCAGGGAGGGGAGCAGGCGATTAAAGAGGGCGGCATGAACGGAGGACAGTCTCCCATGGACATTTTCAACATGTTTTTCGGAGGAGGCGGACGAATGCAGAGAGAGAGAAGAGGTAAGAGTGTATTTGATTATTTTAGCAACAAACCTGTAATAGTTTTGACAAAATCTAAACCAAACTGTTGTGTTTTTAGGGAAAAATGTAGTTCATCAGCTCGGAGTTTCATTGGAGGAAATGTACAACGGTTCCACCAGAAAACTCGCGCTGCAGAAGAATGTTATCTGCGAAAAATGTGAAGGTACGTCTGTGTACAGTAGCGCTGGGTATCATTAAGAAGTTGCCGATACGATACACATCTCGATTCATAGGCCGCGATACGATACACGCCTCGATACGTAGGCCGCGATATGATACACGCCTCGATACGTAGGCCGCGATACGATACACGCCTCGATACAGAGGCCACGATACGATACATAGGCCACGATATGATACATAGGCCACGATATGATACGCACCTCGATACATAGGCCACGATACGATACACATTTCGATACATAGGCCACGATACGATACACATTTCGATACATAGGCCACGATACGATACACATTTCGATACATAGGCCACGATACGATACACATCTCGATACATAGGCCACGATACGATACACACCTCGATACATAGGCCGCGATACGATACACACCTTGATACAGTGAGCTTTCGATTCGATACGATATATATTTCAAATCAAATCGATACGGTTCAATAAAAAATTAAGTCTAAATCATGTCTGTGACACCAAAAGTCTTTGTTAAACCATTTCTTCTTGTGCAAAGTTCATATGAAACACAAACATTTTAATCATTAAAACAGCGAAAATGTCAAATGTGTCGCATAAACGAGTTTCCTTCCTCTGAACAAGCAACAAACTGTATCTGTAACAAAATAATTTAATAAAATATACCAAAAAAAACCCTCTTTGTGATATATCGATACAGCAGCTCACGATATCGATACTGTATCATTACATTAAACGATGCGATATATCGATATTTCAATATTTTTGCACACCCCTAGTGTACAGTTTTATTTATTATTCCTCATCCCAAACAGACCTGTGAGTTTGGCGAGTTTTCAGTTCTTCTCTCAAACTGAAAACACGAAATAACAATCTCTAGAACGACTTTTGAACATTCAGATTTCACTAAAAAAACAATCAGATTAATAATTATAGAAACGCAATAAATACTGTGAACTTAAGACAGACAAGACAGTAATTATGTTTTAGTCATTTACCTGTTTATCTAATCTGTTTCTGTGTCTCCTCGCGCAGGTTACGGAGGAAAGAAAGGCGCCCTGGAGAAGTGCTCGTCGTGTAAAGGCAGAGGGGTGCAGGTCAAAGTGCAGCAGATCGGTCCGGGCATGATTCAGCAGATCCAGAGCATGTGTTCAGACTGTCAGGGCCAAGGCGAGAGGTTCAGCTCCAAAGATCGCTGCAAGAACTGCCACGGACGCAAAGTGGAACGCGTCAAGAAGATCCTGGAGGTCCACATCGACAAAGGTACAGATCTGTTCAATGCAGATTCTTACATTATTCTCTGATATGTTTTAATGTTGTGTTTTGTTTTATTGATCAATTTTTAACACACAATTGTGGTTTAATTACTCAAATCATGTGTGAATGAAACAAAACACAACTTCAGGTGTGTTTCTAAGGAAATGTGAACATTATAACAAGACATAAAGCTCACAAGAAACCATTTTGTGTAATATAGGACCTTTTAATTATTCCCCGTATCCCCTCCTCCGACTTAATAATGCAAAGATATTGACAAAAAAATGAGAAAAACACACACATAAAAGCGAAGGGGAAGGACAGTTTAAGAAAATTAATTTAAAAAAACTAGTATCAAACAAACTGAATTTACATATGCCATGTTCTTCAAGTTACTGTTGTTTACCAGTTATTTGCAGGTTTTCTTTCTTTCATTTTTGGTATTTTGAAGTGATGGATAGATAAAGCTTCAAGGCCTGTGTAACACTTTTCCAACACAGTGTTCAAACTGTGTTGGTGCGTTCTCTAGCTCCATCTGGTGGTTTAAAAAATGAACTGCAGAAGCACTGACAGCGCAGGGCTCGTTCATTCAGACACTTGAACACTTATTTATATCCAACAAATTAAAGAACTGACCAAGAAGGCGATGCATTTTCATTAAAGCAAATAATTTTATTTTATGATAAAGTTGGCAAATACGTGATACATGACGAGGTGAAGGGTTGTGAAAGTAAAGTAGTAGTAAAATAATATAGTTCTTTCAGTAAATCTGTTTGAGCTGATCAGAAGGAGCCCACACAGAATAGACCTGTGTTCTTTGTTTCTCTATGGTGATGAACAGACACGGGGACAGATTTGAGTCTCTCGCTCGTCGCTCTGGGCTGCCTCAGCGCTCCCGACACGAGCAACACTAAACAACTGTGTCGATGTATCGGTCACTTGACTTTTCTTAACGTGTGATACACACAGCGACAAAGCTCGACTCAGGCGCCACTTACTGAGCTCGACTCAAATGTCAACACGTCGACTCATTTGCCCCGTCACTCGAACTTGGGGATGTATCGATATCCAAGTCTCACGATACGATATCATCATGGTATGAACCTCACAGTACGATTTTTATTGCGGTATTTTGTGGAGGCAAACAAAACTGTGCAACAAAAATATTCTACTTTTTCCTCTTAAAGTGCCTTGACAAGATTTAACCCAAAGAACTAAGACTTAAAAGTGCTTAGAACTGTTATTTTTTCTTGTCGTCTGCACTGAAATGGAGCAAAGGATCATGGTCTATGTAGTTCCCTCTGTCTTTTTTTTAGCTATTG
Source organism: Boleophthalmus pectinirostris (assembly GCF_026225935.1). Taxonomy (NCBI): domain Eukaryota; kingdom Metazoa; phylum Chordata; class Actinopteri; order Gobiiformes; family Gobiidae; genus Boleophthalmus; species Boleophthalmus pectinirostris. The sequence goes on along the minus strand of NW_026571152.1, from coordinate 41,174,746 downwards.
CTGCACCATAACTCTTCATTTAAGCAAAGAGACTTATTATTCGTCAAAGTTCTCACAATATATCGAATTACATCACGATATTTCGGTCATTGTTACATCTCTACTAGAACTTAGTCCAAGTTTGATCAGCTACAGATTCTTAATTCTGCCAATTTCTCGATAATAAACCTGCTCTCCTTCTGTTCGTAGGTATGAAGGACGGACAGAAGATCACATTCCACGGAGAGGGCGACCAGGAGCCCGGACTGGAGCCCGGAGACGTGATCATCGTCTTGGATCAGAAGGACCATCCCCTGTTCCAGAGACAAGGAGACGACCTGATCACCAAGATGGACATCAAACTGGTGGAAGCTCTGTGCGGATTCAGAAAAACTCTGACCACGCTGGACAACAGAACGCTCGTCATCACCTCCTCGCCAGGTAACGCAAGCTTAGGACGGGCGATTTAAAGATGCACTGTGTAACTTTTCTCGCGGAGGGTCCGTCAACTCCTTGTTTCCTTGGAGATGTCTTTGCTCTGCCTGGAATTTTCTACAGCGCGGCGTTGTTTAACCTTTCTGGTGGAGGGTCTGTCAGTTCCTTTTCTCCATGGAGATGTTATTACTTTGTCTGGAATGTTCCACAGTAGGGCATTAAACCTTTCTATCTTCACGGAGACCAAACCAGACCAAGTTACAGGTCAGATCTGTGGAGAGGCGACCCACTCACAGTCAGAATACCCGTTTTTTAGGTATTTTTGAGCTAGAAAACCACCTGTAATCGAGAAGAATTGATGTCACACTGCGGAATATTTCAGGCAAAGTGATAACATCTCCATGGAAACAAGCAGATGATGGAGCCCCAAACGAAAAGTTACACAGTGCACCTTTTAGACGCCTACGCTGACAATGAGAATGAATGTTTTTAAAGGATTTTTGAGCAATAACAATACCTATAATTTACTCGATATAAGATAAATACGTTTTATGACACATTGTGCAACATTCCAGCCAAAGCAATAACATCTCCATGGAGACAAAGTTCCACAGTGCAGCTTTAACATGTCAGACTTGTACATTCTTAACTTAATAACTGAATAATGTAAAAAAAAAAAATGTGAAAAAAGGATGTAAACACGTACACATAAGTATGAAAGTGAAAGAGAAAATGAAAGAAAAAAAGGCTGATACTGAATCTAATTTAACATTAAAGTTAAATTAAACCGTGTTCTTTTAGTTACTGACTGATGTTTTATTTTGTTTAACAGGACAAGTCATCAAACCCAATGACATCAAGTGCATCCAGAACGAGGGAATGCCGGTTTACAGAGATCCGTGCGACAAGGGACAGCTCTTCGTCAATTTCTTTGTAAGTACTTCCTGCGATTCAGAAGCGTGATTATGACGATTCAAGATGACTTCATCAAGAACCAATACGGCTTTGTAAATTATGTAGTATTTATAATTACATCAGACAAACACAAAAAAATATTGGCCATGATTATTTATGTCACTGTTGAGCAATAATTTTTTTTCCATGGGGCCACATTAGAAACAGAAAATACTGAGGATGGCCAAAATACTTAACTCAATTCTGCATAATATGAATTGTATTTCTGTATAAAAAGCAGTAAATATCATTGTTTTGACGAGCTGCTCCGACTGGGAAGAGTTTGTTACGACTAAGAAATGAAAAAGTGAGGCTCTAAAATAAAAGCAATGCAGCTTTAGTCCAGGAATGACTTAAAATGATAAAATGTTTATTTTGTAATTCCAAATGAGCTTAAACGAGCCGGTCAGAGCTAAACAAAGAGCCGTATGTGGCCCTGGAGCTGCACAGATTTAATGTATATAGATACAAAAGTGTATTAAAGGGCCCATGTTATGTATCTAGTTTTTTAAATGTAGTTTTCTCATCCCAAACAGACCTGGAGTTGGGTTTTGTTTCATTCACACGTCGAAAGCACAAAGCTTAGCCTAAATATGTAGGTTTTTTTTGGACCCTACACATTGAAGCTGACTTCTACTCTCAAAACAGAAAACACACGGTTCCACCTTGTGATGTCACGTGGTAATACAGGAAGTGCTTCACTGTGTTTTAAACTTCACTAGAATCATTTGTTTAATATTCAGCCCTGGAATTGCCAATTTGTATTCATGACATCACAAGGTGGAATAGAGCATTTTAAGCTTTGGAGATGTAAACAGACGAATAATAAAGAGTCACTCAAACGTGTGAATGAAACAAAACACAACTCCAGGTCTGTTTTTGATGAGATAACAATAATCCGTGTATCATTCGTTCATTTGTTTTTCAATATTAAACCAAAAATAAGAAAACAAAAAAACAACAGTTTTCTTCATTATTTGTCTCCAAAACCAAAATGAAAAAACAGATAATGATTCGTTTTTTTCAGTTTTTGATTTTGTGTTTAAATGAAGAATGGAAAAAATGGATAATGACCGTTTCCCGTTTACGTGACTTAAACTGCGATGCCGGACTTTTGCACCACCTACGGACTGAACCAGCACTAATCCAGGACCGGGACTGAGACCGGGACCAGACTGGGACTGAGAACGGGACCAGACTGGGACCAGAGCGGAACTGAGACCAAGACCAGCGGTCCGAGCGGTTCCATGTCGTTGTCTGCACGCTGCTTCTGTGCGGGGAAAGCGAGAATGAACGAAAGATACACGGATTAACACATTATAACATGACTTGAAACTCAGTCAGTCAGTTTCACATCATTTAGGATTTTATTTATGCCCAATTAAACTTCCCAAACTACAACACCTAGTCCATTATTGTTGGTAATTTTGTCTACAGCTTCTCAGTGACTCTAAACCCATCACAAATCCTCCAGAAGTGTTCTTAATTGTGCTTTCTTTCTTCGTTTACAGATTGAATTCCCAGAGAAAGACTGGCTCCCCGAACACCTCATGTACCAGCTGGAGAGACTTCTGCCCCCCAGAGAAGACGTGATGCTGACGGACGACATGGAGGAGGTGGACCTGGAGGAGGTGGACGTCCAGGCCCAGCAGAGGAAGCAGCAGGGAGAGGCCTACGAGGAGGACGACGACGCCCCGCGATCAGGAGTCCAGTGCCAGACCCAGTGAACCGCTCCTCCGCCCGAACTCAAAACACCCGCCAGAGTTTTGTATTCTGCGGTTGAGGCTCGGACTCAAAAACGCAATCGTCTGTTGTTACGTCTTTATTTAAGTGTGTTTTTGTCAGATTATACTTTCTGTGAAGGTAATTTCATATTTTTGTTAATAAAACGCACAATATTTGCAAAGGTGGTCTTCATTTATTATGTATAAATCGATTGTTTTCTGTCGCTGCCCAGAGGAAAATGGAGTGAGCACTAAAAACACTTTGCATTAATCTGTGGTTTTCTGTTGTCTTTTGCCCTGAAATATCTAAAAGTTAAATGCACAAATGTGGAACCTGTGTGTTTCTGTGAGTGACTACACCTTAGAACTCGGCGTATTACAACAGAAAGCTGCATTTTAATAATAATTTTAACTATATATGACCTATAGAATGTTGTGATGTTGTCTGAAACCCAGCAACAGCCCAGACCCATTGAAAGTATAATAAGATATTTTATTATAGATCCACTGATTACCACAACCCCATTACCCTAGCGTGTAAGAAGGGCCAAAATGTTTTACTCAATTCTGCATTTGTCCTCTAACTTTGCATAGAAATCAGCGGTAGACCTTGCATTGATTACCGCCGAACCGCGCCAGGTTTCATTACGGTTCTGAGTGTCGGGACGGGTCTGGAGGTGAACTCGTGTAGACCATCGGGTGACCGAGCGCACTTTGTGGTCCAAGATTAGTCCTAGTTTAGACCTGGTTCAGCTTTGGTTCAGTTGTGGTTTAGTCCTGGTTTAGACCTGGTTTAGTCCTGGTTCAGCTCTTGTTCAGTCCTGGTTTAGTCCTAGCTCAGCTCTGGTTCAGTTCTGGTTCAGTCCTGGTTTAGTCCTGGTTTAGTCCTGGTTCAGTCCTCTTGGTTCAGTCCTGGTTTAGTCCTCTTGTTTCAGTCCTGGTTTAGGACTGGTTTAGTCCTCTTGGTTCAGTTCTGGTTTAGTCCTCCTGGTTTAGTCCTGGTTTAGTCCTCTTGATTCAGTCCTGGTTTAGTCCTCCTGTAGTCCTCTTGATTTAGTCCTGGTTTAGTCCTCCTGTAGTCCTCCTGTTTCAGTCCTGGTTTAGTTTTGTTTCAGTCCTTTTTCAGTCCTGGTTTAGTCCTCTTGGTTTAGACCTGGTTTAGTCCTGGTTCAGTCCTCTTGGTTTAGTCCTGGTTCAGTCCTGGTTTAGTCCTTTTGGTTCAGTCCTTTTGGTTCAGTCAGTCCTGGTTTAGTCCTGGTTTGGGTTTAGTCCTGGTTTTAGTCCTGGTTCAGTCCTCTTGGTTCAGTCCTGGTTCAGTCCTGGTTTAGTCCTGGTTTAGTCCTGGTTTAGTCCTGGTTTAGTCCTGGTTCAGTCCTGGTTCAGTCCTGGTTCAGTCCTCTTGGTTCAGTCCTGGTTCAGTCCTGGTTTAGTCCTGGTTTAGTCCTGGTTTAGTCTGGTTCAGGGTTCAGTCCTGGTTCAGTCCATATGCTCTTTACTCGCTGAAACCGTGAAAAAGCGGCGGTCAAATGACGTTAAGTGACTTTAGACCGTGGAAGCCCGTACCAAGATGGCGGCGGTATTAACGCATGCCAAGAATGTGTACGTCTAATATCTATCTATGGGACAATTGCCATGCTGATTCCCGCCAGGTGAGCGTGATTACAGGTGTCTACGGGTGCCCTTAAATAGCTTAAATAGCCCCAGTGCACAGGTGCGGCAGGAGCATCGGGACTTAAACGAGTGCTTGTTTGTTTGTGACGGCATCGCATCGGTTTTACGCTCTTTTATCGCGCATTTGAGAGTGAAGTGTAGTTCTGCGTCGACTCAAAGCGCACTGCCGCCGTCGTTTTTTCATTTATCAATCTGCGTCGAGGTCTGTACACTGTGCGTCTGCGTAGGGCTTCAACGCAAACGATTCGACGCTGGACCGTAAATTGGCCTTTAGCCGACAGCGAAGGGGACATGTTTGGAACTCATGCTGCGATCGAGACCACGGATATATCAAAAATAACATCGGGACACGCAAGACTGAGGAGAACGCGCCGAACGTGCAGCAGCAGCAGCAGCGTCCGGATTGCTACGTCACCACGCCGAACCACGCCGAACCACGCCGAGGAGTCCAGGTAAGTTTTGCGTGTTGCCTGACCAGCCAAGACCGTGCACGCTTTTACAAATTTACTACTTTATAAGGCCAATTAGATTCGAATGGGATGTTTTTGAAATCCCTCCTTCGTCCAGGTCATAACGAAAGAGAAAATCAATTAAAATCAAACTTGACAGAATTGAATTCTCTTTTTGCTATAGGCCTACATTTTTATTTGTTATTACACATTAACTCTTCGCGGTACATTTCCCCTTTTGCGATAGCCCCCCATTTTCTCCCCTTTTGGCGGGATGTAGGTGGTTCTGGCTGGTCACGCAACTTTACCCGCGTGTTTTGTTTGTGAATTCGAATTATCGCAATGCTGTGTTTGTGTATTTGTCGAATTGTTGCTGAAATAATGCTTGTGCAATGTTGGTTTATCTGTGCTCAATTCGCTCCTCACGCTGATTTATTTTAATTTGTTTTTAATGCAATGTGGATTTGAATAATGCTTTGCTGTGCTGGTGTGTTTCATGCCTATTTGTGCATCGTATTTATGGCATTTGGGACATTTATGATTTCATATTTTGTATAGTGTATGAGTGATTACGTAGCAGTGGATTGTGGCACATGTCGTGACAGGACTTTAAATGCTGATGTGGCTTACTATCGTTGTAGAGTGCTGCTTGCCGTGTCGAGCTGTTGTAGTACATTATTTGTTTCATGCAGATTATAACCACAAAATACAACGCTGTACCCTGTGCACCCAGAAATTAACAAAACGAAACACAATAACTCGCGAAAACAAAATGTATTAGATTAAGCAGTAAACGGTGAGGTAGGCGCACTTGACGAATTTCTAGTGACTAAATTAGACGAATTTGTAATTTTCTACAATTTTCCTTTCGTTTCACAATTTTATCAACCACCACAAACCACGGATGTCCCTGTTTTTACTTTAGAAAATCTACTAAAGCTAAAAGCTACTGTGACATGTAATTTACTAACCCTTTTTAGTTTTCAGATTTTAGGATGGCATCTAATGTTTAATTTTTTACAGGGAGCAGATTTATTGACATGTTCATGTTAAACTGCTAAACATTTACTTGTTTAACATAAGCTAAAGCTAAATCTACTTAAATTCATGTCATTTTGAACATTGCTAAGCTAAACTCTGCTAACTTTAGTTGTGCACTGCTAAAGCTAAATGCTAATGTGACTTGTAATGTACTAACCCTTCAGTTTTCCGAATTTAGGATGGTGTCTAACCGTTTTTTTTATTTTTTTTTTTTTTTTTTTACAGGGAGCAGTTTTATTGTTGCCATGTTTATTTAAGCATTTATTTGTCCATAACACAAGCTAAAGTTAAATCTACTTAAAATCATGTCATTTTGGGCATTGCTAAGCTAAACCATGCTAACTATAGTTGTACATTGCTAAAGCTAAATGCTAATGTGACATGTAATTTACTAACCCTTTAGTTTTCCGGATATAGGACGGTGTCTAACATTTTTTACAGGGAGCAGAGTTATTGTTATGTTTATTTGAACTGCTTAACATTTACTTGTTTAACGTAAGATAAAGCTAAACCTACTTTAATTCATGTCTTGTAACTGAATACAGCTAAGGCTAAATCATGTCTGTTATGTTACTGACTGAATTTTGAACATTGCTAAGCTAAACTATGCTAACTTTAGTTATACACTGCTAAAGCTAAATGCTAATGTGACTTGTAATTTACCAACCCTTTCTAACCTCTTCAGGTTTTAGGACGGCGTCTAACCTTTTATTTTTTACAAGGAGCAGTTTTATTATTGCCATGTGTATTTAAGCATTTATTTGTCCATAACACAAGCTAAAGCTAAATCTATTTGAAGTCATGTCATTTTGAACATTTCTAAGCTAAACTAACCCTTTAGTTTTCCGGATATAGGACGGTGTCTAACCACTTTTTTTTTTTTTTTTTTTTTTTCCCCCACAGGGAGCAGAATTGTTATGTTTATTTAAACTGCTAAACATGTATTTGTTTAACACAAGCTAAAGCTAAATCTACTTAAATCCATGTCTTGTAACTGAATACAGCTAAGACTAAAACATGTCTGTCATGTTATTAACCCTTTTTAACCCCTTCAGGTTTTAGGATGGTGTCTAAACTTTTTTTTTTTTTTTTTTTTTACAGGGAGCAGTTTTATTGTTGCCATGTTGATTTTTAAGAATTGAATTGTCCATCACATAAGCTAAAGCTAAATCTTAAATTCGTGTTTTTTGAACATTGCTAAGCTAAACTACTAACTTTAGTTGTACACTGCTAAAGCTAAACACTAATGTATTATGTAATTTACATGTGGTGTTGGTGGTGGTGTCGCCGTCTAACCTTAACATGCTAATCTAACCTTTTACAGGCAGCTCTGGGTTATTTAGCCTTGTGCAGAATGTGCACTACTGAAAAATGAACCTTCACCTTCATTTGAAGTCAAAAAGCCAAAGGACCCAGGAGAAAAAATAAACAGGATATATCCAAAAATATGGAATAAATAAAAAGAAGATATCATTTAAAATGGAAACAAACTTAATTCACCCAAAGAAAGAATACACCCTGAAGTGCAAAAAATCAGGACCAAATACGTCAAAGTCAAAGCAATAAAATGGAGCTAAATCATTATAACGTTGAGAAATGGATTGCATTGCAGACAACCCACAACCAAACATGGGACTAATCAGGAAGAAAAAATCTAACCTGGTCTAAAAGCTTTTGCAGTGGAAAAACCCAAAATTCAAATCCAAACTGCACCAACAGCCCTGTACTGAATACTGTGTAAAGAACAGACCTGCTCGACAGAGGAAACCAAACAATAAAAAAAAGATGCAAAAGAAACTGTCCTTTTATGATGCACAAAAAAGAGTTTAAATGTTGATCATGGAACCCCAAAGGCTGGAGGCTGAGAGGATGCACAAGACGGAACCAAATGGAGAAATGTTCAAACCTCATCTGAACATTTTAACTAAAGTTGAAGTTTTCCCTTTTTGTATTAAAGCCATTTGTCATTAACCAAGTGTTGCTGAGGCGACTTCAGGAACAGTGAGCTGCTGTCGTACATGTGAGTGCTAACCACTCAGCCACCGTACTAATGGATGATCATAGACTGACCTGACACATTTTGAATATACTGACCAGTTTTGGTTTTTGGTCCAAGGGTTGAGGCCCTTGTGTTCTTTTTTTTTTTTTTTTTTTTGGTCCAGAGTGGACACACATGGACTGAGTGTAATGGTTCAAACACGAACGTTTAGTTTGTGACTGAAATTATCTTCCAGGGATGATCTCACCCTGCTACTGGTTTGCAGCAGCCTTAAACCCGGTAGGTATTTGTGAGGTTCTCTGAGAACCATGTGTAATCTCGGAACAAGGTCTGAATGTGCTGAGCATTCTTATGTTACTCTCTAAGGCTTTGGTTTTGGGCCTAAACTGGTGTGTGCCAGATTATAACCATTTGCACACTTTAATGGAAACTGTGTGGTCTCCTTGGTCCCAGTCCCATGGGTCTGGGACTAAAATGTCTTTATTCTAAACTAACAATTCCACAGGTTTAACTTTTTGTTGGTTCAGACCAAATTGAAAAGAAGTGGTCTTGGCTTATTGAATGTAATGTATTTTTTTATTTGGTTTGGACTGGTCTAAATGTGAGCCAGATTTTTATTTGATTGTAATGGCGTTGGTCCTAACCCGTACACTGGACCGAAATACTGGTTATTCTAAACTAACACTTCCACAGGTTTAACTGATTTGTGTTTAAATCAGGTCTGAACTGACTGTCTTGGGTTTTTGAATATGGTTTTTGTGTTTGGTTTGGTTTGAACTGGTATAAATGTGAGCCAGGTTTGGACTGGTTTGAGCGTGATAGCTCTGGTTCTAACCCGTACACTGAACTGAAATACTGGTTATTCTAAACTAACACTTCCACAGGTTTAACTTTTTTTAATTGGTCTGAACCAGGTCTCTTTGGAACTGACTAATCCACAGAGACTGACCTTACTGAATGTGTTCGCATTTTTGTATTTTGAGTTTGTCTGAACTGGACTAAATGTGGACCAGATTTGGACTGGTTTATTGAGTGTAATAGCTCTGTTTCGAATCTTTACACTGAACTAAAATACTGGTTATTCTAATCTAAACTCTTCCACAGGTTTGCATTGTTAATGTTCTGTTCTTTTTAACCTTAAACCAGTTTGAAATATGTTGACATTTCTGTTAACCTTGTGTTTTAAATAGCAATGTTCAATCTCGTACTAATGTTGTGGGTCAATTCTACCATTTTTGTATGTTTTTGTTGTTGTTTTTTGATGCTTCTAACTCTTCTGAAATCTCTTCTCGTTTCAGATCTAAACTGTTTTACCTAATCTTTTAAATTAGTCTTTGCAGGTTCCAGAGGCTGTTTGTGGTGAGTATCTGCACGCACTTACTAACACACTAACCTTACAAAAGCATGGGCGGTGGGTCTAATCCAGCCACAGAGGGCGCTGTGTCCCTCTGTGCCAGTCCCCAGCCTGGACAAATGGAGAGGGTTGCTTTGGCGTAAAACCTGCCGCCTTTATCGTGATCACACATGTTTGAGTAACCCTTCATAATTGGTCTGTCTACATTTTCTTTTGTTCAGTAGAGATTGATTACAGAGCAGAAATTATCCAAATGATCCTTGAGAAAGTGTGTGGAGTTTAAAAACACAATGGAGAAATCCTGTATTAGCACTTGACTTCACAAGGGTTTTCTGTTTGAGAGAAGAACTCAAAGGCTGGTTTGTATGAAAGAAATCACACAAAATAAGACTTCCAGGTATGTTTTTGAATAGAAATGGGGATTATAGCAATAGAAGGCCTTAATGGGCCCTTTTTTAATGGTTTAGGACAGAGGTGTCACTCATTTTGGTCCGGGGCCGTATCCAACCGACTTTGATCCCAAAGGGGCCAGATCAGAAAACTCATGGCATAATAAACCTCAAAAAACAGCAATAAGTTCAAATATTTGTGCATCTTTATCTTTTCTAATTGAGGAACTGTTTCTTTTACAAAATATTATAATATTATGAACAACCTGAAACTTTAAGAAAAATGCTATTTCAACACAGTGTTTTAACATGAACTTGTATGTAAACGGGAATAAGTCAATTTTTTCTTGGAAAATCCTGCACTCGGCTCCACTTTTCTCATTTTTGACTTTTTGTTGATGAGGGTGTCACAGTCAACAGTCAAAAACGATCGTCCTTTAAGAGCGTTTTGGAAAGAGACAAGTCTTCATTTGTGCTGCTCTGGTGGGAGGGGCCACGTACAGAGACGCTGGAGACGCTGCTGTGATAAACACTGCACAAAATTACCAATAGAAAATATAATTCGAATATTTTAGTAGAAAATCAGCCGAGGGCCAGATTAAAGGTCTTGGAGGGCCGGATCCAGCCCCCGGGCCGTATGTTTGACACCCCTGGTTTAGGAGTTATAATCTCCATTTAAAAAGTCTGTCTTTGTTCAAGAACTTTGCTTATACCAATATTTATCGTTTGTCATTTATTTGCTTTTCATGAAGAAACCATAACATCAAATACAAAATGCTAACTACTATTATTAGGGATACATTTTTTTTTTTGCCATATCATACAGCCCTGATCAGAACGTAAACATATTCTACTTAAAACAGGGGTCTCCAAACTTTTTCCTCCAGTGAGCTCCTTTTACAAAACGAAAATGCCACAGAGCTGCTCATTTTAGTGGTCGCAAGAAATATAGGAGCGACAGCCTCAGGTAGGAACAGTTAGATTTAAAACGTTAAACCGTTATCCAGTTATTAGTGCACAAAATTATATATTTACAGTGGGCATTAAATTCATCAAATTTGATATTCAGCACAATATGTATAATTTCCTTGGCGAGCTCCTTGGAACAGGGTGGAGATAGAAGTTGGAGACCCCTGACTTAAAATGTAGTCAAGACCACTGTTGACCCATTTACTAAGAGTTATTTGGCCACGTTTACATGTTTTTTTTTTTTAATTCCGAATTGTTCCAAATTGAGGTTGAACATGGAAAACGCGTTAAATCGCATTTATTTAATTCCGCTCAACATCCGGGAATGGGTAAGGTTTCTGATTGGACAGACACACCACCGTATTTAAGTCGACCAGAAGAAAACACACACTTCAGCTGCTACCGGCTCGTTACGCCACGGACACAAACACGATCCAAACTTTTTTCGCAGTGATTCCGATGATAATGAAGTAGCAGCTGGAGAATTCTCTCATCACGCGTTACGTTTGTCAGCTGAGGAGGAGAAGGGAAGAGTGTCGGAGAAGAGAGGAAGAAGACAAACTGAGTCAACGGCTGCTCTTCCTCAGCCCACTCCCGCATCCCACTCGCAAATCCAAAGAGACGTGGATAAAAGTCCGAAGCCAGGATTGGGAGTCTGATCAGAAGAGCATGAGCTGAACGACCGGAATTTTAAGAATCAAAAGTTTACATGATCGACGAACTTTAATTTGGCTTTAAAATCTGAACAAACCATCCACTTACTTCGAAATTAAGTGTTTACTAAGTCTTTTTAAAGCAATTAATTTTTCATTCGGAATTAAAGTTCTCATGTAAACGTGGCCATTGTTGTTTTCAGTCCTCTTCTGGTCCCTTTTCTGTTTGCTCTCTAGTCCCCACCTTACTCTCTTCTTTAGGAGCTCCACGGGCTCCAGTGAGGTCCATCTGGCTGCTGGCCGCTCTGGACTCACTCACCGTGGGCTTGGGTTTCCTGTCAGACACGTTAAAGCTCCGGGACCTGTAATACGGAAGAAACCGATCATCTGCTACAGCCAGGTAGTCCGTGGAGTCTGACAAGTTCCTTCTGGCTGGTATTTTTGGTGGCACTGGTGGAGGAATGTCTGGGCTGGTTTCTACAACTCTTTCTTGCTGTTCAGTTTGTCTCGAAGAGTCCTGAAATTGCTGCGCTAGATTTGTAACAGTTGAAACTTTCGGCATTTGTCCAGCGACACTTGGATGTAGTTTATATTCTAAAGTCGCCGGCCACTGGTTCGGGGTTTGGCTGACCTGCTCCAGTAGTGATTTGTAGTCCACTTGCGTACAGTCACCAGGTTCTTTTGGACTGTAGATGATGCTACTCATAGTTCTCTTCTTTGTAATTACGTCTTCAGGAGGGTCGTATCTCAAAGACTTAGTTCTTTGTGGACGAGAACCAACTGGAATATCAAACGTTGGAGTTACGCTTTGAGGTTCTTCTGGTTCCTCTGGCTCATCTGGAGGGCTGATGATGATTGTACTCATTGATCTACGTTTGGTCAGGTGAGGTGATGTAGTTTGTTCTTCTTGTGGATAACATCGCAACGACTTTGTTCGTTTCGGAGGCGATGATGGACGAAGTCTGTTCTGATCGATGAGCTTGTCCAGTATCTGTGTGCTTCCCTGTAAATCTCTGGACACTATTTCTTGACTTGAGCTGAGAGACTTTTGCTCACACGGAGAGATCAAGATGTCCACACGTGACCCAGGTCTGGATCGTTCAATGCCGCACACTTCCAGGCTGTTGCTGTCCTTGTTCAGCGCAGAGTGAGTTGAGCGTACACTCTTTTGCTTCTCCACGGTTTTACTTTCATCCCCCTCTTTCTGCTTTTGAGAGAACTCCTCCATGTCCATGTGGAAGCGGTAGAGGCTGTACCCGTCGGCGCTGTTGATGCTGCCCTGGCGGTGGAGCGAGGAGGGGTCGCACACGGACGAGTTTCTTGAGTAACTTCGGGTCAGTTCCAGTTTGTCCACGCCGGCCAGCTTCTCCAGAGCCACGGCCATTCTCCCGTGGATCTCCTCCAGCTGGGCCAGGCGCAGGTCCACGGTCTGCAGCGAGGCCTTCATCGTGTTCTCCCTCTCGTTCACCTCCTCCAGACGCATGGACATGTTCTCCACTCTGCACAAGGACAGATCAGGGTTAAGGCTACGAGAAACCAACAGACTCTATAACGTCACTTACAGTGTTCAGTCAAATGAAGCTTGTTGAGATTTGCAGTAATGGGGGCGAGTTGAGTTCCATATTTGTTTCATAACAAAGAAAGAGCCAATTCTAAATGAAGTCAGTGGAAGATGACACCTTCTCACCCACACCACTGATGTTAGAGGGAGAAGAAGGTTCCTTGATTTGTCTGTCATTAATTTTGTTGATTTAGGGACAAAATTAGTAATATGAACATTTTAAGACTAAAATTATGGTATTTTTCGGACCACAAGTTGCACTTTTTTCATGGTTTGGGTGGGTCCTGTGACTTGTACTTGGGGGCGACTTATATCATTTCACATGTTCGTTAAGTATATTTTATTTGTACACTGACAGCCACAAGAGGGTGCTCTAGTCTTATGTGTCAGTATCTGCTACTCCTATAATTCCTGTACCACTGTCACTTGGCTCTACTGCGCATGTCTCCTGCAGAAAGAGCCTCTGTCCTGCTGCGAATAAATATAATAAATATTCAGCCAAAAATGGTAATCAAGCAGCAGAAGCAAAGTTTGGAGTGAGAGAGAAACTTGTGAGGGATACTCAAACTGCAAAGAAGAAAACAATCTACTCGTGGGCTAAAAGCAAGATTTAGCTATAGTTGGTGGAGTTGTTCAGAAGTGACACCGAGGATGAAGAATTGAATGGATTTAGTGATTTTGAGTGAGATGGAGAGTTTGTTAAACTTGTTCTGTTCTGTTGTTTATGTTATAGTTTATCTGAAGAACTGTTCATATGTGACGTTAAGTCTGTTGTTCTCTCTCTATTGTTTTTTCCTAGAATTTGACTTTCAACAGGAAATATCAGTTCCTGGTCTCTGATTTTTATAAAATAAATTTTCCCCAAAATAATTTGACTTTTGTTTTTTTAATTCTTCATTATGCATTTTTTGGCTGGTGCAACCTAGAAAATACGGTATTCTGACAATGATTACAGAGAGAGGAGTGATGATACATGCTCACTTCCTCGGAACGGGAAGACTAGCAGGTTAGCCATGTCCATTTATACAGTCTACAGTGAGACCAGAGGAATCTGTTCAGATGTTCAGAAAAACTGACCGCTCTGAGGTGACTTTGATGCGTTCATCGCTGGACGACTGCTGCTCGTCCTCCTTCTCCCTGAAGTATTCCTCCACACACTGCTCCTCAAACTCGTACAGGTTTTTCAGCTCCTCAGGATTCAACCTCAGCTCTGGGAAGAAACAAACGGATATCATCACGTATTTAAGTCTGTGCTCTGATCACCATCCAAAAGTTCTTGGATTTTTGACAGTGGACCTAATATCTGTGTAGATTTGAGACCATATTGAACAGTAAAGTTACACTAGCTGATTGTAAAAGTGTAAATGTAGACAATATACACACTGAGGCCGCGGTCCTTCTCGTCTAGCTCCCCCTCCTGTCTCTTCCTGGCACAGCGCCTGAACAGTCGGCTCTGGAGGATGTACAGGTGACTGAGGATGATGAGGGGAGGAGGAAGAATGGGCCGGTCGTGGAACGTCATGATGAGCTGGTATCTCTGGAACTTCCACACCTGGTTTGAGATGGACTTCACCTCAAAGAATGTGTTGCTGTGGGAAATATAAGAGTTCACAATTAATAAAACAGAACTCTAAATACCAACTTTTCTAGATATCCTGTGTCTCTAGAGCAGGGGTGGGCAATTATTTTTTTCTATAGAGCCATGTGAGAAACACAAAATATTGTGCAGTGTTAGGCCAAAATGCTTAACTCAGTTCTGCATAATATTAATTATATTTATTTATTTTTTAATAAACAGAAAAATGTCATTTAAAAATGACAGGTAAAATAATAAAATCTTTATTTTTTGTAATTCCATATGAGCTTAAATGGGCCGGTCAGTCAACCAAAGGACCCTTATGTGGCCCTGGAGCAGGACAATGCCCAGGTCTGATCTAGAGGTCAACAAAAGTTTGATAATTATTTTGCAAAAAAAATGGCAACGTAATGCACTTTAAACTATACAGAGGGTTGCAAATGTATCCTACGTTTACAAGATGCATTCAGATCTTTGCTAAAAGAATAACAAACTTTAACATATTTAAAAGTTTGGATTTCCTCAATTATAGTAAATATGCCTCTTTGTCTATGTGCCTTTGGTTGGTCGACCACATCTACTTCCTGGACACTAAGGACATTTAAACCAGGTTTACCAACACTAGGTCACAAATTTGATTTCCAACAGTGTTTAAAACTTTCAGAATATGAAATATTTCAAATTCCCTGACATAAAGGTTTAAAATTTTTACTGATATTGAGAAATACTATCTACTTATGTGGCGTAGGTAACATGAAACAGGACTAGACTCACTTGAAGACGGCGATGAGCAGGTTGACGAGCAGGATGTTGGCCACGAGCAGGTAACAGGCCATGATGGCCGGAGTGAGCCAGGCTCCAGGGATACACGGAGGCAGCTTCTTCCCGTCCTCGTCATACAGATGCTCACCACAAGGGGCTGCAAGAGGACGGCACGTCAGACAGTACGTCTTTGTGTCACTCGTATGTTTATCAGACTTAAACATTTTAACTATTTAAACAAACACTCACGGTTGATTTCCATGGCGTAGACTTGTACGAATCCCCAAGTAACACAAGAAAACGTAGAGAAAGATTCAAAAGCATTAAATTCACATTTATACTGTTTTATTTCAGAGCAAATATACTGTTGCCTATAGAGGTGCAATTATTTTTGCTTTAAACGATCTATTCACAGCAGTAATTTCACTAGAGCAGGTCTCATTCTGCTCAGAGTTGGTCACTGTCATGACTAGATGTTTCAAAACAAAATGTAGATATGACTCCAACTTTATGGGCAACAGTGAAAACAAAATTAAACAAAATTATGTGGTTATAAAAGTTAGATTAGCTTTAGATTAAGTCTGTAGTTGTAAAGAAGGTAAAATATGTAGGATTCTATTTTCTTTACATCGGCCTAAAACATTAAAAAAAAATATGGAAAAGAGCAGATTTGTTTGCAGATTTGTACATAAACATTTCTATCCTAAAATCCTACATATTATACTTTTTAATGACAAATGAATATTGTTTGTATTAGTCTTATGGAGTTATGATGTGTTTATGCTTCTTTAGCTCAGTTTTATTGTTAGACTGGATCAGGTTTAGTTTCATTCTACTTATGTCTAACAGTCAGTAGGGTCAAATGTGGATAATCTGACCAATATTTAGTCTATTGTTAGTAAAAAATTAGAAGAACTATTAGCTTTAATGTGAGGTTTAAGGGCCCATATTGCACTGTTTTCTGGTTTATGTTATAATGTTGTTTTCTCGTCACAAACAGACCTGGAGTTGTTTTGTTTCATTCACACATGTTTAACACACAAACCCTGCACATTTAGGCTGAGTTCTTTTCTCAAACTGAAGATGCTCTGTTCCATCTTGTGATGTCATGTGGTAATACATAGTGTCGTCGTACTGTTTTTCTTGGTCTCGTCTCTGACTCAACCGCATTTGGACTCGATCTTGTCTCGGACTCAAAGTCTGATACCCAACAAGTGTGATCATATTTCATTACGGCCGCTGCTGTCGGCAATAAACCTCTTACCGCAACAATTTGCCTAATAAAACTGCACAAATGCATCTGTATTTGTCACGACGTGCGTTTGGTAAATCCCACTGCAAAACCAGTAAGAGAATGTAACTCCAGTCAGGAACTTGAAGGTTTAAAAATCCTACCCACTTTTTTCTGTAAAGTGCCAGTGGAATGGGATTAAAGAAGGGGTTTTCAAACTGTGGGTCAGGGTCCAAAAAAGGGGCGTTTCAGTGCGGTAAATTTTGCTTGGCTTATTTTAGGCCTAAATTAACATTAATCAGAGCAAATGGAGATTTACAAAAAACATGGATATTTATATATTTGTGCCAAAATAACTGTAAAATACAAATAAATGTTGAAAATGACAAAGATGGTCTTGATTTGGTCTCGATGGGCCATGGTCTCGGTCTTGGTCTTGTCCTGGTGTCAGGACCCTGTGGTCTTGGACTAGTCTTGGTCTCGATTAGTGCAATCTTGACTATAACACTGAAGTGCTCCTGTGTTTTTAAACTCCACACACCTTCACTAGAATCATTTGAATGATTTCAGCTCCTGGAAATTTCCAATTTGTACTGAACTAAAGATTAAAGGTTATTGTTAACTTAAACTGGACAAGATGGAACAGAACATTTTGAGCTTTGGAGACGTAAACAGTCATAATAAAGGGTTAATCGAACATGTGTGAATGAAACAAAACACATCTCCAGGTTTGTTTTTTGAGGAGGAAACGACATTAGAACATGAAAGCTCACGAGAGTACGTTTTATGTAATATAGGACCTTTTTAATAATGAAAATAATTACATGTTGTATTTAAATTGAACAGAAAATGACCAGATGGCAGATGATCAGTTTTAGTGCTGTTTTTTTCGTATTATTGATGGAAATGACACGGATCATCTGCCCAGAATCAGGAAACCAAATCTTACTATGAATTCTAGTCTTACGGTCTATCGAGTCTGCAAAAACCTCCCCATAGATCATCCAGTACGGCATGTAGAAGATGTTTCGTGCCAGACGCCACGTCGGCTCCTCGTCCGGGTGGAGGATGGCCTGACGCGCCACTCCAAAACTCATGAGCACCACCAGCATGATCACCACGAAGTACATCATATCGATCATCTGAAGGAAGAGGAGAAGCGTTCAGTTCTGCAAGCATTGTACGGTTCAATGTAAAAGTCTACGTGATTTCATGTGCGATATGTAACTTGTTATATGGTGTTAAACTTCTTGCATTTATTCAATTAAACGTGCTGTTTTTGCTCAGGTACAGTGTATTGTTTGTGAGCTATGGAAGATCATTTGTTTAATCAGATTTTGGATTTTAAAATGGATTTTAAATTCTCATTTTGAATTTTTTAACTCTGAAAAAACATGTTGGAATTATTTTTATCTGAATTTTAGTTGCTGGAATTTTAAGTGTTCATTTTCAAAGTGTTTTAAAATACAGTATTAAAAAAAAAAAAAAAAAATCACCTTTTTACTGCAAATATTCAGCACAAAATATTTCAAGCCAAGAGTGCAAAATTCGCAATTTGCATGATTTTTATTTTGATTTTTTTTTTTTTTTAACTCTTAAGATGTTAGAATAATTTTTATTCTGAATATTAGTTACTGAAAATTTAAGTGTATTTTTTCAATATGTTTCAAAGTGAAAAAGTCAGTGGTATTTAAAATTCAAAATCTAATGGAACATATTATCTTCCATAGTGAACAGGCTTGCATCTCCACAGGTCTGACCTGTAACCTGCCTCCTGTTTGCTTCCATAGACGACAGGACAGTTTTTGACTAAACGAGACCAGACACTTAAGATTTTTCTCCACAAGATCAAAACAAAATGAGATTTTCAATCTCTAATTTAAAAAAAAAAAAAAAAAAAAAAAGTGTGATCCCATTTGCAGAATTGGTCCAACATTTTTGTATTTAACTTTTTTTGTTAATGTAGACCTAGTTTTTTGTAACTAAAGCCTTGTACGAAATTTAACTTCCCAGTCTTTGAGTCTTATTTTTTGTTTTTTGTCATATTTAAATGCAGACAAAATGGAAAAAAATCTCAATATAATTTTTCTCATGTGTCTCAATCTTGTGGCAATTTTATCTCACGAGCTCCTGTGGAATGAAGATCTTGTCACATCCCTAAGATGGATAATTTTAATGCAAGATTGTGGAACTTCACAAAAAGCAATAACATCTCCATGGAGAAAGCTACATGGTGTAAAATTATTGGGAAATATTAATTCTGATTTTGATTTGTTTTCCTCACTCAGATCATTTTAATTATCTCAAAATAGTTTTCAAAATTGTTGAGAGAAAGAAACAAAAATGTTCTACCTTACTTTGCAGAAAAAAGTTGTAACCAATGAAAATATTTAAACTAATAAAGAAGTGTTCATTCACTAATAAATCCACTGACTTTAAGTAACAGAGAGAAGGGTTTTTTTGGCGCGCAGACACAAATATAACCTGTTGTTTTTACCATTTTGCCGATCATCATGACGTAGGGCCCCAGATACTTGTTGACTCCGAAGATGTCGAGGACGCGGATGTACCAGAAGATGATGTCGATGCAGTAGATGACCCGACCGTAGCCCATGTACGGCTCAGGCTGCAGGCGAAGCATCAGGCCCAGGAGGAACGTGCAGATGGCCACCAGGTCCGTGATGTTCCAGTACTCCTCCATCCACACACTCACCTTCTGCTTCAGCTTCCCCGGCTCGGACATCAGGATCTACACGTGCACACGGATGTTTAAGGCTGGAACTACTACCCAGATTCATCAGTTTATAAATATCAGAAATTATTGTCTGCAAATTCAGGAATCGAATAAATTTTATCACAATTTTTGGGGCCAAAAAAAAAAAAGTTTAGGCTTCTAATGTTTAAAGGCCCCTGTTTTCTGATCTATATTTTAGTGTAGTTTCCTCATCACAAACAGACCTGTAGTTGTTTTGTTTCATTCACACAAACCCCGCAGATTTAGGCTGAGTTCTTCTCTCAAACGGAAAACATTCAATTCCACCTTGTGACGTCATGTGGTGATATTGGAAGTTCTCTAGTATTAGTATGTTTTTAAATTCCACACACCTTCGCTAGAATCATTTGGACAAATTCATCCCTGGAATTACCAAACTCTACTAAACAAAAGGTAAAAGGAGATGTTAACTTAAAAACGATCGTTTTTAAGTTACTCAAATGTTTATATGAAACAAAACACGACTCCAGGTCTGTTTCTGAGAAGGCAACTTAGACTTGGGCTACGTTCAGACTGCAGGGTTTAATGCTCAATTCGTAATTTTTTGTGAGATCTTTTTTTGTTTTTTTTTGCGATGTCATTTTTACATTCACAATTAAATGCGACTTGTATGTGATCTCCAGTGTGAACTTTAAACGCCCCAAAAGTGTCCCGCATGAGCATTGGAGGACACGACGACATAACACAGAAGTCGCCTAAACTCTGGGCTTGTCTCCCAAAATCTGGTCCAGTTCTTGGTAAAATGGACGGGTTACACGTCCACGGTCGCTTTGACTCTTTAGACTCCTTGTATTTGTCTCGCAGGTTCTTTATTTTTCGTTGACATTGGAGCCAGGACCGTCTGTCGCCGCGCTCAGGACATTTCTTTGGAAATCATTTCAAAAACCGCCCTGTTCTGATAAGACTCCTCCAATTTGTCCTGAACACAGCGATCCCAACAAGTATTACTAAAATCTCTAACCTCGCTTTCCCTCCATTGACGAGACTCTGAGCCTGACGTGTAGGTGGAATGAATGTGACCTGACCGTTCAGACTGAAGTCGCATGTCAAAAGATCAGATATGTATCGGTTTTAGGGGCACAGATCCAAGTGTCCTGAGTCACATTTGAAAAAAATCAGATTTGGGTCACTTCAGGTCGCAGTCTGAACGTAGCCATAGACTTTATTGATATAAATGTATGCACAGTAAGTAAACAAATATCGTAATTAGGGCTGGGTATCATTAAGAAGTTGCTGATACGATACATACTTCGATACATAGGCTATGATACGATACATATCTCGATACAGTGAACTTTCGATTCGATATGATATATTTCAAATTGATTCGATTTGGTTCAATAAAAAATAAAGGATAAATCAAGGCTGTGATACTAAAAGTCTTTGTCAAACCACTTCTTGTGCAAAGTTCATATGAAACACAAACATTTTAATCATCAAAACAGAGAAAATGTGAAATGTGTTGCATAAACCAGTTTCCTTCCTCTGAACAAGCGACAAAACTGTAGCTCTGTAACAAAATAATTGAGTAAAATATACCAAAAAATACTCTTGGTGATATATCGATACAGCAGCCCACGATATCGATACTGTATCATCACATTAAACGATACGATATATCAATATTTTCAATATTTTTGCACATCCCTAATCGTAATATAAACACAGATATATCAGTTATATACAAGAGAACAGCATTATAACATGACTTAAAGTTTACAAGAGTTAATTTTGTGAATATAAGACCTGTTAAACACTAGATTTGAACAGCTGAGTTGGGTTCGTTTGCTCTTACCTGTCTGACTTTCTCTGTACCAAGTGTGAGAATATACGCGATGACAATCCACTCCTGAATCGAAGGCCACCGCTCCATTTTCACCAGGATTATGTAGTTGTACAACATCAAGTAACCCAGGTAGGAAATCTGTGGAGGCGATATAACTGTTATTGTTCTCAAAGGAAGAGTGAGGATTTCGTTTACTGGTTGTAGGAAACGTACAGTGTTGAACCAGAACTTGGTGAATGGTGCGTCATAAAACTCAAAGTATCGTCTGGCAATGGGGATCTTCCGGACTTTGGTGCTTCCTTCCTCCTCGTCTCCTCTTCTGGACGTGGCATCGGCAGGTTCCTAATAAAACACAGATAATTGTTGAAAATGTCACCTTTTAAAAATCCAAAACAAAAACCCGTAGACTGTATAAAGAAGTGGACTAAGGGAGCGTGATGTCAGCCACAGCGTTCGGCTCCAGTCAACTGAAGCTCATCGAGGCAGGAAGTTATAGTTGTGAATTTTGGAAACATATTTTCCATTTCATATTTGGAATTCCAAACCAAAGAGCCAATCAGAGCGAGACATACCATATTTTTCGGACTATAAGGCACACGGATTATAAGGCACATTTATCGAAACAAACACTTGAGACTGATCCTTAGCCCAGGCAGTCCATTGGCAGATCCCTGTCTTGGTGAATGTGGATTATGAATGTGAATGTGGGTGGATCATGTAAGTCCTTCTAGTAGGAAATAAAAAACAAATATACATTGAGTACTAATGTGTTTCATGCAGCTTTGCACATTTGTTTACATTTTACAGAAACTAAACTTGAAACCACATGAGCCATTTGCATAAACTATAAGCCCTGAAAAAAAAAAAAAAAAAAACTGCTCGCTCCTTTTGCGCTGATGTGGTTCAGCTTCTGTCGGACTCCGTGAGGCTCTTGACGACAGAACTACTACTGGAGGCGGCAGTAGCTCAGTTGGTAGAGCGTTTGTCCAAATTCCATCATCGGTTGAGCGGTCAGATCCACTGACCCACAGGTTGGCTGGTGTGATTCCAGCTCCCACAAATGAATGCTGTCGTTGTGTCCTTGGGCAAGACGCTTAACCCACCTTGCCCCCACTGTCTGTGTACACTGGTGTGTGAATGTGTGAGTGGTTCCTTGTTGTAAAGCGCTTTGAGTGCCTTGAAGGTGGAAAAGCACTATAGAAAAATGTGACCATTTACTACACAATAACGCTTCGACAGTCCATCAAGCGGTGCGACTTTGTAGTTTACCGAAGTCGTACTAAAACGTTTTGACAGATTTTTGAGCGCCGTGTACCACATAAAACCGATTCAAGGTCAGTAAACACAACCAGAATTAATACATAAAGTGCACCAGATTATAAGGCACTCTGTTGATTTTTGAGAAAATTAAAGCATTTTAAGTGCGCCTTATAGTCCGAAAAATACGGTATTTACCATGTTGACATGTTATCAAGGTAATTGGACTTCCTACTTTATTGTCTTAAAAAGAACCCAAGAAGTCAATCAAACCTTTTTTTCTAATGCTAGTAGCAGCAACTTTAGGGAAAGAAGGTTTCTCATTTGTCTCCTATAATGTTCACGTCTTGATTTATGGACAAAATAGAAAAATAAAAACACTAGGATCATGTAGAGCGGGTTAATACGAACATTCAAAGACCAAAATGAGGAGTCTGACAGCAGAAGTTGGAGAGAGACGAATTACAGACGCTGTTTTTTCCAATAGAAAGTGAATTGGAGCTGGAGTCGATGGAGCTGGGATGCACGCCCATGTTCACGTTCCAATTTGAAATGTGACGGCTATATACAGTCTATGGAAAGACCCCAAAATTCTTTCACACAAACCTTTCCAGATTTTGTGTCCTCGTCTTTCTCTTTCCCGTCGTCCATCCCTGATCCTGCCTGATACGCGTCGTCTCCAACTCGGAAATCCAACAGCAGGATCAGAGGAGGAAAAATGATCCCCAGAATAACCTGAAAGAATAATGTAAATATGAAAACATTATAAAAATAGAATGTATCTGTATCTGCAAAGGAACTGATTTTGAACTAAAGGGACACCTTGAGGCCGGGGTTCTTTCCGATGCGCAGACAGCCCATCCACATGTCTGTGAGTAACATCTGGCTGCAGGTGTGGGCGATGAAGTCCCTCTGTTTGGCGGCGACGGCCAGTTTGAGGCAGGTGGAGTTGCTCCAGTTCACCAGTTCGTAGGTGAGGAGCTTCATGGCCACCTGCTCATCGTGTTTGTACGACTGGTCCAGCAGCTCGTACGCCAACTGCCCAAACTCTCTGGAATGGAATAACAAGTGGGCTTTAAAAACGTTTTAAAATGTTTTCTGGTGAACGTCTGCTACACACTAGTATCTGTGGAGATGCCATACTGTGGAATATGGGTCTGGTCAAGTGTTAACGGAGGGAAACAGGGGCAGATTTTTGACATTCAAATGTCTCTTATTCAGAAACTAGAGGAACTATTGAAATAAGTAAAGTATCAGAATGTAGGAAAGAGTTACACTCCAACAGGGTCAAGTTAAACCTGTGATATTCTTTCAAGTTGTTGACAAAAAATTAAAAAACTCATGTCGGTAACGGAGGGAATGAAATATGCAGCACTTTTTGGGCAATAAATCCAAACAGTGATAACTCTTGGTTCTCACTTACATATCCTTAACAAACTGGTTTGAATATTTGCTTCATATAGTTTTCTACCATATGGTACAAGATTAGGTTGAAAAACCTCTTACTTTTTGACTCATGAGATTTTTTATTAAGAAAGGTCATGGTAACGGAGGGAAAATTGTACAAACAAGTAGAAGGTGCAGGATTTTACATAATTTGTCGCTTTTTTCTTCCGAATACTTTAATATTACTTCAAAATGAAAGGAAACTATTTCTATAAAATATGTCAGTCCTTCCAAGCAAATTTTTATCATTTTAAATACATTTTTTTTTTTAAAATCATGTACCTTCATCAACAGTTCAAAGATGGAATAACACAAGATATGATGAAATACATCCATTTATTTACATGATTTGCAGGTCTTTGAAATTTGGGAAATAATTTTTGTTCCATGTTTCATACATGGTCTGTTTAAAACATATGGAACTTTAGAACCAAAAATGGTACAGAAAAAAGGTCAACAGTTTCATAAACTAGAGTACATATGTATCTGTTCAATACATTTTTATATCAGATGCATTAACTTGAAGTTTTGGCCTTGTTGTTTACTTCTGCTTGACTGGGCCCTAATATGAAAATGAGGTGATATATATTGTACTGTTCATAGCATATCTGGTCTACCTGGAGTTGTTCTCGAGGTCCTGGGAGATGTCGTCCACCAGTTCGCTCTCTGAACACTCGTGGGCCATGGCTTTGTACAGTTTACAGGCCACCAGCGCTTTGGCCATGGCCTCCTCCCCGCGCTGCCACAGGAACAGCGCCATCTTCTGTCTCTTCATGAGCACGGCCCACAGCATCAGCTCGTGGAAGGGGAACTTGAACCTGCACACCTCCGGGTCGTCCACGTCGATCTCCACCTCCTCCTCTTTTTTCTTCTTTGGTTTTTTTTTACCCTTTGTTCGAGGCTCGTCATCCTGAAAAAAAAAATGTGTTGGTTATTGTCGAGTTTGAACCAAAAGTAGAACTGGTTTTGATTTATTTTGAACATCTTACCTCCATTCCTAAAAGTTTGAGCGCTTTGGGCTGTGAAAGACAAAGTACATGAATATTTTGATTTGACATTGGTGTAAAAAATCTACTCTTAAAGCAAATCTATTCTACAAAACTTGTAAACTTGTTAACGTTGTCAGTCAAATGGACTGGAAGAGCCAGTAGAACAGAGCAGCAGTTAAAAACACATTTGTGTCTTAAATTCTTCTCCCGACGTGAAATATAAAAGACAATAACAAATATAAAATCGTACAACTTAAATGTCACTGGTGAAAACAACCTGTAGACTCATGATGTCTGCACTACTGTCCTATACACAAACACACACAAACACACTCACACAAACACCCAAACAAACACAAACACGTTTGTCAACCCACATTAACCTGAGAACGCGCGGACCACGTTTGTTGTTACTGTGCAGACACTGACGTGCTCCCGTGATTACGTTTCTCGCGTAAAACCGCGCTTCCTCCTGTGCTCTAAACCAGAACTAAAACCAGGACTAACACCAGGACTAAAGCAGGTCTAAACCAGTCTAAACCAGCTAAGTATCTCATATATAAAGCATTTCTATATCAATAATATTTTTAATATGAAGGAAAGACTGGACTTTTTATTTCTTTAAGTAGACAAAAGTTATTGTGTTCAGATTTCCTCGTCTTTGCTATCACAGCAAACAGTTTCATTCATGCTTGGACTCAACAGCCAATTTGGAGACATTTGTTAAACAAAAATGACTTTATAAAGTCACTTTTTTTGTTCTATATCAGTCTTTTGATCTGCCACAATAATGTAATAATGAATTTAAATGAAAATACTTTGAAGCTTTTCTCAGTTTTCATTAATCGTGAGGTTATTGTTTCTTTCTCATTTACTTTTCTCTGTAGTTGTATGTGGAGTGATTCGTGCAAGTTTGAATCATCTTTAATCGCTTATTTTCAAGAAGCATTTGCTGATCAACCCCCATTTTCACCATCACACGCGCTTCAGTCTTAATCTGTGATACATGTAGGATTCGTTCAGTCACTTTAGCACAAATGAAAAGCTGTCCACAGGAGGGGCCGACTCTTTGTTGTGACGTTTACGGCAACGTCAGCTCACATCGGGCACCGCAGTTTTCTGAAGCTGAAGTCGGCGTACATTTTTTTGTTCATTTTAGATCAGTATTGTGATTTAAAACGTCCAGATTATAATGATCCACGGCACAGTCCTTACATGGGTCCATTTATGGAGACCTGCACCCGCCCTTGAACTCGTGAATATATCAAAGTTAAATTCGCACCCACCCGGACCCATTACCATTGTTACCCGCCTGCGCCCGTGATAAATCTGCATCAGCCCTTTAGTCCAACAGCCCAACAGTCCAGGACTAAACCAGGACTGAACCTACGCCACGTGTCATTTGCAGTTGCGGCGTCTATATATTTATAATCTGCTGAGCCAATCACCAGGACTAAACCAGGTCTAAACCAGGTCTAAACCAGGTCTAAACCAGGTCTAAACCAGGTCTAAACCAGGTCTAAACCAGGACTACACCAGGACTACACCAGGACTACACCAGGACTACACCAGGACTACACCAGGACTACACCAGGACTACACCAGGACTACACCAGGACTACACCAGGACTACACCAGGACTACACCAGGACTACACCAGAACACTATGCCATGTCATTAGTGGATTATAAATATATACACCGCAGCTGCAGAGCCGATCGCCAGGGCTGGACCAGGACTGGACCAGGACTGGACCAGGACTGGACCAGGACTGGACCAGGACTGGACCAGGACTGGACCAGGACTGGACCAGGACTGGACCAGGACTGGACCAGGACTGGACCAGGACTGGACCAGGACTGGAAAGGACTGGACCGGAACATAGTCACTGAGCCGATCTCCTCTGCTGATGGTTTTATGTAATAAAAACACTAAAGTCTCTCTCAGTCTGGTCCATCGTTCCAGGAAAAGACCAGGAAATGGCACTTTCCAGGAAAACAGACGTCCAGGGGGCATCAAGTATTTTTCTCCCGTTTGTCGTTCGTTTGATTCACCTGACCCACTTCTGTGTGATCACTACCCCCCTGTAAAAATTCCAGAACCTTAAAACCCACCCGTTTCAGTGACTATTTGCAGATACCCGACCCGGTGCAGGACTCTGATCCACGGGGGTCAGAGATTAAAACTGTAACCCACAAGCACAGTATTCTTTGAAACAGGATAATTTTGGCGTTACCCTCTTGAGTCCATACAGAGTGTTGTAGAGGTTTCTGAAAGCCTTTCGTGTGTATTTGCTCCTGTAAGCTCCGCCCATCAGATACTCCAGGACCAGCCCGATGTCGATCAGAGTGATCTGATAATCAGGAGGAAGATTCCCCTGAAAAACAACATACAGATTCATGGATTTCAGCTTCCTGTTAACACTGAAGACTTTTTACCGTTCAAAAGATATAATATTTTAAATCGTTAATCGCTGTGGTAGTGTTCCTCATTTTTCATCTTTCTGGACCCACGTTTTTGTTTTTCCTTATTTCCTATTTATAGGCGAGTTTCATTGTTGACAAAAGCGCGCATTGCATGCTGGGAATTATTTTGGTCGGCGGCAAGAAACACTAATTCAACATGATGGACGGAGCAAGAAAGCACGTAAAGGGTATTGATCCCGGTTATTTATCCACTCTAACGGCAGAGGACCCGAGACCATGTGACCAGAAATTGGTCATAAACATCGACGGACGACAAATCACCCTTTTCAACCCCGACAAAACCTGGACCAAACCAAATTTCTGGTCAGAATCACCAACTACCTGGACAAATATTCACTTGGGCGATATCCACAATGACTTGGTGGAAACTCCTGGGCCATTCACAGCAGAAAAGATGAAAACCTCCAAGAGTCTCGATGTGTTGTTGAACTTGTTGGAGTCCACGGTTTGTTAGGATCTTCTACGTTTGCTCTGCGGATGTTTGAAAGTTGTTTAATTCACCGTTAGCGGTTCTTTTCACTCAGAATACGAAAAAAGACATTTTCCTTCTTCCGTGCTTCTATTTGTGCGTCCGATAATGCAGCAGGAATTTACCATTATCGGGGAGAAATACGCGAGGTTACGCACTGTGTTTGACGCTACCGTGTTTCTTGCCTCCGACCAAAATATTTCCCAGCAGCAACGCGGGCTTTTAATAACAATGACGTCAGCTGAAACTCGCCTATTCCCTTGGTTGAATGGGATTGTTTAGGTGTCAGAATAATGTTCATACAGACCTCACGAAGACTGAAATGGTTTTAAGTTTACCTTTTTTACATCTCGTACCACAGGATGCAAGGGTGTTGGCGGGGCCCAGTTTCTACACAAAACATGAGTACATTAGTTTCATCTTCACTTTTATTTTCTTTAGTATGTCAGAGTTTTGCGTTTGCTCACCGTGTTGTAGAGCTCCTCCAGTCTGGGGATGGTCAGGAAGTGGTGAATGTTGACTCCGTTTTCCAGAAGCAGCTTCACAAAGTCCACTCTGTCCAGGACCAGAGCGTCCATCATGGCCTGCTCCAGAGAGTTCACCTGAGAGGAGCATGGAGAGAGAGTCATTAAAACAGACCTATTCTGCAAAATTGACTTTTCAGAGCTTTTACATTTGTTTCCTCTTCTTATTTACTCACCGGACATTGTATTTGGAGTGATTTGTGCATGTTTGACAATCTTTAATCGCATATTTTCACTGCCACCTGCTCTGTATTTTCTTCGTCCTCTAGTTGTATTTCCTTAATTGTTGATACACGGAGGATTTGGTGGCGTCGTGTAGTAATTTTAGCACAAATTACATAAAATCTGTACTTAACTCACAATTAGGGTTGTGCAAAAATTATTGTAGTATCGATATATCTTTTTGTTATGAATATGATGATACAGTACTTATCATGGGCTGCAGTATCGATATATCGCCAAGAATATTTTTTTGGTGTATTTTACTAAATTATTTTGTTACAAAGCTACAGTTTTGTTGTTTGTTCAGAGGAAGGAAACTCATTTATGCGACACATTTGACATTTTCACTGTTCTGATGATTAAAATGTTTGTGTTTCTTATGAACTTTGCACAGGAAGTGGTTTAACAGAAACGTTTAGTTTCACAACCATGATTTAGCCGTTATTTTATATTAAATCAATTTGAAACACAGGGAACTTTCGATTCAGTATATCGAGATATGTATCGTATCTTGGCGTATGTGTTGAGTTATGTATCTGCAACTTCTTAATGATATTCAACCCTAATCACAATATGTCTTTAATACAACGATGTAATTTAAAAGGATGAAGTTATAGCTCTTTAATGTACACTGTGTTATGTAGTTGTAGTTGTAGTAGTTGTAGATGTAGTTGTAGATGTAGTTGTTGTAGTAGTTGTAGTCGTTGTTGTAGTTGTAGTAGTTGTAGTAGTATTTGTTGTAGTATTTGTTGTAGTTGTAGTAGTTGTTGTAGTTGTAGTAGTTGTTGTTGTAGTCGTAGTAGTTGTTGTTGTAGTCGTAGTAGTTGTTGTTGTAGTCGTAGTAGTTGTTGTTGTAGTCGTAGTAGTTGTTGTAGTAGTAGTAGTAGTTGTAGTAGTAGTAGTAGTAGTAGTAGTTGTAGTTCTTGTAGTTGCAGTTATTGTAGTTGTTGTAGTTGTTGTTGTAGTAGTTGTTGTTGTTGTAGTAGTTGTTGTAGTTGTTGTAGTTGTCGTAGTAGTTGTTGTAGTTGTTGTAGTTGTAGTTGTAGTAGTAGTTGTTGTAGTTGTTGTAGTAGTTGTAGTTCTTGTAGTTGCAGTTGTTGTAGTAGTTGTTGTTGTAGTAGTTGTTGTAGTAGTTGTTGTGTTGTTGTAGTTGTTGTTATTGTAGTTGTTGTAGTAGTAGTAGTAGTCGTTGTAGTAGTAGTCGTTGTAGTAGTTGTAGTCGTTGTTGTAGTAGTCGTTGTAGTAGTTTGTAGTAGTCGTTGTAGTAGTTGTTGTAGTTGTTGTAGTAGTCGTCGTAGTAGTAGTTGTAGTTGTCGTAGTAGTAGTTGTCGTAGTTGTAGTAGTTGTCGTAGTAGTAGTAGTAGTAGTAGTAGTTGTCGTAGTAGTAGTAGTCGTAGTAGTAGTCGTAGTTGTCGTAGTTGTATGATTAATTAATTTTGTTTTGAAACCCTTAACTGTATCTAGTATTTTTCTTTTCATCACTACTTTTTTTCTTTCTTACTCTTTTAATTTAATAAACCACTTTTTTTTTACTTCAGCCTAATACATCTGGGTTTTTATCGTTGCATCCCTCATCTCCAAGCAAAGAGCTCGTAACACTCTTGTCACGTGGTAATATACGAAGTGCTCCATTGTGTTTTTAAACTCCACACGCCTTCATTTGAATCATTTGGATGATTTCAGCCCAATCTCCACTGAACTAAAGGTAAAAGGAGCTGGAAAATTACCACTCACCTCCTCCAAAACACACCAGGAGTTGGAACAAAGAGCCCAACATGACTAAAAGTTCAGGTGTGTTTATTTTGCGTAATATAGAACCTTTAAATCATTGATATTGACCAGCATAATGTTCATCTGCCACAATAATGATCAGTAAATATCATGATGTAATGGTTTGACTTACATATATGAAAAAATGACATCTATCTTGATCACGTACCCAGCGTATGAGCTCCAGTTTGCGTGGGTCCGTCTCCTCCGGGGGCTCTGGTTTGGTTTTGCCTTTGCCTTTGCCCTTCTTGGCGCGGGCTTTGCTTTGGGGGGCGGTGGCGGGACTCTTCTGTTTCTCCTGAGGGGCTGGTGTGGTGGTGGTGGCGGCGAGCGCACCTGCGGGCTACACAAAGGCTTTAAATTAGGCACAGAGAGCAAATGGCGGTAAAGAAGTGTCTGACAGTCTGTTGTTTGTTTTCTTAACCAATAGTTGTTCTTATTTTCCTTGCAATTTTGAGTTTGGCACAATTATCAAAACACAAAAAGTTATTTAGGTGATATTTTGTTCTTTGCTGAGGAATATCTATCTCGTCTACCTGTCTTCTTCTTGTCTCTTACTGTTTTCTAGCCTGATTCATCAGCTGGTTTCACTTCGTAGAAACCGTGTGACCTCGCAGCATTAGGATTCGTTCGCTCGACGGTAGGCGGGGACTTTTTATATTTAACCAATCGCTGCTGTTTGGTCGTGACGTTTGTAATGCTCCAAATCCCGTAGGAAGAAGAACAATAACGTCTTTCCCCTTGATAAAATTCACCAAATGTTCTTTGTTCCGGCTTTAAATCCTCGATCTGTGGAATCGTTGCCAACACAGAATGTCTGTCTTCGTCTACATCCATCTCGACGGCTTTGTTTACTGTTGTGCTGTTCCACAAAAGGGACACAGACAGAGGCCACGAGTTTGACGTCATGACTTGGTGGTCGGTGCGCGGTCTACAACTTCCAGGGTTCTTACAAACCGTCTAGTGGCACCAGCCTGGCTAACCAACCATACTATGCCTCAATGTAGAAGCATGGTGCTGAAATGGGGTGGCTGCTGAAGTTGAGTTTGACACTTCTCTTCTAGTGTATTCTGATTCTTGACCTAGTCGCTGGAGAGAAATGAAATTGAGCGGAGACACAAGGTGGCGCCAGACTGACTAATAGTTTAGACCCAGTCACAATACTTTTCATAAACATTGCAATTAGTTCTTCCTTTTTTTTTTCTTTTGGCAGCTGAACATAATGGAGATGAACTTACAATAGGTTAATTAAATGTGACAGTATTTTATTATGACCTGGAGGAACATCTTTTTTGCGCAGCTTTGGCTCAAAAGTCTGTATATGACACAGGGTTCACCATGGTCATGGAAATCCTGGAAAAAGTCATGGAAATTGAAAATGTCATCTTCCAGGCTTGGAAAAGTCATGAAATTTTGTAAATTCAATGAAAGTTTTGGAAAAATCATGAAACTTTAGTATCTTTCGCACAACTACAGCGTTCTATTAATCATAATAGCCTCATGAGAACTTATTTCTGAACGTCTGCACCTTTTTGTTTAAAAGAGACGACAATAAATGCACTGACAGGATTTTGAATGTTAAAAAACTATAATCCCAAACCATAAGGTGAGTGGAAAGAGTTCACATTTCATATTTAGCTCTGAAACTATGATCAATTCTACACATGTAGGTGCCGTAAAGTTATGGAAAATTCACTTTAGGTCATGAAAAAGTCATGGAAAAGTTTTGAAATTCTGTCAATGAAAGAGAGTGGGGACCTTGATGACTGTACACATGTCGATAAACCCGTCACTGCAAACACGACTAAAACTTCACTTCACTTCAGTCTCAGAAACACTCACTGGCAGATGATGTCCGTAAACAAAGATGTGATTGCGAGCGATGTCCACTCTGTTCCAGGCCAGAGCCAGACTCAGCTGGTCTGGGGCGGAGGCGTTTGTCCCTGGTGCAGACAAATAAAGTGAAATAAGTGACGCAGAATTCAGAGTTTTACCACAGTTTTCTATTTTATCAGACACAAAACAGCAGACACACAGTCAGAGCGTTTACCTTTCAGCAGAGCCGTCAGAATGGCCATTTCGATGTCCTGCTGTCCCTCTGAGCCCATTCGAAACACTGTGATCTGAAGAGCAAAGGTTTGTTTTTATTACACACTTAACCAACCACTGTTTGACCGTTCAGTGATGTTAAATCTAAGTGAGACAGTCTGTAGTCTGTAGGTTTGTTCTCTAAATATTGGGGATGTGACTTTTATGCTTTCTTCAGGTAGAAAAATGAACAATGAAAGATGAAATTGACTGATGAATATACCTATGTCACCTTTCCCATTTTTATTTGCCTTATTTTTATTTTATCATTTATATATGGGTCCGGTCAAGCAGAAGTAAACAATGCCAAAAATTCAAGTTAATGCATCTGATATTAAAATGTATTGAACAGATACATATGTACTCTAGTTTTTTTGGTTCTAAAGTTCCATATGTTTTAAACAGACCATGTATGAAACATGGAACAAAAATTATTTCCCAAATTTCAAAGACCTGCAAATCATGTAAATAAATGGATGTATTTCATCATATCTTGTGTTATTCCATCTTTGAACTGTTGATGAAGGTACATGATTTTTTTTTTTTTAAATGTATTTAAAATTATAAAAATTTGCTTGGAAGGACTGAAATATTTTATAGAAATAGTTTCCTTTCATTTTGAAGTAATATTAAAGTTTTCAACCTAATCTTGAGTCAAAAAGTAAGAGGTTTTTCAACCTAATCTTGTACCATATGGTAGAAAACTATATGAAGCAAATATTCAAACCAGTTTGTTAAGGATATGTAAGTGAGAACCAAGAGTTATCACTGTTTGGATTTATTGACCAAAAAGTGCTGCATATTTCATTCCCTCCGTTACCGAACATGAGTTTTTAAATTTTTTGTGTCAACAACTTGAAAGAATATCACAGGTTTAACTTGACCCTGTTGGAGTGTAACTCTTTCCTACATTCTGATACTTTACTTATTTCAATAGTTCCTCTAGTTTCTGAATAAGAGACATTTGAATGTCAAAAATCTGCCCCTTTCCCTCCTTTACCGTTTGATCGGATCCATTTACTATTGTTTTATGTTGCACCACACCACAGAAGCAAGTTCCTATCCTGCCCTACAAAGTCAGAACGCCGTAATATCATGTTTAGGCAAAAATGTTTTATGTCATTTTGTTTGTATTTGAGACCAACTTTATCACATGAATAAATATTGTGAAAAATATTGAGCTCAAAATTGACCTTTTGGCTTTATTTTGTCAGTTTCTGTTCTCTGCTTTTGTATCATGAGACAAAAATAAGGAGTCGTGCAAAGACAAAAGGCAGAAACAGTGTGTGTTTTGTTTGTGATTTAGTTCATAAATAGATTTTATTTTAAAATCCAACCTCTAGTCGTCTTTTTGTTGTGTCCTTGGCTCACGGTTTTAACACTTTAAACAAATAAACCTTTGTATTTAATTATACGTCAATTATCTTTAAAGTGAAAGTATTTTGTGTATTTATTCATACTGTACACACTTTACTGCAAAGTCGCTCGTGTAAAACTGTTTAACTGTGTAAGTGTCGCTCCTCGACTCTGATCTAAACTAAATGGAAAATCCAAAACTCTTGTAGATCATTTCAAACAAACTCCGTGATGACTCGAGCTCGGTGAGGTGTTTTTTTTTTGTTTTTTTTTTAATAATGGATGGAAGTTTGGGCAAATTGAAGCAAATAATAATAATGATCATGTCAGTTTCTGCCTTTTGTCTTTACACGAAAACTTTTTTTTGGCTCATGATACAAAGGCAGAGAACAGGAACTGACAAATAAGTGTCAAAGGGCAATTTTGAGCTCAGTATTTTTCACATATCAAATATTTCTTCATCATAGCGACTAGTTGTCAAAGTTTGGGAGCCCGACCTATTAAACGTTTGTCTGGACTAAACAAACTTTGACGTAATTTTTCTCAGTTTCACACTCTGGAGAGTTGAAGTCGTTTGCCTTTGTACTGCAGTATTGAAGACTATATCAAGTAATACAGTATCGTGAGTGTACCACATGCATGCATCAAATACTGAAATTATATATTTGTTTGACTAATACATATTGAGTTGCTTAACCACTGAAATCTTATGTTTAAAGGTACCACTATGTGAAACATGTATGTTTTTAAGGTAATCTTTGTGCAGGGTTGTGTCTTTTTAAGGCAGGGGTGTCAAACTCATTTTGGTCCGGGGGCCGTATCCAACCTACTTTGACCCCCAGGGGCCGCATCAGAAAATACTCATGTCATATAAACCTCAAAAATAGCAATAAGTTCAAATATTTGTGCAGAGAAATGCAAATCTATTACAGAAATCTTTTTTAATTGATGAACTCTTTCTTTTACAAAATATTATAATATTATGAACAACCTGAAACTTTAAAAAAAATGCTATTTTAACACAATGTTTTAACATGAACTTGTCTGTAAACAGGAATAAGTCCATTTTTGTTGTAAAATCCTGCACTCGGCTCCACTTTTCTCATGTTGGACATTTTTCTGATGAGGGTGTCACGGTCAACAGTCAAAACGATCGTCCTTTAAGAGCGTTTGGAAAGAGACAAGTCTTCATTTGTGCTGCTCTGGTGGGAGGGGCCACGTACAGAGACGCTGGAGACGCTGCTGTGATAAACACCACAGAAAATTAACAAGATTTTAATAGAAAATATAATTAAAATATTTTAGTAGAAAATCATCTGAGGGCCAGATTAAAGCTCTTGGAGGGCCGGATCTGGCCCCCGGGCCTTATGTTTGACACCTGTGTTTTAAGGAAATCCATTGTCGAGCAGCAGCCTTGGAGATGGTTCGGCCTGGTACGAAACCAAACAAACTGGCTGTGGTTTATATTTGGCTGCTGTCATCCCCCCGACCCTGAAAGGAAAGCGGCGATACTCCAAGGAGGATTCAAGGCTTTACCTGTTCAACCTTTTATTTGCATATTAATATGGATGGATTATAACTCTGGGTGAGGGATGGACCGGCGCTCAGATTGTCTGATGTACGTCCTGTGTAGCTGTAGGCCGTTAGGGACAACGATCTGACCCAGAGCTCTGTATTAGAATTGTATTGAATAGGGAATAAATTCTTTTTGCTTTTAATTGATCGATTCCAGTTGTCATTTTTGGGAGAACACGCTTAATGTTTTTTTGAAGTTGCCTAACAGTATATTGTGAATTATTTTTACTGACATCGTTAATACCACTTTTTTTGACTGAAGAATGCTGCTGGGGTAATTTGTCAAGAACATAAACGCTATTGTACGTTTTGAGACTGAGGAGAACCAAGTTGTTGTAGTCTGAAGCCTTTAAAATCTTGATATAAGACGAGCTTGCCTCACCTTTTATTCTCCATATTCTCTGGACTTGCAACTGTTTACCCAACGTCATGACCACAGACTCAGAAAAAAACACATTATTTTGATCTTAATGTTCATATCTTTCCGCTGTGCATGATCCTGGTGTTTTTATTTCACTATTTTGTCCTTAAATCAATTCCTTTTCCTAACATGGAACCGGCTCCAAGTTCACTCCTGTAACTGCCGGCCTCGGTGAGCTTCATTTGGGTCACACTACTTCTTTACTCGGTCTGTGCTCCTGACTCAAAGTGGGTCAGGGTAAATGGCACCTCTTCGCCGCTCCGTGCCGCGCTCGTCTGTTACGTAACGGAGTAAAGTGCTCTGGATGTGTTTGTGACGTCCAGCTGTTCAGTCGATGCACTTAGGATTAAAGGAGGCCAGACAGAGACGTGCTTCACCTGACTTTAACACAGACCTCGTAATGACATTTACACTGTTCACGTCAACTGCACCAACATGAACATGACCATCACCATGACCAGCACCTCCACCAGCAGCAGAAGCTTTCAGCGCCAACGCAACACACGTTCAAAAACACCATTACAAAGTTTAATACTCGTCAGAACTCTGAACTAGAGCTGTTATCCTCCTAGAACCCAAACTGTTGCACGGCTTTACTGATTTCTCTGCGCTTTGGGCTGATTGGTACGGAAGCCGAGAGGGGTGACAACAAACGCAAATGCGACAACACAACATAAAGCCACAACACACCAAAAAAAGCCACAACGGAACTGTCTGCGGGACTCTATTTTAATGCAAACGCCGTGACACAACAAAAAGCCGCGACGGAACATAAAGCCGCGACACATCAAAAAGCCGCGACAGAAGTGACCGCGGGACTCTTTTTTAATGCAAACGCCGCGACACATCAAAACGCCGCGACACAACAAAAGCTGCAACGGAAGTGACCGCGGGACTCTATTTTCCGACGGACCGATCAAGTGGCAAGTGAAGAAGAATTACAACGTGAAAAGTAAAGGAACGGAGAAGTTGGAAACGTAAGTAAAAGGAATTTATTGTTTTTTGTTTTTTTTTAAAAACATATTTTATTAAGTTTTCAACATTTTAACACAAGACACAAAGCAAAGAGCAGTCTGAGCATGTGTTTGAGTTTTTCTCATTACATATTAACCCAATTAGGCAAGACACACTGACGCGGTCAAACAGGCAAACCAACCGCCCGCCACAACACTGAGCCTGTACCTAATGATACTGAGATCACCGGGCAAGAAATCAAGCAGAGGCGACACAACTCCATAAAAAAATCATCATTACCTTTCAATTTTGCGCTGACTCTTTCCATGGGTAAGACTCTAAAAATGTCTTTATACCACTGGGTGACAGTTGGTGGCTTCTCTTGAATCCAATCAAACAGCACACACACGTGCCAGAAATGGTAATTTAGCTACTAATTTTAATTTACTTTTGTCTGCCACTTTGTTTAATGGTGGCAGCTCCAGCAGAAACCAACCCGGATCCTTCACCAGTTTTAATTTCACTATGTTGCTTATTTCTTCAGTTGTACATTGCCAGAACTTTGAGATTTTTGGGCAAGTCCACAGACAGTGTAAATAAGTCCCATCTGTTGCCTTACATTTAAGACATAAAGGTGATCTACTTGGGTTTATCCTGCTCAAAAAAACTGGTGTTCTGTGCTGCCTGTGTAAAATTTTAAATTGGGTGTCTTTATATTTGTTGTTAAGGAATAGTGAATGAGGAATTTATTGTTTTATCGTTATTCATTTCACGTTGTAGTAGTTCTTCTTCACTTGCCGCTTGATCGGTCCGTCGGAAAATGGAGTCCCGCGTTTTGACCTGGTGGGAGCGTCTGTCCTGTTTTCGTGTTTCTTTTGGGTTCAGGTTGGTTTGGGGTTTTTCTTGTCTTTAGTTACAGGCGCTGGCGCCGGCTTCTACGGCCTGTACGGGGTCGGCCCGGTGTCGCACCTTGTTTGTTCTGTTTGGCCGCCTCGCCAGGTCCACCTTTCTGTTCATTACTTTTCATTAGGGTTTTTTTTTCGTGAGGGTTTTAAAATTTCTTTAAAAACGTTAAAAAAAAAATTTTAATTAAGAACCAACGATAAATAAAATAAAGAGCTATATTATTTTGACTCCTGTGTCCTTTTTAAATATGTTGGGACTCACCTTGGGGGTCGTAACTGTTACTCAAACATGTGTGAATGAAACAAACACAAGACCAGGTCTGATTTTGAGGAGAAAATAACATAACACGGCTTAAAGCTCACAAGTAGGGATGTAACGATGTTCAAATCTCTCGGTACGTTATTATCACGAAGTGCATCTCAAGATACGATATTTATTCTGTGATATAATTGGAGATGCGACACGTTTTTGCTTTTAAAACACCCTGACAATGTTTTTGGTGTGAACTATTACTGTCATAATTGCAAGAATTCACATAAAAACATATTTCTTCATGTTGTCTGCGCTGAAATGAATCATGGGATATGTAGTTCCTGATGTTTATAAGGTATTGGTACAATAAAACAATAATTCCATATATTGTGACACTTTTGATGATACGATATCACGATATTTTGGTTATTGTTACATCCCTACCAGAGTTGAGGAGTAACAGATTACATGTACCGGAGTTAAGTAATCAGAGTACAAATGATGAGTAACTGTATTCAGTTACAGTTACTGTTTCAGTGAGTGGTAATTGGATTACAGTTACTTTGTTGAAATAAATGGATTACATGGCGGGATTTTCCTGTTTTCATATTTTGGGCTTTTTTTTTCTTTTTTTCTGTAATTCCACTCATTGCCGGAAACTAAACCAGGACTTAAACCAGGACTTAAACCAGGACTTAAACAGGACTAAACCAGGTCTAACTAAACCAGCTCTAAACCAGGACTAAAACCAGGACTCTAAACAGGTACTAAACCAGGTCTAAACCAGGTAAAACCAGGTCTAAACCAGGTCTAAAACCAGGTCTAAAAACCAGGAAAAAACCAGGAAACTAAAAACCAGGTCTAAAACCAGGACTATAAAAACCAGGAATAAAACGGGAATAAAACCAGATCTAAACCAGGTCTAAACCAGGAATCTAAACCAGGTCTAAACTAAAAACCAGGTCTAAAACCAGGTCTAAACCAGGAAAAAGGAAAACCAGGTCTAAATAAAACCAGGTCTAAACCAGGTCTAAAACCAGATAAACCAGGTCTAAACCCTGCTGTGTGGACGTTCTTCTTCTATCAATCAATATTTTTTAATTTGGTTCAGTAAAGTCTGGACTTTTTATTTTTTTTTATCAGACAAAACATCTTATGTGACGATTTCCTCGTCTTTGTTTCTCTACAGCAAATCAAGTAATCCAAAGTATTCAGATTACATTACTCACTTGAAGTAACTTAATGGATTCTGTT
This sequence comes from Boleophthalmus pectinirostris, assembly GCF_026225935.1. Classification (NCBI taxonomy): domain Eukaryota; kingdom Metazoa; phylum Chordata; class Actinopteri; order Gobiiformes; family Gobiidae; genus Boleophthalmus; species Boleophthalmus pectinirostris. The sequence goes on along the minus strand of NW_026571152.1, from coordinate 41,135,471 downwards.
ACAATCTACATTTTTGGGGGATGTAATCTGTAATCTGTAGAGGAATACATTTGAAAAGTCACCTTCCCAACACTGATCTCTGGTCACAAGAGTGAGTTTTGTGGAATATAGGACCTTTAAGGAGATTTACTCTGTGACTCTGTGATGTGCCATCTGTGTGTGGATACAGTAAAAGCTCTAAGCAGATCTAAGGCTGCTCTTTCCCACCTAAAAATACACGGATAATATCACGGGGCATTAAACTACTAATCATACCCGCGGATACACGAAAGCCCTGCACCTCTTAATGCCTCATATTCTTCACCGCAACACTTCTGAGAATTAATCAGCGAAGATGTGCCTAAATGTGGCTTTAATGATCATAAATGAAGCGTTTGCGTGTCGGGGTCGGGGTGCGTGCCAGCACTTAGAGAGAACGGAGCGACCGCCGTGGATTATACGACGCCCAGCAGCACACACACACGGACACACACACACGGACACACACACACACACGGACAAGAAGGAAATGACCAGAAGGTGGCGAGGATTATGTTTATTCAATATGTTAATGGACACAAGGGATTGGAGCAGAGGAGATGACAACGGACACCGGCGATGTACAAGTCAGGCTTTATTGGTAAAAATAGAAATACAGGGAAATACAGGGAGATGGAGATGAACATGACACAGGAAAAGAAGTAAAGTACTGCATTAAAGTATAAATCTGAGGTATCTTGAGTACATTTTTAAGGTGCAATGTGTAACTTTTTGGTGGAGGGTCGGTCACCTGCTTGTTTCTCCTGGTTTGGTCCTGGTTCAGCTCTGGTTTAGTCCTGGTTTAGACTTGGGTCAGTCCTGGTTTAGACCTAGTTTAGACCTAGTTTAGTCCTGATTTAGTCCTGGTTCAGTCCTGGTTTAGACCTAGTTTAGTCCTGGTTTAGACCTACTTTAGACCTACTTTAGACCTGGTTCAGCTCTGGTTTAGTCCTGGTTCAGTCCTGTTTAGACCTGGTTTAGACCTGGTTCAGCTCTGGATTAGTCCTGGTTTAATCCTGGTTTAGACCTGGTTCAGCTCTGGTTTAGTCCTGGTTTAGTCCTGGTTTAGACTTGGTTGAGTTCTGGTTTAGACCTGGTTTAGTCCTAGTTTAGTCCTAGTTCAGTCCTAGTTTAGTCCTAGTTTAGTCCTAGTTCAGTCCTAGTTTAGACCTAGTTTAGTCCTTGTTTGGACCTGGTTTAGACCTGGATCTGTTCTGGTTCAGTCCTGGTTCAGCTCTGATTTAGTTCTGGTTTAGACCTGGTTTAGTCCTAGTTCAGTCCTGTTTAGACCTAGTTTAGTCCTGATTTAGTCCTGGTTCAGTCCTGAGTTTAGACCTGGTTCAGTCCTTTTTATTTTCACCAGAACTTTCCTTTTTTTTTTTTTTTTTTTTCCTTTTTCCTACACTGTAAATAATAAATGCACAAGTTTCAGTTAAACCTTAAACCTTTTTTTTTTTTTTATTGTTACTTCCTTTTCTCCCCGAGCAAAGGGGACATAACAGTGTGTTTGTTTTTGTTTGTGTGTGTTTGTGTGTTTGTGTGTATCTGTGTGTGAAACGGTTTGTAAGTAAACCTGTAGCAGTGCCCAAATATTCACAGCTTCAAAAGAAATTATAAAGACTTTTTGCTTTCATGGTATCTAAAAAAAAAAAAAGTATATATGGTTTTGTTTTTGTTTTTATATAAAGGTCTTGGGTTAAAATGATATTTAATTTGCATAGTCTGTTATTTATTTTACTATATGTAAGTGTCCAGATGCGACCACATCATTTTTGTCATGAACAGAGGCGGGATAATACAAGTTTTTTCTTCTTCCTTTTCGAGAAATGTGCTTTTCTGTTGTTTACAGTGTTTATGTCGTATGTGCATGAGTTTTTAACGTTTTTTTTCTTGGCACAAACTCAAAATAAAAACTAATCAATCAATAACTTGGTCTCGTATGGTTTAATGCCGTACTGTGAAATATACCAGACAAAGCAGTAACGTCTCCATTGAGAAAAGCGTTTTTCCGCCAGAAAAGTTACACAATGCACCTTTTAAGTGAATATTTTTTACTTTTACTTCACTATATTTTAGAGCAGGTATTTGTACTTTCTACTGCAGCACATTTTTGAACAAGACTGAAAAGTAAAAGTATTTCTATGATAGTTTGTGACCTGCTGAAAAGACTGAGGGTTTATTTTTAACACATTTGTAGTTTGACCAAACAAAAATATACAAAATCATTGTTTCTGCTGAACAAAATACAGCATAAAATCTGTGTCAAATTAACTACATTTGAAGCTTTGGAAGATCTCAAAATATGCGTGAAATACTTTTACTTTTTACTCTTAAAGAACCGTTTTAAACAGGTACTTTAATACTTTCACTTAAGTAGATTTTTTTCATGTGATTATTTTACTTTTACTTGAGTATTTTCTTGCTCTGGTACCTGTACTTCTTCCACCACTGCGTATCTTTATTTCACACATTCTCAGACTTACCAGCTCCCTCTTCTTCATACACTCCATCACCATGAGCAGGATTTGTTGGGACTGACTTTTGCCGTAGTTGAAGGTTTTCTGAATCGTCACGAGGAGCTGATCTCGGACATCGTCGCTGACCAGACTGAAAGAGGAAACGGACGCTTCAGTTTAACATCAGACTATCAGAAAATGATTATTCTTTATTTGTTCACATAATAAGACGGGAGAGAAACGCATAGAAAGTGTAAAGAAAATACATCAAACTTGAATGAAACTCCTGGCGAACACTGTAAACATTATTTTTTGTGTTCAGTATTGATTTCAAAGATGTTGTAATATTAGAGCTGAGCAGTTTTCTTTTTTTTTTCGTCTTTATTTCTAGTTTTCACGGTGTTCATGGAGTCGAAGGTGAATGAGAATAAATCCTGACACTTGATCATCGAGTACCAAGTGTGGAGTCATTTTATTTGTGAAGAAAACCAGGGTCGCGACACACACTCTTAATAAATAATAATATAACTTTTGATAAAATGTGTGTTTTAAGTCAGTTTTGGATTTCATAAGCTTAGAATGTTCTTTCTGTAACACTTTGTCTGTTGATCTGTGGGTTGGGTGACTTGCTGTGCCTGTAAGAGATCGACCGATAAGGGTTTCAACACGGCCAATGCCAATATCGACGACGGATATACACATTTTTTTAGGTAGGCTTTGATTATTTTTATTATTTTCCCCAAAAATACAGGACTATATTCATACCATACTCCATACAGATAAACAGCAACTCACCTTATGCATCAGATAAGCCTATGTTTCTGTCAATCATATCTTTGCACTGTTTCCTTATGACCTTGTACGATTTTTGTTTATTTACTTGTACATACATTTATATTTTTTTACTCTTTATTATTGTAATATAATGTGATGTGTAATTTCCCTTACGGATCGATAAAGTCCCTTGTGGATCAATAAAGTCTAAGTCAAATTATGCCATTTAATTTTACAAAAAACTCTGTCAGTGTGTTTTTACCGCAGACCTTTAAGAGAGCTGTGTAGTCATGTTTGTGCAGTGAACTTTTTACACTTAAATGTCAAAATCCAAATATAGTTTTGTGCATATTCTTCAGGCGGCAGGTCCTCGTATCGGCCTCGACTGGAGATTTAATCGATCACCAATAAGCTTAAAATTGCAAATATCGGCCTGAAATATCAATTAAAAATGATATCTCTCTAGAACTTATGTCTTTGAACTAAACCCTCTACTAATATAAGGTTAAACAAGTTTTTTTTTTTCTTATGATGTCATTTTTGCAACTTTAAATAACTTGAAATATATTACAACATTATTAATTTGGGGTCATTGCTGTATGTTGTCATATGTGAGCTACTGTGTCGGAGTCATTTTCCTTGTGGATCAAATAAAAATGGTTAACTTTAAGTCTATTGATACTTTGCAAGCTGAACATTCTGCCGTAGACATACATGTAGAACCCCCCAAGCGTGATGTGAGTGTAAAGTTTGAACACGATGGTGCTGACTTTTCCCTTCGTCCAGCGTCCAGGTCTTACCCTCCCTCCTCTGAGAACTTGTGGGCGAAGGAGATGATGTCAGAGGCGCGTCCGCTGCCGTCGCAGACGACCACGGGGACGGGCGGGTCGTCACGGAGACTCTCCAGAGCGATGGAGATCACGTTAGGACCCCCCTCCACGATCAGGCACACCAGAGGGACGCCCTGCCCCAGACCTGCAGCACAGAGCAGCACAGACTCAGGTGAGAGTCGTGTTTAAATCTGGAATTTCACTGTTTTCAGCAACATGACACTAAAGCTGCGTTCAGACGTCGCGTCAAAGTGTCCAGTTTACGTGCAAACTCTAGGGCGTCCTACGTTTTTGCAGCGTGTCTTCAAGCGTCAGTGGCACGAATCTGGTGTTGACGCAGCGTGTCTTGAGTGTTCAGGTGTCGACGCTAAACACGTGTCCTATCCATTACTGTCCAAAAATAGTAACACTATTACCCGAAAGAAGAAAAGGAAAGACTCATGGAAACAGAAGAAGACACATGCCGAGTCATTAGCAGAGTATAAATATATCCACACTGCAACCGCCGAGCCAATCACCTCCACTGATGTGTTCTATGTAATAACCCACTTCTCCCGACGTGAGATATAAAAAAAATAACAAATATAAAATAGCTACTACTTAAATGTCAAACTGGAGCTACTGGCAATATTGAAAACAATCTGCATAGGCTCATGATATCTGCAGTACTGAACCAGGACTGAACCAGGACTGAACCAGGACTGAACCAGGACTTAAAACCGGACCAAAACAGGACTGAACCAGGACTAAAACAGGATTAAAACCGGACCAAAACAGGACTGAACCAGGACTGAATCAGGACTGAGTGTCAGGACGGGCCGGAGGTGTGCCCACGGAGACCGTCAGGTGACCGCAGTCGAAGGACCAGCTCAGAGCTCACACCCCATGGTGCTCGGAGCCATTGTAACATGATTCTGCATTATTTTCAGTAAAAAAATATATGAAAAATTACTATTATAGTTTAGTAAAAAATGAATATTATTATAAGGTCAAGGTAAGTTAGTGTATTTGTCGTCTGCATTTGATCCATTCTTCGATGCTACTGGGTCATCATCTCAAGAGCAGCGAGCACCACCGCCCATGTTTTGGGTTGACGGGGGAAACAGAAGTGTCCACAGGAAACTCACTCAGACACTGTGCTGTGTTCAGTACCAGTGTTCACGTGCCTGATTTGTTTGACCCTGGCACAGTTTAAGAACAGCTTTTTCAGACTGAGAAGTGACGGTCTTGAACAGGCAAATATCTCTCATCACAAATAGTTATATCAGGACTCATTTGGCCTGTTTTCTATTTGATGAAGATGGTTTGCAACACTTTTTCTGTGGAGTACTTCGGGTTTAAGCGCGATGGAACCCGTGAAGTTTTCCGTTGTGAGTTCTCGCTGACGTCTCTGTGTTTAGCTGGAGTCGGAGCGACCTCTGGGCTTCCCTTTGCTGTCCCTGCCTTCTGAGCTCCAGGCATAGGATGACAAAGGGAAGGCCATGGGTCACAGAAGAGCGCCATCTGCTGAACGTCCAGAGTAATGACATATAAAGTCCATTTACGGCTCCATCGAAAAATCTCCCCACTAGGATGCCCAATAGGAGAGTTTCATTGTTGACAAAAGCGCGCGTTGCATGCTGGGAATTATTTTGGTCGGCGGCAATAAACACTAATTCAACATGACGGACGGAGCGAGAAAGCATGTAAAGGGTATTGATCCCGGTTATTTATCCACTCTAACGGCAGAGGACCCAAGACCATTTGACCAGAAATTGGTCATAAGCATCGACGGACGCCAAATCACCCTTTTCAACCCCGACAAAAGGTGGACCAAACCCAATTTCTGGTCGGAATCGCCAACTACCTGGACAAATATTCACTTGGGCGACATCCACAATGACTTGGTGGAAACTCCTGGGCCGTTCACAGCAGAAAAGATGAAAACCTCCAAGAGTCTCGATGTGTTGTTGAACTTGTTGGAGTCCACGGTTTGTTAGGATCTTTTACGTTTGCTCTGCGGATGTTTGAAAGTCGTTTAATTCACCGTTAGCGGTTCTTTTCACTCAGAATTTTCCTTCTTCAGTGCTTCTATTTGTGCTTCCGATAATGCAGCAGGAATTTACAATTATCGGATAGAAATACGCGAGGTTACCACTGTGTTTGACCGCTACCGTGTTTCTTGCCTCCGAACAAAATATTTACTCAGCTGAAACTCACCTATTGTAGCGAGTGTGGGAAATTAAGTGTTTGTCATGCTAATTCACCCAATATTATGGACTTTGGAATGACAACAGGGTGGAAAACACGTATGACTATAGGTCTATATAACATGTTTTTTTCTGTACTTTGAGTGCCATAAAGAACATGTTTTTCTGGACTTTGAGTGCCACGAAGCAGCAAAACTGACATATGTGGACCCCGTGGCATGTTTCCACCCATGATAAGGTGTACTGGGTCAGCAGTATTGTTCATTTTCTTGCTGTATATGCTAAATCAACAAGTTAATGTTTTGTCAAGATGTAGTATAAAGCTACCCCTGATTTTGAGTTGGTCAGAGGCGTCATTCCGGGGTGACAGCTGTACTTGGTAATCAACTTGAATCCCTCTCAATGGAAAATGACGAAATAAAGTGGCCTGTTCTCTTGGATTCTCCATCTCCTGTGCTTCTTTTTAGGACACGCATTGAACCTTCCGAAAAAACCCACACGAGCGTCTTAATTTGGTCTTAAAATGTTCGGATTAACCCGCTCTACTTGATCCTGGGGGTTTTATTTTGATATTTTGTCTGTAAATCAATTCCTACTCTGCTCCAAGTTCGCCCCATAACTGCTGGACTCACGAGCGTCACTTGAACCAATGAATCAATTCCCTTTAGGTTCTTCTCAGTCCAATCTCCTGCACTTACGCGTGTTGATCTTCTGCAGCGAGATGTGTTTCTCCAACACGCGGCGCAGTTTCACCTCGGAGCCGTACTTCCCGCAGGTGCCGTTGTCCGTCAGGATGAAGTGGGAGTGGCTGTTGTTTAGCACGGCGAGTTTGCTGAGCGGGTTGGCCATGGTCTGGTACGGTCTCGTCACCTGGGGACAGAAACGCATCAAGTATGAATAGAGTTTGTTGCAGGGGTCGCGTGAGACTTTTTTATTTGGAGGAGCTTTGGGGAGGCAAAGGTCTTCAGTAGGTATGTGCAGTTAACATGTTGATTTCAGGGTTCCCACTCTTTTTTCACTAACAAAATTTCAAAGCTTTTCCATGACTTTTTCCACCAGCTCCGCTCAATTTCATTTCTCTCCAGTAACTAGGTCAGGAATTGGAATACACAAGATTTGCAAGAACACTGAAAGTTTTAGACCACACACCGGCCAATCAGCGAGTTGCGACAACAAACTGCACACACTATCCTCCTTTGGACTTCCTCTGTCAAGTACAAACTTTGTATTTTTGATTTCACCTTTAATTCGCAAATTAATCTCGCAAAAACGGCAATGATCGTTGACAGACATGTTCACTCTCTGTTTTGTTTGCTGTTGTGCTGCCGACAATTACTTGGACACCACAGAGGTTCCGGTGCATTACATCCGTCACGACCAAATAACAGCGATTGGTTAAATAAAAGTACCTGCATACCGTCAAGCGAATGAATCTTAATGCTGCGAGGTCACACGGTTTCCATGAAATGAAACCGGCTGATGAATCAGGCTAGACTTTTTCATGAGCTAAAGTGAATTTTCCATGATTTTACGGCACCTACGTGTGTAGAATTGATCAGACTTTTAAGGTTAAATATGAAACGTTAACTCTTTCCACTCACCTTATGGTTTGGGATTATAGTTTTTGAACATTCAAAATCCTGTCAGTGCATTTTATTGTCGTCTCTTTTAAACAAAAGGCGCAGACGTTCAGAAATAAGTTCTCATGACGTTATTATGATTAACAGAACACTGGAGTTGTGTGAAAGAGATATTAAAATTCCGTGACTTTTCTAAAATTTTCATTGAATTTACAATGTTCCATGACTTTTCCAGGCCTGGCAAATGACATTTTCAATTTCCATGACCGTGGGAACCCTGTAATTTAGACCCTTTTATGGATGTGAGCGCCCCAACCCCCAGTTTGCTTTGCCGTTTTAAACAAGTTTGAATGTAGTTAGCTCCTGTAGTGATGTTTATAACCTCAGACAGAATTGTTTTATTGTAGTTTCTTGTTGAACACTCTGCCGTCGCCATTTGATATTTTTTGTGTGAAGACTGAATGTCATTAAAATGGAGTAAAAATCTTTGGGGATCATTGGCCAGTCTAGGTTCATTCTTGATTAGTCACAGTGGAGTGTTTGTGAGCAGGTCGTACATCTTTCCCCAGCAGATCCTCTTTGTTTTCCAGTATCCCCCAGGGGGCGATCCCGATGGCACAGACTTTCCCTCTGGATTTGGAGGAGTGGTCTTTCAGAGCGTCTCCAACATGACGGATCACACCTGAGGAAAAAACAAAACAAAACGTAACAGAAAATAGAAAAGGACTTGAGCAAGACCCTTTTCCCAGTTTATGTGCAAGTGTTTAATGCACTGAGTGTGTTGCTTGTTGGATCGGCAGTAGAGTCAGTGTTGCCAGATTGGTCGGGTGCTCGCCCAATTGTGCTTCTTTTGACCACATCGGACGGGAAGGGGACGCCTTAGACCAGGGGTGTCAAACTAATTTTGGTCCAGGGGCCGTATCCAACCTACTTTGGACAGAAAGGGGCCGGATCACAAAACTCATGTCATATAAACCCCAAAAATAACAATAAGTTCAAATATTTGTGCAGAGAAACACAAATCTATTACAGAAATCTTTTTTTTAATTGATGAACTCTTTCTTTTACAAAATTTTATAATATTATGAACAACCTGAAACCTAAAAAAAAAAAAAAATGCAATTCAACACAATGTTATAACATTAACTTGTTTGTAAACAGGAATAAGTCGATTTTTGTTGTAAAATCCTGCACTCGGCTCCACTTTTCTCATGTTGGACATTTTTCTGATGAGGGTGTCACGGTCAACAGTCAAAACGATCGTCCTTTAAGAGCGTTTGGAAAGAGACAAGTCTTCATTTGTGCTGCTCTGGTGGGAGGGGCCACGTACAGAGACGCTGGAGACGCTGCTGTGATAAACACCACAGAAAATTAACAAGATTTTAATAGAAAATATAATAATAATAATTTAGTAGAAATATTAATATTTTAGTAGAAAATCAGCCGAGGGCCAGATTAAAGGCCGGATCTGGCCCCCGGGCCATATGTTTGACACCTGTGCTTTAGGCGGTCAGATAATATCTGGGCAACTTTCAACAAGTTTGGGCAGTTTTTGATTTTCACACATAAATAAATCAAATAAATGTTGTTCCAATTTAAGGCTGTTTAGCGATCACACCTGCAGACATGGACACATAAAAAAAAAAAAAGCTTTTCTACGTTTTACCAAAGGTTTTACAGAACATGTTTTCTCAATCCTGGCAATGTTTTTAAAAACCCAATAGATTATGTTACAACAAGTTTATTCAAATATTGATCTAAATGTCCTTTTTTCTGTGGTAAATGAAAATTCTGTTCTACATTTAACATTTTCTCAGTCCTGGTGATGTTTTAAATGAGCTCTTTTCAGTGAACTCGGGCACATTTACGTTGTTTTGGTGTTGATTAATGTGCATTGTCTCTTTTCAAATAAATAAATAATAAATAAATAAGCCCAACAGTGGGTTACATACGTTTATTTAAAGATTAAATGTTTTCTGTGACAAAACATTGTTAGCAGTTTGTTTTTGTTTTTTTGCTGAATAGGGTGGATTTTCGAACATGACTGGGTGGAAATCACTAAACCCAATCTGGCAACACTGAACAGAATTCTTATTGTTAATGGTTATTTTACGTTTCATTATGGGCACAAGCCGGGAAGTTAATGGGTCTGTTTTTCCGGGCCCCGAGATTTTAGGGGCTCAGAATTGGAACCCCTCCTTATTAAATTATATTAGATGGGGGCCCATGTGAGACCCCAAGCCCTCAAATTTAATGTAGTGTATTTAGTGACTGAAACTTCAGAGGTTCATGGAGGGGATATAACAACGGAAATACAGCACAGAGTTTAATTAAAATGATCTGAACCGGGCAAATCTCTACCAGGAAATCGCTGAAGGTTTTACACAATCATAATTTGGATAATGCTCGGTTAAAGGGCGTCACGTACCAGTGTTGACTCCCCCGGTGAAGATCCACGCTCCTGTGGTCACCGCCGCTTTGATCAGACCTTTCCCAAACACCTGCTTGAGTTTGGGCTGCAGGTCGAAGTTCTGCAGACCCCCGTGGACGGAGATGAGCAGCGTGGGGAGCTCCAGCTGCCAGTCCTTCACCATCAGGTGCAGGAGGTTGTCCGGTTTAGTGTCAAAGGAGCAGCGGATGTACTGGAGAAAGATAAAAGCATAATGAGTCTCTCTAGTCTTCAGGACACTTGGGATTTAAAGTTATGCTCGTTATCTGTTGTTTGATAAGTTTAAGCAGGGGCGGCGCCAGGCTTTTTTGGTTGAAGGAGTTAGGGAGGTGCTAAGTTCTTTAATTTTCTTGAATAATGGCCTTTATTTGTCAGTTTCTTCACATGTACTGGACATACAAAGGAATCAAAATTGGACCTGTCCCCCTGTCTGTACATTACAGACACACAATACACTATGACATGTGGAGATTGGACATTGACGGGACTGAAAGACCGGAAGTTGCAAATAGGAATAAATATTTCAGCATAACATAAGGATAGGGAGAGGAGAAAAAAAAAAAGAACCACCCCCAGACCATGTTCCTATCAAGGCATAGTATGGTTAGCCAGGCCACTGCCCCCCCTAGTGGCTAAAATATGTCATGACATGGAGTCTATAATATTGTCCATATAAATATTTACTTAAAAAAATATATTAATTTTAAATATGTCAATAAAAAAAAAATTAAATAAATATGAATCCTGTCTGACTAAACCAGGACTAAACCAGGACTGAACCAGGACTGAACTAGGACTAAAACAAGACTGAATCAGGTCTAAACTAGGTCTAAACCAGGACTAAATCAGGACTAATCTTGAACTTGAGAGAGAGGGACAACGCCGAGTCCGTGGAGCAGGTGTCCCCCAAAACGCGATCGGGGCAGCGGCTGCACTTAGCTCCTTGAGCCGTGGAGCTCTGCACCGGCCCTTTCTCCTGCGGTCACCCGACGGCAGGTGCACCTCAGGGCCCATTCTGACACTCAGTCCTGGTTCAGTCCTGCTTCAGTCCTGGCAGTGTTACCCTCGTGTACCAGGCCCACTACACCCCTGCTCATGTGTGATGCTCTGTGTAGTTTGTCTTTATGTGAGGCTTATGAACAGTCCTGTTACATGTGTAATAGTGTTATAACTATTGTGTGTAGTGTCACAGAATAGTTAAACAGCACAGCGGTGTGGACAGTAAAACCATAACTTAATTGTAAAGGGCGAGGTGTTTTCTTACTGCGCACACGACAATACGTACTTTAAATCTTGAATCTAGTGCCCTGACGTTAAAATGTTTGCCCCCCCAGCGCAAAAGTCAAACTCCGCCTCTGTAAAACTAGCGAACTATCAGTTGTAAGTAACGTAGAAAAGTAACCCTTTTGTCATTAAGTCTTTTTAGTCGACCAAATGTGTGTTCGTTAATGAAACTGTTTTAAATGTACGAAACCGAGCCGCAGTCATTCACTCTTGACCTCTTTTTGTTTTGCTCGTGTTAATGTTTATGCAAAAACATTCACCGCCACCTAATGAAAGTGTTTTGTGTGGGCTTGACTTTGACCCAGTGATTTCCGTTTTTTAATGCACGAGATGGAATGAGGTTAAAAGTGCACCATTGTGAGTGGGGGTTCGCTACCTGTTTGTCTTGAGAGAAAAGTGTTGAAATGACTGGAATGTTCCATCAAACTGTGGAATATGTAAAAGACTTTTCTCCCCTTCACTATTGACTGATCTGAGTTGTGGCACTGACCAGGGCCTTGTTGACGAAGCCTCCGCCCTGGAACTCGATCATGCCGTACGCGTCGGTGGGGTAAGTGCGCGTGTGCTTCACCACGGACCATTTGTCTCTGGGGTCGATGGGGGCGGAGCTGTGTTCCTCCAGAGACGTGGCCCCGGGAGGGATGGCCACGTGCTGAGCGCTGATCTGACCACACGCACATCTACAACACACACACACAACGGGTCAGCGATAACACACTTCAAATTACACAAAACACAAACAAGGAACACAGTAGTGACCAGTGTTGGGAAGGTGACTTTTAAAATGTAATCCCCTACAGATTACAGATTACATACACCAAAATGTAGTTTGTAACAGAATCCATTAAGTTATTTAAAGTGGGTAATGTAATCTGAATACTTTGGATTACTTGATTTGCTGTAGAGAAACAAAGACGAGGAAATCGTAACATAAGAAGTTTTGTCTGATAAAAGAAAATTAAAAAGTCCAGACTTTACTGAACCAAATTAAAAATATTATTGATAGAAGAAGAGGAGACACGGTCTGCGCGGCATAGTTTAGTCCTGTTAAATCCTGGTTTAGACCTGGTTTAGTCCTGGTTTAGTCCTGGTTTAGACCTGCTTTAGTTCTGGTTTAGACCTGGTTTAGTCCTGGTTTAGTCCTGGTTTAGTCCTGGTTTAGTCCTGCTTTAGTCCTGCTTTAGTCCTAGTTTAGACCTGGTTTTAGTCCTGGTTTAGTCCTGGTTTAGTCCTGCTTTAGTCCTGGTTTAGTCCTGGTTTAGACCTAGTTTAGATCTGGTTTTAGACCAGGTTTAGAACTGGTGTGAACTTGGGTTTAGTCCTGGTTTTAGACCTGGTTTAGTGTCCGGCAATGAGTGGAATTACCAAGGGGAAAAAAAAAAAAAAAGGGGCATATAGCCCCAAATGTGAAAACAGGAAAATACCACAATGTAATGTTATTTCAGCAAAGTAACTGTAATCCAATTACCACTCACTGAAACAGTAACTGTAACTATATTCAGTTACACATAATTTGTACTCTGATTATGTAACTTCGGTACATTTAATCTGTTACTCCCCAACACTGATAGTAACACAAGATAATCTGGTGCCCAAAGTTTTTCCTTGGAGAAGCTAAAATGAAAACAGGTTCACTGGTCGAGGGTCAAACTCATGACAGTTTACACATAAAAATATTTGACTTAAAATATGAGGACATAGACAGGATTGGCCTTCTTCCCATCTCATGACAGTCTTTTCAATACAGAATGTGATCAAAATAGTTTATTCATAAAATGTCAGATCCCCCTTTGGGCCAAATTAAACCCCCCGAAGGGCCACATTTCGCCTGCGGGCCGCATTTTGGATGCCTCTGATCAAAGTCAACATTACAACCAGGGCTGTGCAGTGACTCGAATGTGAATCAAGATCAACCCTGAATCTTGTCCAAATGTAAATGCAAACAACTTTGGGGGAATAAATGTGATTATTTTCTGTCAAATAGTAAAGATTAACAGTTTGTATTTTTATTAAATCAACAGCGTCGTCTCAAAAACACTACCTGAGTCGTCTGTGGCCAATAAAAGACTTCGTTAATATTTCCAAAAGCGGAAAACGGACCTTTTCTGAATGTTTTTTTTTTTGTTGTTGTTACCAAATGTTTATTGTTACAAACCAACACAACACAACAGGTCCAGGACAAAATTAAATAAATGAAAGATTAGTGCTCATCTAAATCTACCACATCAAACCTAGACAAACCCAAAACAACAATATCACTTAGCCGCTCAGTCGTCTAATATAAACCTCATAACAAGGAGGTTTTAAGGTCAGATAATAGTTTTTTCTTTTGCATTATGGATACGCGCTGTGGACAATTCTAAATAAGCAATGTCCATAAATGAAAGTGCCGTTGGCGATGTGATAAAGAGTGAGGGGGTTTCCATCTAACAGCAACCATTCTTTTAGCAGCTGTAAGGCCCAGCAGAAAAATCCTTTTCTTGCTCTTGTGTGGAGGCAAAACAACTTTCTCCAGCTAAACTCAGACAAGACTGAAGTCATAGTGTTTGGTCCACAGAAACAAAGGGACAGTGTCAGCATCACCTCCAGTCTCTCTCTCTAAAACCTTCAAATCAGGCAAGAAATCTCAGGGTAATAATGGACTCAGACTTGAACTTTAACAGCCACATCAAATCAATAACATCTGCAGCCTTTTACCATCTAAAAAACAGAGCAAAAATCAAAGGTTTACTGTCTAAATCAGACTTGGAGAAACTTATCCATGCGTTTGTCTCCAGTAGGTTAGATACTGTAATGTTCTGCTCACTGGTCTCTCCAAACGAGCTGTGAGACGCTGCAGAACATCCAGAACATCCAGAACATCCAGAACATCCAGAACATCCAGAACATCCAGAACATCCAGAACGCTGCAGCTCGGGTCCTGACTCGAACTAGGAAGTACGAGCACATAAGTCCTGGTCTCAGGTCTCTGCTCTGGCTCCTGTGGCTCAGAGACTTTAAAGCAGCTCTGTTTGTACAAGTGTCTCCATGTCCGAGCACCAAAGTCCATCTGTGACATGTTAGTGTCATATGAACATCTCACACTCTGAGGAGCTCAGGGACCAACTCCTGCTGGTGCCCAGAGTCACGACTAAACAAGGGGAGTCAGAGTTTCAGGTTCATGCAGCTAAAACCTGGAACAGTCTGAACATGTGAGACAGACTCTTCTGTGACGCTGTTTAAATCCAGACTCAAAACATTTCTGTTTAACTGTGCAAATAACTGAAAGGTTTTCATTCCGCACTCTTCTCTCCAATTTATGTCTCTCTTTTTTAATTTTAATCTTCATGATTATTTATGTTTTGATTTGTTTTTATTATGATTTTAATGTATTTCTTATTCTGTAAAGCACTTTGAATTACTTTGTGTACGAATTGTGCTCTACAAATAAACTTGCCTTTTCTTGCTCTTTACTCAAGCCGAGCAGAGACGTGTGATTCAGAATCAAAACCAAAGGTGAACAGGGAAGAGACCGACTATTACTTATTACCTTCCAAAAGTAAAAAAAACCCTGGGCATTCCCATCCCATGTGGAAATAGGTACCTAATGAATTTGTATGGCAAAGAGTACAGTTTGGGTGAGTTCTGCACTTCATGTTGAAAAGTCTGCGCGGTGTCATGTACGTCCTGTGAATAAAGTTTAGATTCATCTGTTGATGGTCTGGACTCTTAGATGAGCAAAGCACAGAGTCCCATATCGCTTCCCAGTTAAAATTCAGAGGTAGATTAGGAATATCGTTCCTCCATCCAAGATCCAGTTGCAACGGAACATAAGTATTTTCCAGAATATGACTCTACAGTTTAGAAATCACACCCTTTGAAACGCCAGAACCATCTACACATTTCAGCACTGGATGAAGCTGCAGCGCCGTCTGCCATGGAACTGCATATGTTTTCATGGCTGTTCTTAATTGGAGGAATTTGGAGGTAAATCTTTAAACCTTCTTCACCGTTTTTAGCCTTTCAGCCTCGTCCTTGAGAAGCTCCTGTTCTGGACTTTTAACCAAGAAAAAAAAATCCATGAAGCCGTGTTTGTACTGAGAATTTAGTTTCTGAAAACGAAATAAAACGGATCGAAACTCAACGTCGATCGATACGCAGACGACGGTCAAAACGATCAAACGTAAAAGCTTAAAGTTCTGTATAGTTTTGAGGACTTACCTGATGGGATCTTTGCTGGGAAATATATGGACGCATTCTCTTTTGCAAAATGTTCTTTCGATCCAGGCCCTCTGCACCTGAAAGAGACCACAAACAAAACAAAAAAAAACAAAAGTGTGAGACGTCTGAGTCTGAGAAGGTCAAGAGACGATTTTCTGTTGCTGAAATCACTGAAACTCACTTTTGAACTTTATAATATATTGAAAACAGGACTGGAAAGTGTGTAGGCTGGATTTCCCCTGCGTATCTGGTCGAAGTAAAACTGAAAACAGGATGCAGGTCACGCTATTAATTAAATGGCAGAAAATGTTTGATTTGAATCTTGTGACTGAGCGATGGGGCGGATGTGGGCGAGGACGACACAGGCAAAACTTATAAACAACTGAGTTTTTAATGATCTTAAAATCCACAAAGTCATTATATTTTAGTGCGTTTTGTGATTTTTGTAACATTTTCACACCTATTTACAAAAAAATCACAATAAAACAGGTCAACTGTACATTTCAATAATTACAAAAACAAAAACTTGTAGGAATTTGACGAGACACAGTTTTGTTCAGACACGAGATCGAGACAAAACGAGATTTTTATGTAATCTATACTCAGTGTTGGGAAGTAACAGATTACATGTACCGGAGTAATCAGAGTACAAATTATGAGTAACTGTATTCAGTTACAGTTACTGTTTCAGGGAGTTGGTAATTGGATTACAGTTACTTTGTTGAAATAAATGAATTACACGGCGGGATTTTCCTGTTTTCACATTTTGGGCTGCGTCCCTTTTTTTTTTTTTTTCCCTCCGTTAATTTCACTCATTGTCAGACACTAAACCAGGTCCAAAACCAGGACCAAACCAGGACTAAACCAGGTCTAAAACCAGGTCTAAAAACCAGGTCTAAAACCAGGTCTAAAACCAGGTCTAAACCAAACCAGGTCTAAAACCAGGTCTAAAAGGTCTAAAACCAGGTCCAAAAACCAGGTCTAAACCAGGTCTAAACCAGGTCTAAACCCAGGTCTCTAAACCAGGTCTAAACCAGGTCCCAGGTAAAACCAGGTCTAAAACAGGTCTAAACCAGGTCTAAAACCAGGTCTAAAACCAGGTCTAAACCAGGTCTAAAACAGGTCCAGTAAAGGTCTAAAACCAGGTCTAAAACCAGGTCTAAACCAGGTCTAAAACCAGGTCTAAATCCAGGTCTAAAAGGTCTAAAACCAGGTCTAAACCAGGTCTAAAACCCAGGTCTAAACCAGGTTAAACAGTAAAACCAGGTCTAAAGTCTAAAACCAGTTTTTTAAAACAGGTCTAAAACAGGATTTAACAGGACTAAATCCTGCTGTGTGGACGTGTCTCTTCTTCTATCAATAATATTTTTAATTTGGTTCAGTAAAGTCTGGACTTTTCATTTTCTTTTAGCAGATAAAACATCTTATGTTACGATTTCCTCGTCTTTGTTTCTCTACAGCAAATCAAGTAATCCAAAGTATTCAGATTACATTACTCACTTTAAGTAATTTAATGGATTCTGTTACAAACTTTTTTGTGTATTTGTAGACCTTCTTTTTTAAACCAAATTAAAATGACCAGTCCTTAAGTCTTTTTTGTCCACTCTAAATGTAGATTAAATGGAAAAAAAGTCACGTGTGCTCAATCTTGTGGCAATTTCAGCTCCCGAGATCTTGTCCCATTCCTAAAACTTCATATTTGTGTAAAGAAACTGAAGAAGCTGCTTCGATGAGTGGTTAAGTCTATTCTCACTTAAAATCATTTGTCCAGTTCATTTTCTTTTACAATATACTTTTAAATGTGAACTTTCTGCTCTTTCAATTTCTTTCTCAGTTGAGTTTTTACCAACATTTTCGGACGACTAAAAGAAATTAACACTATAATCACTGTGTCTTCCTTCAGTTGTCCAGGTATGTTCCATCTATTCTCACTTAAAATCTTTTGTCCAGTTTATAATTTAGTTTTACATTGTACATTCAAATGACACCAGATGTGTACCTTTTCTATTCTTTCTCAATATTTCTGAAATTGTTTTACCAGCATTTTGCACGGCTAAAATGGTGAATTAGTTCTTTATCAGACCATTTTTTTCCATCGTTTTTAGACGATAAAGTTAAAAATATACATGTAATTTGTGGTCCCTCAAAAGAAAACTGGAGAAGCTGCTTGGATGAGAGGCGAAATTTTCTATTTTTTTCTTTTTTTAGTTATGTTTTTACACCATTTCCACATGGCTAAACTGAAATAAATGAATCTCCATGAATACTTTGAGAAAGAAGTGACAAAGATTAGAGGGTGAGTCATTTCAAACTGTTTTTTTCCCATAGTTTTTAAACCACAAAGAGAAAGACGTACATGTCGTCCCTCAAAAGAAAACTCAAGAAGCTGCTTGGATGAGTCGTTTTAAATGACACTGGATGCGTTCCTCTTCTTTTCTATTCTTAATAGTTTTACCAGCATTTTGTACGGATAAAATGGTGAATCAATTCTTTCTCAGACTATTTTTTTCCATTGTTTTTAGACGACAAAGAGTAAAATGTACATGTGGTCCCTGAGTTTGTGGTTCCTCAAAAGAAAACTCAAGAAGCTGCTTGGATTAGAAGTGAAATTTTCTATTCTTTTTTTTTTTTGTTAAGTTTTTTGCAGCATTTCCATATGGCAAAACTGAAATAAATGAATCTCCGTGAATAATTTGAAATGACTCAACAGATGTGCACCTCCTCTTATCTTTCTCACTTCTTTCTCAAACTATTTTTTCCATAGTTTTCAGACAACAAAGAGTAAAATGTACATATAATCCCTGAGTTTGTGGTTCCTCACAAGAAACCTGAAGAAACTGCTTGGATTAGGGGCGATTTTAAATTTTTTTTCCTTTTTGCAGTTACATTTTTGCAACTTTTTTACATGGCTAAAATAGTGAAATAAATAAATCTTTGTGAATACTTTGAAATGACTCACTCTCTTATCGTTCTCAGTTCTATCTAAAAGCATTTTTTCCATCAGTTTTCAGACGACAAAGAGTAAAACGTACATGTGTTCCCTCAAAAGAAAACTGAAGAAGTTTTTTTTTTGGATGAAACGCAAAATCTACTCTCACAATGCACTTTTCAATGATGTGTACCTTTTCTATTCTTAATAGTTTCTGAAATCATTTTACCAGCATTTGTGTGGCTAAAATGGTGAATCAGTTCTTTCTCTAATGAATTTTTCCATCGTTTTTCATGTGGTTCCTTCGTTTGAGATCCTTCAAAATAAAACTGGAGAAGCTGCTTGGATGAGAGGGGAAATTTTCAACTTTTTCTTTTTTTTTTTTTGTTACGTTTCTTGCAACTTTTTTGCATGGCTAAAATGGTGAAATAGATAAATCTCTGTGAATACTTTGAAATGACTCACACTCTTATTGTTCTCACTTTTTTCTCAAACTATTTTTTCCTTCGGTTTCAGACGACTAAGAGTAAAACCTACATGTGGTCACTTCATTTGTGGTCCCTCAAAAGAAAACTGAAGACGCTGCTTGGATGAGAGGCAAAATTTTTTCAAGTTTTTCTTTTTCAGTTACATTTTTTGCAACTTTTTTGTATAGCTAATATAGTGAAATAAATACATTTCTGTGAATACTTTGAAATGACTCACCAGATGTGCACCTCCTCTTATCTTTCTCAATTCTTTCTCAGACTATTTTTTCCATCGTTTTCAGACGACTAAAAGAAAAACCTACATGTGTCTCTGCATTTGTGATCTCTCAAAAGAAAAGTGAAGAAACTGCTTGGATTAGAGGTGAAATTTTATATTTTTTAATTTTTTTGGTACAGTTTTTGCAGCATTTTTGTATGACTAAACTGAAATAAATGAATCTCCATGAATAATTTGAAAAATGAGTCACCAGATGTGCACCTCCTCTTATCTTTGTCACTTCTTTCTCAAACCATTTGTTCCATCATTTTTAAACGACCCGAAAAGAAAACTGAAGAAGTTTCTTGGATGAAACGTAAAATCTGTTCCCACAATGTACTTTTAAAGGAGACCAGATGTGTACCTTTTCTAGTCTCAGTAGTTTCTGAAATAGTTTTACCAGCGTTTTGTACATCTAAAACGGTGAATCAATTCTTTCTCAAACTAATTTTTCCATAATTTTCAAATGACAAAAAGTAAAACGTAGATGTGGTCCCTGAGTTTATGATCTTTCAAAAGAAAACGCAAGAAGCTGCTTGGATTAGAGGTGAAATTTTCTATTTTTTGTTGGTTGTTTCCATGTGGCAAAACTGAAATAAATGACTTAACCAGCTGTTCAGCCCCTCTTATCTTTCTCACTTTTCTTTCTTCTAATTTTCAGACGACAAAAAGTAAAACCTATATGTGATCCCTCAAAAGAAAACTGAAGAAGCTGCTTGGATTAGAGGTCAAATTTTCCATTTTTCTTTTTTTTTTGTTACGTTTTTTGCAACTTTTTTGTATGGCTAAAATGTTGAAATAAATGAATTTCCGTGAATAATTTGAAATGACTCAACAGATGTGCACCTCCTCTTATCTTTCTCAGTTCTTTCTCAAACTATTTTTTTCCATCGTTTTCAGACGACTAAAAGAAAAACCTACATGTGATGTCTGCATTTGTGATCTCTCAGAAGAAAAGTAAAGAAACAGCTTGGATTAGAGGTGAAATTTTCTATCCTTTGTACGTTTTTTGCAACATTTTTGTACGGCTAAAATGTCGAAATAAATGAATCTCTGCGAATACTTTCAAATGACTCACCAGTTGTGCACCTTCTCTTATCTTTCTCAATTCTTTCTCAAGCCATTTTTTTCCCATCAGTTTCAGACGACAAAGAGTAAAACATACATGTGGTCCCTCAAAAGAAAACTGAAGAAGCTGCGAAATCTATTCTCAAAATGCACTTTGAAATGACACCAGATTTGTACCTTTTCTAGTCTTTCCTTTTTTTTCTCGTTTTGTTTTTTTGCAACATTTTTGTCCGGCTAAAATGTCAAAATAAATGAATCTCCGCGAATACTCTGAAATGACTCACCAGCTGTGCACCTCCTCAGTTTGTTTCTTTCTTTTCTTTCTCAGAGCGTTTTGTTTACGTGGTCTCGCTCGTGCCTCCTCAGCTCTTCTCTGAGCCCGTCTACTTCAAACTCTACTTTAATACGAGGAGCATGTGAGCAGCTCTTTGTTGGCCGGTCCCATGACTGTGGTCGAAGGTAATCCTTTTGGTAGTCCCATGACCCTCTCCGGCCTCGGGGTATTTTCATCTCCTCTTAAAAAACCTCTCAAGAAATGGACTTTGATAAGTGGCCCCTAATCGCTCGTTTGTTGTGCCTCTTCGTCGGGAGGGACCGGCGCTGGGGACGGTGCGGGGCGGCGGAGTCTGCCTTTTTTCTTTTTCTTCTCGTCTGAATTCTGCCCCTTCGCTGCCACTTTGATTTCAAGCTCATTTGCATAATTGGGAGAATTGGGTGCAGCCACTCTGTCCTGCGGAGCCTTGTTAAGACATAGCTGATCTCTGGGGGGTGAGCGAACCGGGCGCTGCCGCAAAATCACAATGGTCGACTTGTAACTTTGGTGAAAACTGTTTGTGGAAATCCTGAATCGAAAAGGTTTAAAGGGCCTGAATTACACAAAACCGATGATGTTGTGAGGTTTAAGTCAAGTTCTGATGTCGTTAACTCCTCAAAAAACAGACCTGGAGTTGTGTTTTTGTTTCATTCACACGTGTTTGAGTAACTTTTTTATTCGTCTGTTTACATCTCCAAAGCTCAAAACGCTCTGTTCAATCTTATGATGTTATGAAGTGGTAATTTTTCAAAATAAAACCAAAAATAAGAAATTATTTTAAAATAAGACATTATTTGTCTCCAAAACCAAAATGGAAAAAAACAGATAATGATTCGTTTTTTTTCGTTTTTTGATTTTGTGTTTAAATGAAAAATGGGAAAAAAAAAAGGATAATGGACTGAACCAGGACTAAAACTGTTTCAGTCCCGGTCTGGGTCCCGGTGTCAATCATGGTCTCGAACATTGTCTGGTCCCAGCCTGAGTCCCGGTCTCAGTCCCGGTCTCAGTCCCGGTCTCAGTCCCGGTCTCAGTCCTGGTCTAAGTCCTGGTCTCAGTGCTGGTGTTGTTCTGGTCTGGTCCCGGACCTGGTTTAGTCCTGGTTCAGTCCATTATTTGTTTTTTTTCCATTTTTCATTTAAACACAAAATCGAAAACTGACAAAAACAAAACAAACAAATGAAAAATGGAAAAAACTGATAATGGACTAAAACCGTTTTCAGTCCTGGTCTCAGTCCCGGTCTCAATCATACTCTCAATCATGGTCTGGTCCCAGCCTCAGTCCTAGTCTCAGTTCTGGTCTCAGTCCCGGTCTCAATCATGGTCTCGATCATAGTCTGGTAACAGCCTCAGTCCTAGTCTCAGTCCCGGTCTCAGCCGTGGTCTCTGTTCATGTCTGGTCCCGGTCTCAGTCCTGGTCTCAGTCCTGGTCCTGGTCCCGATCTAAGTCCTGGTCTCAGTCCCCATCTGGCTCTCTGGTTCAGTCCTGGTTCAGTCCTGGTTCAGTCCGGCATCACAGTTTAAGTCACATAAACGGGAAACGGACATTATTCGTTTTTTCCATTTTTCATTTAAACACGAAACACAGATAATTTTAGTTTTCAAGTGAAATTGACTCAAATCATGATAAAATTTCTTAATTCAAGTCATCTTACCTCAACTAGATTTAGTTTTTTGCACTTGTACACTTCTTTCATCCAGCTGGGACACTGCAACATCTACATTTTTTACTTTTAGTTCAGTAGAGATCGGCAATTCCTGGGCTGAAATGATCCAAACGATTCTACTGAAGGTGTGTGGAGTTTAAAAACACAGTGGAGCTCTTCCCGTCCTTACCACATGACATCACAAGGTGGAACAGATTCTTTCTCCAGGTCTGTTTGTGATGAGGAAACGACATTTTAACACAGATCAGAAAATAGTGTCAAAAGAGCACTTTAAGCAAACTTCTTTTCTTGTATTTTGCAGTTTCGTCTGATCTTACGTAAGTGTCTAAGTCCTTGTGCCGCCCACAGGTTCTGAGCAGGACCGGTGCCCCGACCTGTCGCACGCTTTGTTGAACTCTCCTTTTTTGGTGCAGTGTCGACCTGAACAGAGCAGACTTCACTTGTTTGTCTTTTAAAGGGCTCGTTTTACTCTGTTTCCTGATCTGTGTTTTATAACGTCGTTTCCTCGTCACAAACAGACCTGGAGTTTGTTTCACTCACACGAGTTTAACGCACAAACTCTGCAGATTCAGGCCGAGTTCTTGTCTCAAACAGAAAACTGTGGTTTAAACTCCACACACCTCACTGGAATCACCAAACTCTACTGAACAAAAGGTAAGAGGTGTAGCCTGATTCATGAGCCGGTTTCACTTGGTGGAAACCGTCTGACCTCGCAGCATTAGGATTCGTTCGCCTGACGATAGGTGGGTACTTTGTTATTTAACCGTGATGTTTCGTGACGTATGTAATGCTCCAAATCCCATAGGAAGAAGGACAATAACGTCTTTCCCCTTGATAAAATTCATCAAACCTTCTCTTTGTTCCGGCTTAAAATCCTCGATCTGGGGAATCGTCGCTTGTGGTGTTTGTTTTCTTAACTGATACTTGTTGATATTTTCCTTGCAAATTTGAGTTTGGCACAATTATCAATACACAGACAGTTATTTAGGTAATATTTTGTTCTTTGCAGAGGAATATCTATCTTCTTGTCTCTTCCTGTTTTCTAGTCTGATTCATCAGCTGGTTTCACTTCATAGAAACCGTGTGACCTCGCAGCATTAGGATTCGTTCACTCGACGAAAGGCATGTACTTTTTTTTTATTTAATCAATCGCTGCTGTTTGGTCGTGATGTTTGTAATGCTCCAAATCCCATAGGAAGAAGGACAATAACGTCTTTCCTCTTGATAAAATTCACCAAACATTCTCTTTGTTCCGGCTTTAAATCCTCAATCTCGGGAATCGTTGCCAACACAGAATGTCTGTCTTCGTCTACATCCATCTCGACATTTTGTTTACCGTTGTGCTGTTCCACAAAAGGGACACAGACAGACGCCATGAGTTTGACGTCATGACTTCACAGCTCACAGATGATTGGCCGGTGCACGGTCTACAACTTCCTGGGTTCATGTAAACTGTCTAGACCAGGGGTGCTCAATACGTCGATCGCGATCTACCAGTTGATCGCCAAGGTCGTGTGGGTCGATCTCCGTGTCTCGTCTCGGACTCGCGTTTGGACTCGGTCTTGTCTCTCACTCGAGGTCTGACACTCAACAAGTGTGATCATATTTCATTCCGGCCGCTGCTGTTGGTAATAAACTTGTAGCGGGTGCAGGAGCGTGTGGGGCGTCTCAGTGCAGCCTGTGCGCTCATTTGAAACCCGCGGAGACTCTACGGCGCATCACAAACACACACGCTCCCTATGCACGGCTCGTCTGCGACAGCGTGTGCCCTCGTGTACCAGCGTGCGTCACAGGGCAGGTTCAACTTCCTAAACATCCTACCTGTCCATCTGCCTCACGTCAGCACGCCGCCCCTCGCCTTTTCACGCTCTCGCTCCTTCCTGCGTACAGCCAACACAAGCCCCTCCCACAGTGCGGCTGATTAGAAGAGCAAGACCAAACGTGAAGCAAAAACCAGTCTAAATTTGTGTTCCAGTGTTGGCACAAAGCAGGTCTACAGCATAGAGCGGATCTACAGAACAGACCTACTGCCACATTTGGCTGAAGTTTGTCTAACAAAAGTGACAAATGCATCTGTGTTTGTCACGATGTGCGTTTGGTTTGGTAAACGTGCAGAGGCTGGTAAATATCACTGCAAAACCAGAAAAGAATGAAACTCCAGTTTGGAACTTTAAAAACAGGTTTAAAAATCTTCCTTCACTTTTTTCACAGTTTTGTGTAAAGTGCCAGAGGAAGTTCTCTTAAAGAAGAGGTTCTCAAACTGTGGGGGAGGGTCCAAAAAAGGGGCACAGAGTGTTTCAGTGCAGTTTGTTTTACTTTGTATTAGGTAGATCATTTTGACTTGGTCATTTTGTAAGTAACTCACATGATGAAAAAGTGTGAACTTGTCTAGTGTTTTCTGATTCCTGACCTCGTAGGGCTGGTATCATTAAGAAGTTGCAGTGCACTTTCGATTTGATACGATATATTTCAAGTCGATTCAGTACTGTTCAATAAAAAATAAAGGCTAAATCATGGCTGTGATACTAAAAGTCTTTGTTAAACCACTTTTTGTGCAAATTTCATATGAAACACAAACATAAATCATCAAAACAGTGAAAATGTCAAAAGTGTCGCATAACAGTTTCCTTCCACTGAACAAGCAACAAAACTGTAGCTGTAACAAAATAATTTAGTAAAATAAACCAAAAAATACTCTTGACGATATATCGATACAGCAGCCCTCGATATTGTTACTGTATCATCACATTAAACTATACAAGATATCGATGTTTTGATATTTTTGCACACCACTATGTTCTAGTCACTGGAGAGAAAAGGCTCCAGACTGGTGAGGTAAAAGGAGCTGTTGAAAACTACCACTTCATGACATCACAAGGTGGAACAGAACATTTTGAGCTTTGCAGATGTAAACAGACGAATAATAAAGAGTAACTGAAACATGTGAATGAAACAAAACACAACTCCAGGTCTGTTTTTGAGGAGGTTTCAGTTTCTTGTAACTTTAAAACCAGTGTCGAGGAGTAACAGATTACATGTACCAGAGTAATCAGAGTACAAATTATGAGTAACTGTATTCAGTTACAGTTACTGTTTCAGTGAGTGGTAATTGGATTACAGTTACTTTGTTGAAATAAATGGATTACACGGAGGGATTTTCCTGTTTTCACATTTAGGGCTACATCGCTTTTTCTTTTTTTTCCCCAGGTAATTCCACATACTGCCAGACACTAAACCAGGTCCAAACCAGGTCTAAACCAGGTCTAAACCAGGACTAAACTAAGATTAAACCAGGACTAAAACCAGGACTAAACCAGAAATGAACCAGGACTAAACCAGACTAAACCAAGACTAAACCAGGACTAAAACCAGGACTAAACAGGTCTAAATCAGGTCTAAACCAAGACTAAACCAGGACTAAACCAGGACTAAACAAGGACTAAACCAGGACTAAAACCAGGACTAAAACCAGGACTAAACCAGGACTAAACCAGGACTAAACCAGGTCTAAACCAGGATCTAAACCAGGTCTAAACCAGGACTAAAACCAGGACTAAACCAGGTCTAAATCAGGTCTAAACCAGGATTAAAACCAGGACTAAACCAGGTCTAAACCAGGACTAAACCAAGATTAAACCAGGTCTAAACCAGGACTAAACCAGGTCTAAAACCAGGACTAAACTAGGATTAAAACCAGGTCTGAAACCAGGACTAAACCAAGACTAAACCAGGTCTAAACCAGGTCTAAACCAGGGTCTAAACCAGGTCTAAACCAGGACTAAACCAGGTCTAAACCAGGACTAAAACCAGGTCTAAACCAGGTCTAAACTCTAAACCAGGTCTAAACCAGGACTAAACCAGGACTAAACCAGGACTAAACCAGGACTAAACCAGGTCTAAATCCTGCTGTGTGGACGTGTTTCTTTTTCTATCAATAATATTTTTAATTTGGTTCAGTAAAGTCTGGACTTTTTATTTTCTTTTATCAGACAAAACATCTTATGTTACGATTTCCTCGTCTTTGTTTCTCTACAACAAATCAAGTAATCCAAAGTATTCAGATTACATTACTCACTTTAAGTAATTTAATGGATTCTGTTACAAACTACATTTTGGGGTATATAATCTGTAATCTGTAGGGGATTACATTTTAAAAGTCACCTTCCCAACAGTGACTAAAACAGTGTTGTTGTTTGTTTTTTTTAAATCCTGAACAGTTTTATATTTGACAAAGCTGAATGACACTCATAAGCTCCCGGTGCTTAAAAGATTGGAGAATTAGAAAAATCGCTAATGGATCAATTTGGTCACACCGGGCGTATTAACAAAGATTAGGAAACAATAAAACAATAGAGGAGCTTGTGTTGGGATGTTTCCTGCGGGGGGACGGTCACACCGCAGCAGAGCACAGGGGCCGTTTCTGTTTGTTTGGTCCTCGACTCTGCCAAAGTTTGGAACGTCTAAGCCCAATTTTACACTTCGGTTCATTTTATAAAGTGAAGACCTTGGAATGAAACAGATCTCTTTCTATTTCACAAATCTGAAGGGAAGTCCCACTGGAAGGAAGTCCCGGTGTGGTGTAAGGTTTTGACCCAGAATCTTATTATGGTAAATTGACCCCCCCTATTAAAATCTGTGTTTTATTAATAAACAACTTGAATTCTATAGAAAAACGTTGAATATTAATACTATACCTGCAATTTACAACATATTGACATGTTTAAAAGTGTTTTTTGAAGAACTCAGATGCATTTTTTATGTCAATTATAACTTCTGAATGTTAAAAATTACTTGTTTAAACACATATTTTACTGAACACGAGATAAGTAGTTATTAATTAATGAGTTAGTTAATCAAAGTGATGTATAATGAGTTGTTAAAATAGACGAGGCTGATGAGTTAAGTAGTTAAATCGGGGAAACTTATGACTAATCTGACCCCCCAATATGTTTATTTTAGGGCCAGGCCCGTTATGTTAATTTTGTGTTAACTCATTAATTCATTATTGCCAACAATTATTTTAAAACCGTTAACGCAGTTTTTATTATTTATTTTTTTATTGTAAATGTCTGTTGCTCACTGGCTTTTATTTTGAAAAAGTCCAATGCGAGCGTTTCTTTAAGTTTGACGTCTTTTCTTTACACTTTTTCCTTTTTTTTCCCCGGTCTCAGTCCCGGTCTCGGTCTGGTCCCGGTCTGGTCTCAGTCCCGCTCTGGTCCCACTCTGGTCCCGGTCTGGTCCCGGTCTAGTCTCAGTCCTGCTCTGGTCTCGGTCTGCTCTCAGTCCCGCTCTGGTCCCGCTCTGGTCTCAGTCTCAGTCTGGTCCCGGTCTCAGTCCTGATCTCAGTCCCTGTCTGGTCCTGGTCTGGTCTCAGTCTGGTCCCGGCCTTGTCCTGGTCTGGTCTCAGTCCCGCTCTGGTCCCACTCTGGTCTCAGTCCCGCTCTGGTCTCGCTCTGATCCTGCTCTGATCCTGCTCTGGTCCCGGTCTGGTCTCAGTCCCGCTCTGGTCCCGCTCTGGTCCCCGTCTGGTCTGAGTCCCCCTCTGGTCCCGCTCTGGTCCCGGTCTGGTCCCTGTCTGGTCCCGGTCTGGTCTCAGTCCCGCTCTGGTCCCGGTCTGGTCTCAGTCTCAGTCTGGTCCCGGTCTCAGTCCTGATCTCAGTCCCGGTCTGGTCCTGGTCTGGTCTCAGTCCCGCTCCTGATCTCAGTCCAGTCTGGTCCCTGGTCTCAGTCCTGATCTCAGTCCCGGTCTGGTCCCGGACCTGGATCAGTCCTGGTTCAATCTGTATGTCAGAAATTCGCAGCCACTGAAGTCACGTAAACGAGAAACGGCCGTTATCCGTTTTTTCCATTTTTCATTTAAACACAAAATCAAAAACGAATCTTTATCTGTTTTTTCATTTTGGTTTTGGAGACAAATAATGAAGAAAACCGTTGCTTTTTCATTTTCTTATTTTTGGTTTTATATTGAAAAACGAATGAACGAACGACACACGGATTTTGTATAAATGATCCAGAAGAACGTCTACGAGTCCGTGTATCAAACTCGTCCAAATCAATATTATTTCTTCTGAGTTCAAGTGATTTTAAGTGTATTTATGTTTGAGTGCAGAGGCCACACCCCCGCCCGTCCACAGCCCAGATGTCCGTCACATGCTCCTGCAGACGTCCCTCTCGCACAAACAGTCAGTGTGTTCTGTGCTGTTTGTCAAGGCGTTCGTTGTGTCGGGGGTTTGAGCATCACGAGTGCGGCGTGTCTCCGATTAGAAGAGTCATGAGACCTGAGTTTAGCTCCGCTTCCTCCGGTCGGACCAGGGCCATCGGACAACAGACAAAACCGAAAAACCAGAACAAAAGAAAACCAGAGAATCATCACAAACAAACAGAACCAGAGAACCACAGAACCAGTGCAATCCGTGTGTCATTCGTTCATTTCGTTTAGTTCATTTAAATAAAACCAAAAATAAGAAAATGAAAAAACAACTTCTCTTCATTATTTGTCTCCAAAACCAAAATTAAACAGATAAAGATTCTTTTTTTTTTTTCAGTTTTTGATTTTGTTTTTTAAACGAACAACCGTTTCTGTCACTTAAACTGCGATGCAATAATACGTGTGTAATTTGTTCATTCGTTTTTCAATATAAAAACAAAAACCGAGACCAGAGCAGGACTGAGATCAGGACTGAGACCGAGACTGAGATCAGGACCAGACCGGGACTGAGATCAGGACCAGACTGGGACCAGACCAGAGGCTCAGAGCCCACAGCAGGGCCAAAGCTCCAAGCTGAGGCTCGGAGTCACGCTCAAAACCAGGTACTAAACCAGGACTAAACCAGGACTAAACCAGGTCTAAATCAGGACTAAACCAGGACTAAACCAGGACTAAACCAGGACTAAACCAGGACCGCACCTGCGGACCCGTCCCGACACTCCTGGTTTAGACCTGATTTAGTCCTGGTTCAGTCCTGGTTCAGTCCTGGTTCAGTCCTGGTTCAGTCCTGGTTCAGTCCTGATTTAGTCCTGGTTCAGTCCTGATTTAGTCCTGGTTCAGTCCTGGTTCAGTCCTGGTTTAGTCCAGCATCTCAGTTTAAGTCACGTAAACAGCTGTGACCTGTTTTTTTGTTTTGTTTTTTTGTTTGTTTTTCATTTAAACAAAAAATCAAAAACTGAAAAAACGAATCATTATCTGTTTTCTGATTTATTTATTTTTTTTGGAGACAAATAATGAAATTGTTGTTTTTTCATTTTATTATTTTTGGTTTTATTTTGAAAAACGAATGAACGAATGACACACAGATTTTTTTTTAACTTACATATAGTTTTTTTTTTACAGTGTATATAAATGGACAAAGCTTTCCAAACAGGAAGTGAAGTGGAAGTCATTTTGGTCTTTAAATGTTATTAACTCTCTACATGATCCTGGTGTTTTTATTTCACTATTTAGTCCATAAATCAATTCCTGTTCCTAATATGTGGCAGCTCCAAATTCGTTCTTCTAACTCCAGACCTCGTTGAGCTTCGTTTGACTGGAGCGTCGTGTGTTCGTCATGCTGATTGAGTCCTGGTTCAGTCCTGGTTTAGTCCTGGTTTAGTCCTGGTTCAGTCCTGGTTTAGTCCTGGTTTAGTCCTGGTTTAGTCCTGGTTCAGTCCTGGTTCAGTCCTGTCGGTTCAGTCCTGGTTCAGTCCTGGTTCAGTCCTGGTTTAGTCCTGGTTCAATCCTGGTTCAGTCCTGGTTTAGTCCTGGTTCAGTCTGGGGTTCAGTCCTGGTTCAGTCCTGGTCAGTCCTGGTTCAGTCCTGGTTCAGTCCTGGTTCAGTCCTCCTGGTTCAGTCCTGGTTCAGTCTCGGTTCAGTCCTGGTTCAGTCCTGGTTTTCAGTCCTGGTTTAGTCCTGGTTCAGTCCTGATTTAGTCCTGGTTCAGTCCTGGTTTAGTCCTGGTTCAGTCCTGGTTCAGTCCTGATTCTGATTGTGACCAGTTTTTTTTTTTTTTTTTTTTTTCATTTTTCATTTAAACAAAAAATCAAAAACTGAAAAAACGAATCATTATCTGTTTTCTCATTTATTTATTTTTTTTGGAGACAAATAATGAAGAAAACTGTTGCTTTTTTCATTTTATTATTTTTGGTTTTATTTTGAAAAACGAATGAACGAACGACAGATTTTTTTTTTACTTACATAGATATAGTTTTATTTTTACAGTGTATAAATGGACAACGTTTTTCCAAACAGGAAGTGAAGTGGAAGTCATTTTGGTTGATCCTGGTGTTTTTTATTTCACTATTTAGTCCATAAATCAATTCCTGTTCCTAATATGTGGCAGCTCCAAATTCGTTTCTTCTAACTCCAGACCTCGTTGAGCTTCGTTTGACTGGAGCGTCGTGTGTTCGTCATGCTGATGAGTCCTGGTTCAGTCCTGGTTTAGTCCTGGTTTAGTCCTGGTTCAGTCCTGGTTTAGTCCTGGTTTAGTCCTGGTTTAGTCCTGGTTCAGTCCTGGTTCAGTCCTGGTTAGTCCTGGTTCAGTCCTGGTTTAGTCCTGGTTTAGTCCTGGTTCAATCCTGGTTCAGTCCTGGGTTTAGTCCTGGTTAGTCCTGGTTCAGTCCTGGTTCAGTCCTGGTTTCAGTCTCGGTCAGTCCTGGTTCAGTCCTGGTTCAGTCCTGGTTTAGTCCTGGTTCAGTCTCGGTTCAGTCCTGGTTCAGTCCTGGTTCAGTCCTGTTCAGTCCTGGTTTAGTCCTGGTTCAGTCCTGATTTAGTCCTGGTTCAGTCCTGTTTAGTCCTGGTTCAGTCCTGGTTCAGTCCTGATTTCTGATTGTGACCAGTTTTTTTTTTTTTTTTTTTTCATTTTTCATTTAAACAAAAAATCAAAAACTGAAAAAACGAATTCATCTGTTTTCTCATTTATTTATTTTTTTTGGAGACAAATAATGAAGAAAACTGTTGCTTTTTCATTTTATTATTTTTGGTTTTATTTTTGAAAAACGAACATGAACGAATGACATGACAGATTTTTTTTTTTTACTTACATAGATATAGTTTTTTTTAACAGTGTATATAAATGGACAAAGCTTTCCAAACAGGAAGTGAAGTGGAAGTCATTTTGGTCTTTAAATGTTATTAACTCTCTACATGATCCTGGTGTTTTTATTTCACTATTTAGTCCATAAATCAATTCCTGTTCCTAATATGTGGCAGCTCCAAATTCGTTCTTCTAACTCCAGACCTCGTTGAGCTTCGTTTGACTGGAGCGTCGTGTGTTCGTCATGCTGATTGAGTCCTGGTTCAGTCCTGGTTTAGTCCTGGTTTAGTCCTGGCTCATTTCCTGTTTAGTCCTGGTTTAGTCCTGGTTTAGTCCTGGTTTAGTCCTGGTTCAGTCCTGGTTCAGTCCTGGTTCAGTCCTGGTTCAGTCCTGGTTCAGTCCTGGTTTAGTCCTGGTTTAGTCCTGGTTCAATCCTGGTTCAGTCCTGGTTTAGTCCTGGTTTAGTCCTGGTTCAGTCCTGGTTCAGTCCTGGTTCAGTCTCGGTTCAGTCCTGGTTCAGTCCTGGTTCAGTCCTGGTTTAGTCCTGGTTCAGTCTCGGTTCAGTCCTGGTTCAGTCTCGGTTCAGTCCTGGTTCAGTCCTGGTTTAGTCCTGGTTCAGTCCTGATTTAGTCCTGGTTCAGTCCTGGTTTAGTCCTGGTTCAGTCCTGGTTCAGTCCTGATTCTGATTGTGACCAGTTTTTTTTTTTTTTTTTTTTTCATTTTTCATTTAAACAAAAAATCAAAAACTGAAAAAACGAATCATCTGTTTTCTCATTTATTAATTTTTTTTGGAGACAAATAATGAAGAAAACTGTTGCTTTTTCATTTTATTATTTTTGGTTTTATTTTGAAAAACGAATGAACGAATGACAGATTTTTTTTTTACTTACATAGATATAGTTTTTTTTAACAGTGTATATAAATGGACAAAGCTTTCCAAACAGGAAGTGAAGTGGAAGTCATTTTGGTCTTTAAATGTTATTAACTCTCTACATGATCCTGGTGTTTTTATTTCACTATTTAGTCCATAAATCAATTCCTGTTCCTAATATGTGGCAGCTCCAAATTCGTTCTTCTAACCCCCGGCCTCGTTGAGCTTCGTTTGACTGGAGCGTCGTGCGTTCGTCATGCTGATTGAGTCCTGGTTCAGTCCTGGTTTAGTCCTGGTTTAGTCCTGGTTTAGTCCTGGTTTAGTCCTGGTTTAGTCCTGGTTCAGTCCTGGTTTAGTCCTGGTTTAGTCCTGGTTTAGTCCTGGTTCAATCCTGGTTCAGTTCCTGGTTTAGTCCTGGTTTAGTCCTGGTTTTAGTCCTGGTTCAGTCCTGGTTCAGTCCTGGTTTAGTCCTGGTTTAGTCCTGGTTCAGTCCTGGTTTTGTCCTGGTTTAGTCCTGGTTTAGTCCTGGTTCAATCCTGGTTCAGTCCTGGTTTAGTCCTGGTTTAGTCCTGGTTCAGTCTCGGTTCAGTCCTGGTTCAGTCCTGGTTTAGTCCTGGTTCAGTCCTGATTTAGTCCTGGTTCAGTCCTGGTTTAGTCCTGGTTCAGTCCTGGTTCAGTCCTGATTATTAACTCTCTCTACATGATCCTGGTGTTTTTATTTCACTATTTAGTCCATAAATCAATTCCTGTTCCTAATATGTGGCAGCTCCAAATTCGTTCTTCTAACTCCAGACCTCATTGAGCTTCGTTTGACTGGAGCGTCGTGTGTTCGTCGTGCGTTTGAGGCGTCGGGGTGAGCGGGCGGACACACAAACACACGAACGGTGCAGGGAGGATGCTCTGGTTTCTATTTAAAGCTCGTCAGGTCTTATTAAAAGCGGCGCTCTGATGGCTCGTCCGTAAAAGCTCGTGTCGTCGCCCGCTGGATTATACAAAGATAATTCTCTGCGCGGAGCATTTGTGCACTTATGTCCCGTCACATGGAAGAACGCAGCCTGAGCTCTTAAGTCCAGCGCCGCCTCGAAAGCAACGCAGCGGCAAAAGATCCGCGCGACCAGGGCGATTCACATTTTTACACCATTTCCTTTTATTTTGAAATGAATCGGAGTAAAAACGAGTGACCCTTAACTGACGATACTGATGCTGAATTCATAGTGTTGTAGTCGAGAAGGCGCGAATCGAGACCGAGACCGAGACCAAGACCAGTCCGAGACCACGGCCCGTCGAGACCAAATTGAGAGCATCTTTGTCATTTTTGTAATTTATTAGTATTTTAGAGTAAGTTTGGCCCAAATATATCAATGTTTTTATAAATCTGTTGCCAATTTATCACTTGTCGAATGTTGGGCCTCGAGACCGAGACGAGACCGAGTCCAAGCGCCTTCGAGACCGAGACGAGACCGAGTCCAAGCACCTTCAAGACCGAGACGAGACTGAGACGAGACCGAGATGAGACCGAGACAAGACCGAGTCCAAGCGCCTTCGAGATCGAGACAAGACCGACTCCAAGCGCCTTCAAGACCGAGACAAGACCGAGACAAGACCGAGACAAGACCGAGTCCAAGCGCCTTCAAGACCGAGACAAGACCGACTCCAAGCGTCTTCAAGACCGAGACAAGACCGAGTCCAAGCAGCTATGAGACCGAGTCCAAGCTCTTTCAAAACTTAGTCCAAGCGTCTTCTAGACTGACACAAGACCGAGTCCAAGCGCCTTCAAGACCGAGACAAGACCGAGTCCAAGCGCCTTTATGACCGAGACGAGATCGAGTCCAAGCGGCTTCAAGACCGAGACAAGACAGAGTCCAAGCTCCTTCAAAACCAAGTCCAAGCACGGTTGAGTCCAAGACAAGACCAAGTCCAAGCGCCTTCAAGACCAAGACGTAACCAAGACCGCATACTACGACACAACTAAATCACTCATGTAAATGTAATAAACACACAAAAATCACTGATCTAATTTTAGTTTGTGATTTTCTTTTTTACAATCCACATTTCTAATCAGTCAATTAAACGTAAACATATGAACAGTGTAAAACAAAAAGCATTTTGGGATCATTTCTCTTCAGCCTCCACTGAAGGGGGGGGGTCGTGCTGATCGTGACAAGGCGACCCAAAAAAAATCTCTTGCGACCCATTTGAGGATCACGACCCAGTCTTTGGGAAACACTGGTCTTTGGCGAAAGCAAAAGCCCCCCTCGCATACGCATCTCTAAATCAGGTCTAAATCAGGTCTAAATCAGGTCTAAATCAGGTCTAAATCAGGTCTAAAACCAGACTAAAACCAGGTCTAAACCCAGGTCTAAACCAGCACTAAAACCAGGACTAAAGCAGATCTAAAACCAGCTCTAAAACCAGGTCTAAACCAGGTCTAAACCAGACCTAAAATAGGACTGAACCAGGACTGAATCCAAGACTAAACCCTGCTGCGCTGCCGCAGCCCCTGGTCCGTAAAATACCGCTGGACATAAAACCGGTCTGTGGCTCTAAAAAGTTTTGGGGATCACTGGTTTATTGGACAGAAGTGAACAGAACAGAAGTGGTTTTATGTGTTTTATTCTAAATGTTTTCACTGCCAAATTTACGTAACGGGGAATGTGACTTTTTTCACCGTCCTGTTACGTTACTCTTACACTTTTATTAGTTTGGATTCTGTTCTTGTTAAACCCTCCTCTGGACTCCTGTTGTTGGAGAGCGTCACATCTGCGCACACTTCAGTTCTCCTGCTCACAGAACTTCAGGAATGTGTTAATCACATGAGAGCGGCTCCGCAGACAGAGGCTAATGTGGCCTGGCCGAGCACTGGACCATTACGGGGATTAAGAGGAGCACGTGCGGGACGCGGGCTCCACACAAGAGCAGCAGAGGAAGATCACGGAGACGTTAAAGAGCCCCCCCCCCCCCCGTGTTACGCTTTATTCTGGTCTGTTCTAATGTTTCCTCTTCACAAACAGACCTGGAGTTGTGTTTTGTTTTATTCACACGTTTAACACACAAACCTGCACATTTAGACAATAACCTAAATATCGTGATATCGTATCGTTAAAGTTCTCACAATATCATGAACCATCACCAGCAATAAAGCCGGGCGTCCACTGTGCGATTTTTGACCCTCTTTGAGACGATTTTTCACTCGTGCGACTGTTTTGGTGATCGGGCCGAGTTTGGTTTGATCGTGTGTGTCAATTTATACCTCATGACCAGCTAATGATCAAACTTGTTTGAAATCCAGTCGCCTCTCGTGAGGGTTTCGCTCTGTTGAAGTCGTTCCACGAGACGATTTGCCGGAATCTGTCAGACTGAGCATGTGCGGACAGAGAAGAGGAAGCAGGATATGAGGCCTGTGGAGGACGACGGCGCCGGCGACTGTTTTGGACACAGGACATGGAGGCGCAGCTCATCGAGCAACACAGAACACAACGTTTGGTGAAGAACTTGATGTTACTTTCCACCAGTTCCTTCTGAAGAACTGACAACCCGTACTGCCCACGTCTGCCCACGTCTGTCCACGTCTGCCCACGTCTGCCCACGTCTGCCCACGTCTGCCCACGTCTGCCACGTCTGCCCACGTCTGCCACGTCTGCCCACGTCTGTCCACGTCTGCCCACGTCTGCCACGTCTGCCCACGTCTACCCACGTCTGCCCACGTCTGCCCACGTCTGTCCACGTCTGCCCACGTCTGCCCACGTCTGCCCACGTCTGCCCACGTCTGCGCAGACATTTCTTTGACCAGATTCGTCGTCTCTTCTTTTTGTTCTTGTCTGCGTTGAGAACGGCACAAATTGCCAAGGCAGTGCGTCTGTTTTTTGCCTGGATCAGCGTTGTGTCTCCACACGTCCGTGGTTTTCTTCTTCGTGGTCTTTTACTTCCGAAACAACAACTCCGGTCGTTATGTGAACGTCCAGTGTGCACGGGCAGAGGCCGCAGCATCAGTTCGTTCAGTGTGAGAACATGATTCATGAGCTGTGAACTTTTAAAGCCTGTGATTTGGTCGTGGGCTGAGTGACATGACTGTAAATATCACAGTGTAACCTGGACATAAGGATGGAGACACTGGGAACACCAGGAGCCTCAGGGGGGCGCCAGCGGCAAAAAACTGTCATTGTGTCCTTCGGCAAGACACTTCACCCACCTTGCCTAGTATGAAAGTGGTGTGTGTGTGAGTGGTGGTGATCAGAGGGGCCAGTGGCACAGATTGGCAGCCTCGCTTCTGTCCGTCTGCCCCAGTACAGTCGTAGTTTAACACTGAGTGTTGAGTGAATGAACAATGAACTGTGAAGTGTCTCTGAGTATCTTGAAAGGCAATAAACGCAATGATTAATTAAAAGCTGTTGCTACTGTAAAACCTACAGGTGAACTTGTAATTCGATATATTGTGATGGTCCACGATATTATCATGAGACTTTTGACGATATGATATCACGATATTTCAGTTATTGTTACATCTCTACTGGTTATTTCTTTTAAACGGCCAATATTACACAATTTTCTGATATGTTTTTGATGAGGAAACAACATTATAACATAGAACAGACATGTCAAACTCAGGCCTGGGGGTTAAATTTGGCCCGTGATATAATTATATTTGGCCCACGAGATCATATCAAATATGTTTTAGAGCTGGACCACCGGCTACAGATACTAAATGTTATTATTTTATATTCTGCTTCTTCTGGATTCAATGTTTAAGCAAAACTATTATTAAACATTTATTGTAATAAGAAAAGGTTTAACACATACGTCGAAAGAAGAGAAAACATGCAGATGTGGTTGGAATTTTTCAATGAAGTCGTTTGGCCTCTGTGATTTTGATGTTATTAGGTTCTTTTTTCAGACCAAGGGTTTGTTTTCATACCTGAAAACAAACTGTACTGGTCGGAAAAAAGAATCTAATAACATAAATTATCTGAACACCAAATGAACCTCATCAGACTCTTTGAATTTGAGTTTGACGCCCCTGATCATAGAAGTTGTGTTTTGTTTCATTCACACACAAACAAACTCTGCAGATTTAGCCTGAGCTCTTCTCTCAAATTGAAAACTTTCTAATACAGAAAGTGCTC
Source organism: Boleophthalmus pectinirostris (assembly GCF_026225935.1). Taxonomy (NCBI): domain Eukaryota; kingdom Metazoa; phylum Chordata; class Actinopteri; order Gobiiformes; family Gobiidae; genus Boleophthalmus; species Boleophthalmus pectinirostris. Next base: position 41,097,974 of record NW_026571152.1, on the reverse strand, counting down.
CACTGTGTTTTTAAACTCCATGCAGCTTCAATTAAATCATTTGAAGATAAGTTCTGCCCTGGAACTGACAATCTCTACTGAACTAAAGGTCTTAACTTGAAACTTATCGCTTCGTGACAGAGCATTTTGAGCTTTGGAGATGAAAGATGAAGATGAAAATGAAACAAAACACAACTCCAGGTCTGTTTTTGAGAAAGGAACAACGTCATAACTTGAGTCGTAGCGCGGAGTCTGGACTCACCCTCTGCGATCCTGACGTGGACCTCTTTAAAGACGGGCGCTTCCCTCCAGCTCCTTTGGGCTCCATCGCCTCCTCAGGTCTTCACTTCTTCCACCGAGGAGATCCCCCTTGGAGGCGTCCGGTCAAAAGGAGCGTCTCGAAACCCTCCCGGTGCATTTGAGGTTGCCGGTGTGATTCCCAGCTCGGCGGGCGGCGATGTGAGAACGAGCAGCTCTGCCTCTGTGCCTCTGAGCCTCTCCTCGTAATCAGGCTTAACGCCGCAGCAGCGCGTCTAATGGACCGAGCTTCATAAATGTTATTGGGCTTAAATCTACTGTCACTCCACAGACCTCACACACAAGAACCTCCTGTGGTAAAACACGGGGCGGCGCCGGTCTGGACGCACGAGTCCGAGTCGGGCTGCAGGCTCCACCACACGCACCTCACACTTTCATCAGTTTTTGGTTTAGTTTGTTGTTAAATGTTAAATATTAAAGGGATTTTGTCTGTGTGTGTTTCTGTAGACTCTGTGTGTGTGGACAGTGTTGGGGAGTAACAGATTACATGTACCGGAGTAATCAGAGTACACATTATGAGTAAATGTATTCGGTTACAGTTACTGTTTCAGTGAGTGGTAATTGGATTACAGTTACTTTGTTGAAATAAATGGATTACACAGAGGGATTTTCCTGTTTTCACATTTTGGGTTGTAGCCCCAGGTCTAAACTAGATCTAAACCAGGTCTAAACCAGGTCTAAAACCAGGTCTTAAAGCAGGACTAAAGCAGGACTAAAACCAGGTCTAAAACCAGGTCTAAACTAGATCTAAACCAGGTCTAAAACCAGGTCTAAACTAGATCTAAACCAGGTCTAAAACCAGGTCTAAAACCAGGTCTTAAAGCAGGACTAAAGCAGGACTAAAACCAGGTCTAAAACCAGGTCTAAACTAGATCTAAACCAGGTCTAAAACCAGGTCTAAACTAGATCTAAACCAGGTCTAAAACCAGGTCTAAACCAGGTCTAAAACCAGGAATAAACCAGGTCTAAAACCAGGAATAAACCAGGTCTAAAACCAGGACTAAACCAGGTCTAAAACCAGGACTAAACCAGGTCTAAAACCAGGACTAAACCAGGTCTAAAACCAGGACTAAACCAGGACTAAACCAGGTTTAAAACCAGGTCTAAACCAGATCTAAACCAAGTCTAAAACCAGGTCTAAACCAGGACTAAACCAAGATTTACCAGGACTAAATCAGGACTAAACCCAGGACTAAACCAGGTCTAAATCCTGCTGTGTGGACGTGTTTCTTCTTCTATCAATAATATTTTTAATTTGGTTCAGTAAAGTTTGGGCTTTTTATTTTCTTTTATCAGATAAAACATCTTATGTTACGATTTCCTCGTCTTTGCTTCTCTACAGCAAATCAAGTAATCCAAAGTAATCAGATTACATTACTCACTTTAAGTAATTTAATGGATTCTGTTACAAACTACATTTTGAGGTATGTAATCTGTAATCTGTAGGGGATTACATTTTAAAAGTATTCTTATTATTCTTCCCAACTCTGTGTGTGGTTAAGTTCAGGCACAGATCTGTAATGGTCCAATAAGGTTCATTTGGTTTTTCGATCATTTATGTTATTAGATTGTTTTTTCCAACCTAGAGTTTGTTTTCATTGGATGAAGTGCAGAGGGCAATGAGAAAATATCAACACACCAGTGAAACTGAACAGAAAACTCAGGCAGTTACTCTTCCACGCAAAAGATAAAATAGAACCAGAGCATAAATGTAATGTAGATTTGTAACGGTTCATGTGTTTGTGCCAAACTGTTTGGGCACAGGGCGTCTGGTTCAAGTGAATTTGTGTAATTTGTGTGTGTTTACATTCCTCCACTACATGTGCAGCTCCACGAAGTCGCGGCTCTTTAATGTTCACGAGGGAACTCATCCATGACAGTGTTTCCTAGTCAGGCTGGCGCCACCTAGTGCCTCCGCTCAATTTAATTTCTCTCCAGCAACTAGGTCAGGAATCAGAATACACTAGACTGTTCGCAACAACCCTGGAAGTGTGATTCCGGGCACCAGCCAATCAGAGAAGAGTCAGACATTTTGTGTTGACAACGATTCCCGAGATCGAGGATTTAAAACCGGAACAAAGAGAATGTTCGGTGAATTTTATCAAGGGGAAAGACGTTTTTGTTCTTCTTCCTACGGGATTTGGGAAAAGCTTAATATACCAGTTAACCCCGTTAGTGGAGCATTACATACATCACGACCAAACAGCAGCGATTGATTAAAACTAAAACACAACGGACTCCAGGCACTCCAAAGAAGTAGAAAAAGTAAAAAATCACACAAGGAAAAATGTAGTTAAAAGGCCTTTATTTGAAGGGCCAAAACCAACATGTTTTGACCTTAACTGGTCTTCATCCAGGGCTTCGGCAACTAAGCCCTGATGAAGTCCGCTGTGTTTTAGTTTTGATCCTTTTTCCAAGAGCTCCTCTAGCTCAGGGGTGGGCAAACTTTTTGACTCGTGGGCCACAAAGGGTTCTAAAATTTGACAGAAGGGCCAGACCAGGAGCAGATGGATCCTCATAAGAGAAAAAAATAACATGGAATGTGTAGAAAACATATCCCATGTTACTGAAATATCCCATAACTGAAAATCTTTACAAAACATTACAACAAAATGTCTATCAAGTCCCACGGTATTTGCTATGTATAGAAATTACTTTTAAAACACTGAAAATTATTATTATTATTACTATTATTCAAATTCGGTGGGCCGGATTTAAAAAATTCAAATGGCCCCCGGGCCGTAGTTTTGCCCACCTCTGCTCTAACTGCTCCCACTGGTTGGAACGTCTGCAGCAAACAGCCATATTCTTATTCTTTCAGCAGCGATTGGTTAATTTAAAAAAGTACCTGCCTACCGTGGAGTGAACGAATCCTAATGCTGCGAGGTCACGCGGTTTCCACCAAGTGAAACTGGCTGAGTCAGACTAAGTGTTTCCCGTGGCAATTTATAGTTTGCGTGGCCGCCTTGACAACAATTGCCCCCAGCCTTGACCATGTTCCTTTGGACCATGTGAATTCTGGCATAAATACGGTCGTCGCGCCACAGTCCTCACTTTCATCTTTCACTGACACGAAATCTCCGTCCCCTCACCCCCTGTAGATCTGCACTTACTGCAGACACTGTGGACAAGTTGTTTTTTCTGGCCAAAAATTTGAAGATTAAGTAAAACTTTATGCTGGAGCTGGAACTTTAAGTTTTGTTTAGGAGTGTCAAATTATCGTGTTAATTGCGATTAATTAATTACAGTCATATTTAGTGTGTTATGTTTTTTAATCGCGTTAATCTCATTTTTAATCTCTAACTTTACTGTTTCTGTACGTGAGTTGCCAACAACACATCGCTCCCACAAAGAATTGTAATTTTCATTCCCGTTGTCGCTGCATCTGCGATAAACCTGATCTCTGAAAACATCGTGATACAGACACAGAACAGACTCACCATCAGCAGAACATCCCTCTGTCACAGAAAGAACACTCATATTCCACTGAGTCGTGTCCTTTATTCCGACAGAAGATGAACCGCATCAGCGCACAAGAGTGTTTTTTTTTTTTTTTTTTTTCTCAATTAGTTTATGCAAATGAGCCATGCGGTTTTTAAGTTTAGTTTCTGTGAGACTTGCACAAATCTGCATTAAACACATTATAATGTCAAACGAGCTGATGTGGCTCTAGAGTGTGATGTTTATATGTTGTAAAGTTGAGTTTATTTATGCAGATTAGTAATAGGAATAATAATAATGATACTGTGGAATGTAAGTGACTGCATCTGTTAAAGTTTGTTAAACAATAAATGACTTTATAAAGTCACTTTTTTGTTCTGTCAGTCTTTTGATCTGCCACAATAATGTAATAATGAATTTAAATGAAAATGCCTCAACTTGAAGCTTTTCTCAGCAATTTTTAGGAGATTAATTTGATTAATTAATTACAGATCATAATTAATTAATCTCTAAAAAAAATGTTTATCGCCTGACAGCACTAGATTTGTTTACTGTTTACAAGGAATTTATTTTTTATAATATTTCATACATTTGTTGCTTATTTGATAATATTTTATTTAACTTATTAGTATTACCAAGCAGCACTTTATTTTATTTTCCCATTTGTATAATGTTAAAACAAACTGCTGGTTTAATAAACACACAAACAACAAGAAAATGGTTTTGTATTTTGTTCCCAAACTGAACCGAACCGTGACACGTCACAGAAACAACACGAGACGAAGAGGAAGATCACAGGGACCAGAACAAACTCCAACAATATTGCCCGAACCAGGGGCTGTGGCTGCGCAGCATGGTTTAGTCCTGTTTAGTCCTGATTTAGACCTGGTTTAGTCCTGGTTTAGTCCTGATTTTAGACCTGGTTTAGTCCTGGTTTAGTCCTGGTTTATTTAGACCTGGTTTAGTCCTGGTTTAGTCCTGGTTTAGTTTTAGACCTGGTTTAGTTTAGTCCTGATTTAGACCTGGTTTAGTCCTGGTTTAGTCCTGATGGTTTAGACCTGGTTTAGACTGGTTTAGTCCTGGTTTAGTTGATTTAGACCTGGTTTAGTCCTGGTTTATTTTTAGACCTGGTTTAGTCCTGGTTTAGTCTAGTCCTGGTTTAGTCCTGAGACCTGGTTTAGAGTCCTGGTTTAGACCTGGTTTAGAGGGTTTAGTCCTGGTTTAGTCCTTTAGACCTGGTTTAGTCCTGGTTTAGTCCTGACCTGGTTTAGACCTGGTTTAGACTCCTGGTTTAGACCTGGTTTAGTCCTGGTTTAGACCTGGTTTAGTCCTGGTTTAGTCCTGGTTTAGACCTGGTTTAGTCCTGGTTTAGTCCTGATTTAGACCTGGTTTAGTCCTGATTTAGTGGTTTAGTCCTGGTTTAGACCTCCTGGTTTAGCCTGGTTTAGTCCTGGTTTAGTCCTGATTTAGTCCTGGTTTAGTCCTGGTTTAGACCTGGTTTAGACCTGGTTTAGTCCTGGTTTAGACCTGGTTTTAGTCCTGGTTTAGTCCTGGTTTAGTCCTGGTTTAGACCTGGTTTAGACCTGGTTTAGACCTGGTTTAGTCCTGGTTTAGTCCTGAGACCTGGTTTAGTCCTGGTTTAGTCCTGGTTTAGACCTGGTTTAGTCCTGGTTTAGTCCTGGTTTAGTCCTGGTTTAGTCCTGGTTTAGACCTGGTTTAGACCTGGTTTTAGACCTGGTTTCCTGGTTTAGTCCTGGTTTAGACCTGGTTTTAGACCTGGTTTAGTCCTGGTTTAGTCCTGGTTTTTAGACCTGGTTTTAGTCCTGACCTGGTTTAGTCCTGGTTTAGTAGTCCTGACCTGGTTTAGACCTGGTTTAGTCCTGGTTTAGACCTGGTTTAGTCCTGAGACCTGGTTTAGACCTGGTTTAGTCTTTAGACCTGGTTTTAGGTTTAGACCTGGTTTAGTCCTGGTTTTAGTCCTGGTTTAGTCCTGACCTGGTTTAGTCCTGAGACCTGGTTTAGACCTGGTTTAGTGGTTTAGTCCTGGTTTAGACCTGGTTTAGACCTGGTTTAGACCTGGTTCCTGGTTTAGACCTGGTTTTAGACCTGGTTTAGTCCTGGTTTAGACCTGGTTTAGACCTGGTTTAGACCTGGTTTAGACCTGGTTTAGACCTGGTTTAGTCCTGGTTTACCTGGTTTAGGTCCTGGTCCTGGTACTGGTCCTGGTCCTGGTCCTGGTCCAGCGGTTGGGGAGCCCTGCTTTAAAATGTCCAGAGGAGAGTTTGATCTTCACAGGAGACACCACCTTGTGACATCAGCACTGAAATGTGAATTCATGAGAAAGACTGAACCTGCGTCACTCAAACACTTCAGCCCCTTGAACATGTACAGATGCACGTGATGTTGAGAGTCGTGGCTGGATTCCATAAATAAAACAATTTAAACTCTTGTACTGTGGATCAGGCTCAAGTGTCCCGAGGGAAGAGGACAAATATTCTGTGTGTGTGTGAAGATTTTCACAGAAATACAATAACCTGGTGTTTTTTTTCTTGCTGTAATCCGTCCTCTGGCTCCCTCTAGTGAAACACGTCTGGTATTACTGTTTCAATTGTTCTGGAAATGATTCTTTATACTGGGAAAAGTAAATATGAAATCACAATGTCACGTCTTTTGTCATTATGTGATGTGATACTGGTTTAAAACATTCTTAAACAGACGGGTTCACCACCTACTCCCTGAATGTATTTTAGAACAAAAGTTATGAAATGTAAAAAAAAAAATATATATATATATAGTTTTTTGGCCTATTTCAAAAGAAAACATTGTTCTTTCTTTGCTTGCTTTCCATCTGTTTCCCAATTAAGCGTCAGAATAAATATTGTGCCACTCATCTGTTTGATTGTTTTGATGATGTTAAAACTTGGATGTCTGCACTTTTTTTTTTTTTTTTTTTTTTTTTTTTTTTTTTTTTTGCATTTTAATGACTAAAAAAAAAAAAATAAAAAATAAAAAAATAAATTCTTAAATTCTTTTCATTGGTCCAAGTCTCACAATACAGTATCATCACAGTATGAATCTCACAGTACGATATTTATTACGATATTTTGAGGGCAAAACAGTGAACATGCAACTTTTTAATCCAAAGAACTAAGACTTAAAAGTGTTAGAACTGTTATTTCTTCTTGTCGTCTGCACTGAAATGGAGCAAAGGATCATGGTCTATGTAGTTCCTTCTGTCTTTTTTTTTTTTTTTTTATCTATTGCTGCACCATAACTCTTAATTTAAGCAAAGACACTTGTAATTCGATATGTAGTGATGGTCCACGATATTACTTGTGAGAACTTTGACGATACGATATCACGATATTTCGGTTAATTACATCTCTAGTCCAAGTTGTGCTGGTGGTGATGTTCCAGTTAAACTCTGATCTTTGTCACAGTTTGTCAAACCCACAGCCGCAAACCTGGGAGTGAAAACTGATCAAGACTTTAAACGTGACAAACAAACGAGTGCTGTGGTAAAGACCAGAGGTGGGACCATGTCTTCGTTCTGCAAGTCTTAAGTAAGTTTTTGACCTCAAGTCCAAGTCAAATCCCAAGTCAAATAGAGGCAAGACCAAGTCGAGTCTCGAGTCATTGGCCCATAACTCCAAGTCAAGTCCAAGTCGTCTGCTTTGAGCTTCAAGTCATTTCAAATCTTTAAAACAAAGAACTGAATATAGCTTAGATTTTTGCAATTTATATGAATTTTAAGATAAATTTTACTTAAAAAAAATCATAGTATAATTATATGAGTATTGTAATTATAAGAGTATGTAAGAGTTGTAGAAATGTTCCTTTTTCCTTTTTAAATGTTTTAACAAGATCTTAGTGTGAATCTTTACGGTCAGAATAGAAAAAATTCTGATTTAGTGGCGTGAAGTGTTTCTCAAGTCATTGACCTTCAAGTCCAAGTTCAGTCCCAAGTCTTAGTCCATTTTATCAAGTCAAGTCTCAAGTCCTAAAAATACTGACTCAAGTCTAACTCGAGTCTAAATCACGACTTACAAGTCCCCACATCTGGTAAAGGTGTTTTCCATTTGAGCCGATTGGCAAAGATAAAACGTTATATATAATGTTTTTGTCTTTGTGTACAGCACTTTGGTCAACTTTATTGTTTTCCATTTGTGTTTTGAATTTTGATTTCTTTCCTGTTTTCTTTCTTGCTTTTTTAGGTCTGAGAAAGCGCAGTGAGTGTCTTTGTCCAGCAGAGGGCGCCCTGTACCTGAGTATGTGTCCGTGTCCGGGCGCGTCATCTGAGGTGAGGACTGTCAGGACGCGCTAAATTATGAATCAATCAAGTGTTTCTGTTCTGTTCTATACGTACGGTTCAGATGGAATAAAACGAGCAGGATACAAGCAGCGGTCTGACACTGTGTCCTTGAGCAAAACACTTCCAGGGCCTCCAGTCTTTGCAAAAGACCTAATCATGCTGTTTATTTGCTTCGTCTCTGCCCCTCATTTTGCTCCTGTCAGATGAGAAAAATAAGAAAAGAGGAGATGTGCCCTGGTTTCAGTCCATCTGTGAGGTCACACACACAAAGGGGATTTTCTCGAGCTTGTAGACCTCAACACGGACTAAACCAGGACTAAACCAGGACTAAACCAGGACTAAACCAGGACTAAAACCAAGGTCTGAACTGACTTAAGACCCAGGACTATAACAGGTCCAAACTACAGGGCTACACAAGATAAACAGGTCTGATTATAGCTGGACCTAAACCAGGATTAAACCAGTTCTACACTAAACACCACACTGAACTAAAGCCTGTGCACACCGCAAAAAGTGTTAAAATCGACTCTCACAGAGTCAATTTTAACATTTTCTCAGGGTTTATATGAGTCCAATCTGTTCACGAGTTAATTTAACAAGTTTGGAAATGTTAATTAAGTAACATTTAAGTAAAGTTCCTGTTTAACCCCAAAATCAAGAGTTATATTAACGTTTTGAGAGTAAACAGATAACACTTTGTAGAGTTATTCTGATTTAGCGAAACAACACACAGAGGTGTTTTATTTTTTACACTTTATTTGAGTTAATTTAAGATGAAATTATGAACAAGTTGAATTAACACTACTTAAGGTTGAATTAACACTAGTAGAATTTGAATTAACACTAGTGGAAGTTGAATTAACACTAGTGGAAGTTGAATTAACACTAGTGGAAGTTGAATTAACACTAGTGGAAGTTGAATTAACACTAGTGGAAGTTGAATTAACACTAAGAAGTTGAATTAACACTAAGGGAAGTTGAATTAACACTAGTGGAAGTTGAATTAACACTAGTTGAATTGAAGTTAACACTAAGGAAGTTGAATTAACACTAAGGGAAAGTTGAATTAACACTAGAAAGTTGAATTAAGAAGTTGAATTAACACTAGAGGAAGTTGAATTAACACTAAGTTGAATTAAGTTGAATTAATTAACACTAGAGAAGTTGAAGTTGAATTAACACTAGAGAAGTTGAATTAACACTAAGGAGTTGAATTAAGTTGAATTAACACTAAGGAAGTTGAATTAACTTTGAATTAACACTAGAGGAAGTTGAAGGAAGTTGAATTAACACTAGTGAAGTTAATTGAAAACTAGTGGAAGTTGAATTAACACTAAGAAGTTGAATTGGAAGTTAACACTAAGAAATTGAAATTAAGTTGAATTAACACTAAGGGAAGTTGGATTAAGTTAAACCATATCAACTCTGGCAAATCACCTCAAATTTAAACCCTCATTTAACTTTCCAATAGTTAAAATAACACTTTTTGTGTTAAAAACAACTCAAAACAATATTTCATCCTGGAATTTGAACCCTCCAGTTTTCGCTGCGCAGGAAGTAGGTCAAACCAAAACAAAACTGGAGCGTGGATTTCACCTGAATGGACCCGACTCCCGTGCGTCGGCTGAGCGGCACGACAATCAAAACAATAGAAGTGTTTCCTTTTGGTCGCCATGGAAACAGGCCACACCTCACCTGAGCCTCACCTGAGCTTCACCTGAGCTCCCCTCGGCGCAGGTGTGCTTTTGATATGAGCGTGTGTGTGTGTGTGTATGTGCATCTGTGTGTGTGTGTGTGCGTCTGTGTATGTGCGTGTGTGTGTCTGTGTGTGCGGTGTGTTTGTGTGTCTGTGTGTGTGTGTGATTCTGTGTGTTGGTGTGTGTGTGTCTGTGTGTGTGTGTCTGTGTGTGCGGTGTGTTTGTGTGTCTGTGTATGTATGTGTGTGTGTGTGTGTGCGTCTGTGTGTGTGTGTGTGTGTGTGTGTGTCTGTGTGTTGTGTGCGTGTCTGTGTTGTGTGTGTGTTCTTGTGTGCGTCTGTGTGTGTGATTCTGTGTGCGTCTGTGTGTGTCTGTGTGCGTCTGTGTGTCGTGTGTGTGTGTGCGTCTGTGTGTGTTGTGCGTCTGTGTGTGTTGTGTGTCTGTGTGTGTCTGTGTGTGTCTTGTGTGTGTGTGTGTATGTGTGTGTGTGCGTCTGTGTGTCTGTGTGTATATGTTGTGCGTCTGTGTGTGTATGTGTGTCTGTGTGTGTGTGTGTGTGTGTGTGCGTCTTGTGTGTGTGTATATGTTGTGCGTCTTGTGTGTGTGTCGTCTGTGTGTGTGTGTGTGTGTGTGCGTGTGCTGTGTGTGTGTGTTGTATGTGTGTCTGTTGTGCGTGTTGTGCGTGTGTATGTTGTGTGTCTGTGTGTATACGTTTTTTGTGCGTCTGTGTGTGTGTGTTTGTGTGCGTCTGTGTGTGTTATGTGTGTGTGTGCGTCTGTGTTGTGTTTGTTGTGCGTCTTGTGTGTATGTTGTGTGTGTGTTTGTGCGTTTTTGTGCGTCTGTGTGTGTGTTTGTGGGCGTGTCTTGAGAGTCCAGGCTCCAGGTCGTCTTTTCTCAGTCTGCACTTCTACAGGAACAAACCCTCCATTAAATCTGACCAATTATTATTATTTGTTGTTATAAATCTTCCTTAAATCTCCGCGAGGCTTTAAATCCGACGCGCCGTGTTTGTGCGCTCCACAGTTATAATCTACGACACCCCCGGATCATGACGCTGTTATTTGCATATTTTAAACATTCATCTAAAATGACAGAGTAACAGGTTCAACCGCACAGATTATATACATTTACAAAGAGTGAGCACACGTCCTAATTTACCCGAGACAGTCCCAGTTTGGAGTCTGTGTCCCCTGTCCCAGCAAATTTGTCACAGTTTTACACAAAAAATGTCCCGGGTCAAATAAAACGTGACTAAACTGACTCACGTGTTAATAATATCAGTCATGAATGGGCAGAGTGCGTAACAATTATCCTTAATTACGCATTGATTCATAATTTTGTTATTACCGACCGCCCAAAACGAGGCACGTCCCAGTTTTTTATACAGAATTGTTTTCATAGACTGTAGATCTAAATGGAGTTAAAGTCGACCTGCTCGCCGATGCGTTGGGTGGTGCTTCCGGTTTCATCGACTCCGGCTCCATTTCACTTTGTATTGAAAAAAACATGGCTCCTCTCTCGAAATGCTGCTGTCAGACTCGTCAATTTGGTCTTAAATGTTCATATTAACTCAGTCGACGTGATCCTGGTGTTTTTATTTCACTGTTTTGGTCTGTCAATCATCATATCGATATCGCTCGCTGCTGTATCGATATATCACCATATTTTTGGCATATTTTACTAAATTATTTTGTTACAGAGCTATGTTTTTGTAGTCAGGCTGGTGCCACCTAGTGCCTCCGCTCAGTTTCATTTCATTTCATTCAGGTGTAGTCCTGGTCCAGTCCTGGTCCAGTCCTGGTCCAGTCCTGGTCCAGTCCTGGTCCAGTCCTGGTCCAGTCCTGGTCCAGTCCTGGTCCAGTCCTGGTCCAGTCCTGGTCCAGTCCCAGTCCTAGTCCTGTCCAGTCCTGGTCCAGTCCTGGTCCAGTCCTGGTCCAGTCCTGGTCAGTTCCTGGTGTAGTCCTGGTGTAGTCCTGGTGTCCTGGTGAGTCTGGTGTAGTCCTGGTCCAGTAGTCCTGGTCCAGTAGTCCTGGTCCAGTCCTGGTCCAGTCCTGGTGTAGTCCTGGTGTAGTCCTGGTGTAGTCCTGGTGTAGTCCTGGTCCAGTCCTGGTGTAGTCCTGGTGTAGTCCTGGTCCAGTCCTGGTCCAGTCCTGGTCCAGTAGTCCTGGTGTGTCCTGGTGTAGTCTGGTTTAGTCTGGTGTAGTCCTGGTTTAGATCTGGTGTAGTCATGGTGTAGTCCTGGTGTAGTCCTGGTCCAGTCCTGTGTAGTCCTGGTGTAGTCCTGGTGTAGTCCTGGTGTCCAGTCCTGGTGTAGTCCTGGTCCAGTCCTGGTGTAGTCCAGTCCTGGTGTAGTCCAGTCCTGGTGTAGTCCTGGTTTGTCCTGGTAGTCCTGGTGTCAGTCCTGGTTCAGTCCTGGTGTAGTCCTGGTGTAGTCCAGTCCTGGTCCAGTCCTGGTGTAGTCCTGGTCCAGTCCTGGTCCAGTCCTGGTGTGTCCTGGTCCAGTCCTGGTGTAGTCCTGGTTTAGACCTGGTGTAGTCCTGGTGTAATCCTGGTTAGTCCTGGTCCTGGTGTTAGTCCTGGTGTAGTCCTGGTCTAGTCCTGGTCTAGTCCTGGTCCAGTCCTGGTCCAGTCCTGGTGTAGTCCTGGTCCAGTCCTGGTGTAGTCCTGGTCCAGTCCTGGTCCAGTCCTGGTGTAGTCCTGGTCCAGTCCTGGTGTAGTCCTGGTGTAGTCCTGGTAGTCCTGGTGTAGTCCTGGTCCAGTCCTGGTCCAGTCCTGGTCCAGTCCTGGTGTAGTCCTGGTGTAGTCCTGGTCCAGTCCTGGTCCAGTCCTGGTCCAGTCCTGGTCCAGTCCTGGTGTTGTCCTGGTGTAGTCCTGGTGTAGTCCTGGTGTAGTCCTGGTGTAGTCCTGGTGTAGTCCTGGTGTAGTCCTGGTCCAGTCCTGGTCCAGTTCTGGTCCAGTCCTGGTGTAGTTTGAGCTACTGCATCTAAGTCATTTCCCTTGTGGATCAATAAAGTTTGTCTAAGTAAATCAATTCTTCTTCTTAATATGAAACTCTGCCTCGATGAGCTTCACTTGACTGAAGGCGACAGATGTCCGTGACGTCACAAAGTCCTTCAGTCCACTTCTTTACCGGGACTAGTCACAATCAGACCGCATAAACAACAGGGTGAGACGATTGGAGACGTTTCAGTGGCGCCCCCTGTAAAAATCCAACCACATCACGCCTACACGGGAGACTGTTTAAAAGTTTCACAGAATAGAAAAAAAAACCGAAGCGGACAAACCCACGAGTATTTGTACGAGCCGTTGTTTTTTTTTTTGTTTTTTTTTTTTTTTCAACAAAACCAGATCAGTCACCAGTGCCGGGAAACTGGGGTAAATAAGAAGGTAGGCCGGGATCGGAATCACAATTTGGACGAACGGAATGAGCAAATCACAAAGAAGAACCGTAATTTCCTCCACAAACAACAAAACCTCCAGTCTGGTTCTGCGTAAATACTGCGAAGTCTGCACATGTTCTGAAGGTGACTGAACCCTTTTATTAAAACATAAATCGCAAATACTTGTCAAAACAAAACAAAACAAAAGACTCAATTAGCTTCAGTGTTTGGGGAGTAACAGATTACATGTACCGGAGTTATGTAATCAGAGTACAAATGATGAGTAACTGTATTCAGTGAGTGGTAATTGGATTACAAAATAAATAAATAAATATTTAAATAAATAAATAAATGGATTACACGGTGGGATTTTTCTGTTTTCACATTTTGGGCTAAATCCCCCCTTTTTTTTTTTTTTTTTTGGTCCTTCTTGGTCATTTCACTCATTGCCAGAAACTAAACCAGGTCTAAACCAGGACTAAAACCAGGTCTAAACTAGATCTAAACCAGGTCTAAAACCAGGTCTAAACCAGGACTAAAACAGGATTAAGCCAGGACTAAACTAGGACTAAAACCAAGTCTAAACCAGGTCTAAAACCAGGACTAAACCATGACTAAACTAGGACTAAAACCAAGTCTAAACCAGGACTAAACTAGGACTAAAACCAAGTCTAAACCAGGACTGAACCAGGACTAAAACCAAGTCTAAACCAGAACTAAACCAGGACTAAAACCAAGTCTAAACCAGGACTAAAATCAGGCCTAAACCACGACTAAACTAGGACTAAAACCAAGTCTAAACCAGGACTAAACTAGGACTAAAACCAAGTCTAAACCAGGTCTAAAACCAGGACTAACACCAAGTCTAAACCAAGTCTAAACCAGGGCTAAACCAGGACTAAAACAAAGTCTAAACCAGGACTAAAACCAGGTCTAAACCAGGACTAAACTAGGACTAAAACCAAGTCTAAACCAGGACTTAAACCAGGACTAAACCAGGACTAAACCAGGACTAAACCAGGACTAAACCAGGACTAAACCAGGTCTTAAACGAGGACTAAACCAGGACTAAAACCAGGACTAAAACCAGGACTAAAACCAGGACTAAACTAGGACTAAAACTAAGTCTAAACCAGGTCTAAAATCAGGACTAACATGAAGTATAAACCAAGTCTAAACCAGGACTAAAACAGGTCTAAATCCTGCTGTGTGGACGTGTCTCTTCTTGTATCAATAATATTTTTAATTTGGTTCAGTAAAGTCTGGACTTTTTATTTTCTTTTATCAGACAAAACATCTTATGTTACGATTTCCTCGTCTTTGTTTCTCTACAACAAATCAAGTAATCCAAAGTATTCAGATTACATTACTCACTTTAAGTAATTTAATGGATTCTGTTACAAACTACATTCTGGTGTATGTAATCTGTAATCTGTAGGGGATTACATTTTAAAAGTCACCTTCCCAACACTGGATTAAAAGTTTGATGAAGTGCGTGTTACAGTAAAACGGTCTCTGGGGAGCTGGAGCTGGAGCTGGAGTTGTTCTCGGAGGTTTTCCTTTTGAAACGACGTTCTGCTTGTTTTCTCCGTATCAGAGTTCGTCCAGAGTGAAAGAGGAAGAGGCTCAGAGTCGATCCAACATCTGCTGTTTGAAGGAAACTTCAGAGCCCAAATCCTCTGGACGAACCAGACTGTGCAGCACAAACACACAGGAAAGAGGAAAGAGCAATTTCAAAAGATTTTTCTACGGAAGATTTACAAGTGATGATCTAAAAATGAAGCGAATATAGAAAGTAGAAGAACTGACTGAAGGCGACTTTTAAAATGTATTTTATCTACAGATTACAGATTACATACACCAAAATGTAGTTTATATACAGTTACTTAAAGTGAGTAATGTAATCTGAATACTTTGGATTACTTGATTTGCTGTAGAGAAACAAAGATGAGGAAATCTTCACATAAGATGTTTTATCTGATAAAAGAAAATAAAAAGTCCAGACTTTACTGAAGAGTAAACTGACTCTAAACTGACTTGACTTGATAGAAGATCAATGGTTTAGTCCTGGATTAGACCTGGTTTATACCAGGTCTGAACTAGATCTAAACCAGGACTGAACCAGGACCGATCCAGGACTAAAACCAGGTCTAAAACCAGCTCTAAACTAGATCTAAACTAGATCTAAACCAGGTCTAAAACAGGTCTAAAACCAGGTCAAAACCAGGACTAAAACCAGGTCTAAAACCAGCTCTAAACTAGATCTAAACTAGATCTAAACCAGGTCTAAAACAGGTCTAAAACCAGGTCAAAACCAGGACTAAACCAGGACTAAAACCAGCTCTAAACTAGCTCTAAACTAGATCTAAACCAGGACAAAAAACGTGTCTAAAACAGGTCTAAAACCAGGTCAAAACCAGGACTAAACCAGCTCTAAAACCAGGACTAAAACCAGCTCTAAACTAGATCTAAACCAGTAGATCCAAACCTGGTCTAAACCAGGACTAAACCAGCTCTGAAACCAGGACTAAAACCAGTTCTAAACTAGATCTAAACCAGGACAAAAACCAGGTCTAAACTAGATCTAAACCAAGACTAAACCAGGTCTAAAACCAGGTCAAAACCAGTTCTAAAACCAGCTCTAAACTAGATCTAAAGTAGATCCAAACCTGGTCTAACCCAGGACTAACCCAGGACTAACCCAGGACTAAACCAGGACTAAACCAGGACTAAACCAGGACTAAACCAGGACTAAAGCGAAGTGTTTTCTGCTACGTCAAACGCGTCATAAGTGAATCTGCCGCGTCATCGTTGTAGCAGCTTTAGTTCGTTGTCACGTGGGAGGGAGGCAGAAATACACTGCAATTTGTTAAAAAAAACAAACAAACAAACACAGAATCAATCTAAAAACCACTTCGGCGACAAATCCAAGACCCACACATCACTCTGAGACGGTAGAAAACTCTGAAAAGTTGATTTAGCATCAGATGGGCCCTTTAAACAATCACAAACACAGATCATCACTTTTACGCACAACAAATTTAGTTTTGTTTTTCACGATTCGTTCTTGAAATGCCCTTTGAGATGTGCCGTCTCGTTTTCAAGGTGGTCCAAAAAAAAAAAAAAAAAAAAAAACAACACACGGAATACAGAACTTACAGGTTTACATTACAAAACATACACACACTTGTTTGAGACTTGTTCTTTCATGTCCTCCTCCAAACTCCTGCAGCAGAACCTGATTTAGAAAAAATCAGAGTGTACATTATAGAACAAAGATATAAACAAATGGAAAAATAATAATAGACCAAACTGAAAAATAAAAAGGAAAACTAAAAACATAAACAAGGCGTGATTTAAACGAACTGAAAGATGTTCAAGTTCTTCAGTTTGGGTTTGTTCCAGTCTGAAGAGGCTTTATAATGAAATGATCCGAGTCCAACTTCTTTGTAGATTCGGGGAACAAAAATTGAAACAGTTTGGACGTTTTAGTCGAGGTGTAGAGCCAGTGTCCTGTCAGTAAGAACATGTGGTGGTCATATCTCCCAGCTCTAGTACAAACTTTACAAAAGCAGATTTATAAAAAGGAATTGGAGCGAGACTGGGAGACATTTTAAGAACTTTGGACCATTTAGATCAGGAGTGTCAAACTCATTTTGGTCAGGGGTCGTATCCAACTGACTTTGATCCCAAAGTGTCCGGATCAGAAAACTCATGTCATATAAACCCCAAAAAAACAATAAGTTCAAATATTTGTGCAGAGAAACACAAATCTATGACAGAAATCTTTTTTAATTGATGAACTCTTTCTTTTACAAAATATTATAATATTATGAACAACCTGAAAAAACTTTAAGAAAAATACAATTTCAACACAATATTTAACATTAACTTGTATAAACAGGAATAAGTCAGTTTTTGTTGTAAAATCCTGCACTCGGCTCCACTTTTCTCATGTTGGACATTTTTCTGATGAGGGTGTCACGGTCAACAGTCAAAACGATCGTCCTTTAAGAGCGTTTGGAAAGAGACAAGTCTTCATTTGTGCTGCTCTGGTGGGAGGGGCCACGTACAGAGACGCTGGAGACGCTGCTGTGATAAACACCACAGAAAATTAACAAGATTTTAATAGAAATGTCAGAATAATTTTATTATCCCATATTTGCTAAATACTTGTGTGATATTCTAGGCCTATGTGAACCTCAAGATGATTCCTCACATGAAGCCAACTCCCACTGTCACACATGAAGAGTTATGATGGTGTCTGACCTAAGGCACCTCCTGATTGTTAATCATGTTTTATGTTTGTACTATGCATAGCTTCATCAGTTTCTTATTATGTCTTTGCTGTTTCCCCTTCCCCTTGAGAATTATCATTCTGTAACTAGGGCCTCCTAATGAAATAAAAAGAGGAGAACGGCCTTGAGTCATCAGAACGTGTGGAGACTGTTGGTTGTGATGCCCACTCTCTGCCCGTTCTCCTCATGAGTAAAACTGAATTAATCTCTTGTCTTTCTTCTTGTTTATAATGTTTAGATAAACCTAACAAGAAAATAGAATCAAAATATTTTAGTAGAAAATCATCCGAGGGCCACATTAAAGGTGTTGGAGGGCCGGATCTGGCCCCCGGGCCGCATGTTTGACACCTGTGATTTAGATGATATAATATTTTCATTTCAAAAGGTTAATTTCAATAATAATAAACTCCTCAACAGGACTGGTGCAGCGAGTTCTGTCGTTGTGGTTTGTCACTGTTTGAGTGTTTTCCTCAGTATTGAAATTGCGTCGTCTTGGCAACACTTACGTTTTGGGAGGGGTGACCAGAAATCAACTTCTCTGGTTATTATTTCTCTTTAAATGCATTAATCTCAATTATCCTGAATATCTTAAACTAGGATGACCAAACATCCTGTCCGGGGCGTCCAGGTTTTGGTTTGGTTTTGGTCCAGGTTATGATGGAAATGTCCGGGTTTTCATGATCTTTCATCGGGGCCATTAAACTGAGCGTCTCTTTGCTCTGTGCATCAGAAGGAGCGAGACTCAAACAGACGGTCGGTCTGCAACACGCCGAAGCACAAATGCACATTTAACGATGACTTGGACAAGAAATTCTCAGTTTTCCGTCCCGGTCTGTAATGAAGCCGTACAGCACAGAGTCCTGCACGGGTCCAATTCTGGAGACTCGCAGTACAACACCGCACCTGCCAGGACAGGACCACACCTGCCCGTTAACACGAGATTATAGCAAAGTTTTGTGCTGCCTACGCCACGGACTGAACCAGGACTAACCCAGGACTAACCCAGGACTAACCCAGGACTAACCCAGGACTAACCCTCGGACTGATTCCAGGACCGAAGAGGAGGACTAATCCAGGACTGAACTAGGACTAAAACAGGACTAAAACCAAGTCTAAATCAGGTCTAAAGCCAGGTCTAAACTAGATCTAAAACCAGATCTAAACTAGATCTAAACCAGGTCTAAAACCAGGCCTAAACTAGATCTAAACCAGGTCTAAAACCAGGTCTAAACTAGATCTAAACCAGGTCTAAAACCAGGTCTAAACCAGGTCTAAACCAGGTCTAAAACCAGGCCTAAACTAGATCTAAACCAGGTTTAACTTTCTAAACCAGGTCTAAAACCAGATGCTAAACTTAGACGTTTGTGTCTTGTTGATAACGTGTAGGTGGATGAATGCACTTTGGCCGTTCAGACTGAAGTCACATGTCAAAAGATCAGATATGAATCAGTTTCAGGAGCAAATATCCAAGTGTCCTGGGTCACATTGGAAAAAATCTGATCTGTGTCGTTCAGACTGACATAGGGGCCAAAAAATCAGATTTGGGTCACTTCAGGCTGCAGTCTGAACTAGGGATGGGCATGATTAATCGATTAATCGATAATTGATCATTAAGAATTTCATCGATTACGTTAATTTTAATCGACAAACCGAATGTATGTTGTTGTGTGTCGTGACCAAACAGGTGTGTACATGTGTCTCTGCATCAGAAGGAGCGAGACACAAACAGTGGGTCAGTCTGTAACGAACCGAAGCACAAATGTGGATTTAACGATGATTTGTACAAGAAATTCCACACTTTCCGTTGCGTTGGGACAAGTGTGAGTCCATGTGCACAGTGTATAAAGCAGCACATATGTTTCTGTGTCCAGTGGGAAAAAGTTTTTCCAGGTGAGAGTCGCTCAATGTGGATGACGAGGCCCCGCCCCCCTCCCCCCGTACGCTGTCCTGGTTTTGACAAACGCAAATCTGGTCACACTGACCTGTATTCACCTGAGTCATGTCTTTTAATCTGACAGAAATTGAACCACATCAGCGACACAAGAGCTGGAGTTTTATCTTCGCTTAGATTATGTAAATTTGTGATGCAGTTTTAAGTTTTGTTTCTGTGAGATTTGAACAAAACTGAATTAAACACATTATAATGTCAAACAGCTGATGTGGCTCTAGAGTCGTTACGGTTTATATGTCGTAAAGTTGAATTTATTTATGCAGATTAGTGCAGATAGTAATAATAATGATGATCATTTTAATAAAAAAACGTTAATGGTTAATCGATAATCGATCGTTAATTCTTCCGACGATCGATTAAGAAAATTTCCTCGAATGCCCATCACTAGTCTGAACGTCGCCTATAACTTCTTTAACCTGCAGATACAGAACACATGATTCATAACTGGGATTTAGGCAGTGACCAGTCAGATCCGAGAGAAACATTTCAGGTTTAAACCGACCGGATTTCACCACTGAACCTGGCAACACAAACGAGCGAGGATCATGAGAGACTCGTCCTGCTTTCTGATTGGATAATCGTCTTCAGACCCAAAACACCAGATAATACAGAGAGAATCAATGGGTCAGTGGGTCAAGGTGCAAAGTTTTTGTAGTTAAGAAGAAATCAGCAGCGCAATTGTTATCAGTATTTGATTTGAACACGTTTACTCAGAATCTGGGCACAGACGAGTCAAGTTTATGAAATTTAAAATCCAAATCTCACATACAGTTCTTTTTTTTTTTTTGTAACTTTGTTTTTATTGATTTTTAGGAAACCATTTCAATATAAATCAGCACCATGTAACAAAAGTCTGGAGTTACAGGTTCTTATTTAAACATGCATTTGTTAATGACACTTTAATACACTGTGTTATTTTACTGGTGTCATTTATGATTTATGAAAGCATTCCACGCTTCCCATTGCTCATCGTGTTTGAACAGTTTCAATTTAAGATTCTGTGTCATTCTTTCCATCTTTGAAATACTTTCCACGATCCTGACACAGTCTTGTTGTGCAGGTGGATCTGGTTGCAACCAACTTTTTGTAATTCTCTTTTTTAGACGCAGCTAGAACATTTTTTGTCAGATACAAGAACACTGTAGCTGCGCGAAAGGATTTCCAGGATTTCCATGACTGTGGGAACCCTGTACTCATCAAAACAGTGAAAATGTCAACACAATTGTAGCTCTTACACTAAATAATTTCATAAAATATACCTAAAAATACTCTTGGCAATATATCGATACAGCAGCCCATGATATCGATATTTAAATATTTTTGCACAGCCCTAATGTCACCCTGACACTTTAAATCCACGCTGTAACATCATTAAAGCTGCTGTAGAATGATCTCTGTGCCTCTGCGCCTGTTTTTTCTTTTTGCAAGATACAACAGAAATCAGCAAAATCTACCAAAAAGGCTATCTCAAAAGAAAAACTATAGAATAAATTAGATTTTGAGAACTAAGTGAGTGAAGTATATAACGTATTTTTTAGACTATAAATGGCACTTTTTTCATGGTTTGGGTGTTTCCTGCGACTTGTGCTCTGGTGTGACTTACATTCAAGTGTTGAGAGTGAAGTGTGGAGAGGTTCTAGTCCTTGTCTGTGAGTATCTGCTGCTCCTGTTCCTCCTGTACCACTGTCACTTGGCTCTACTGCGCATGTCTCCTGCTGAAAGAGCCTCTGTCCTGTGCAAGATTTTGCAGATTACAAGCTGCAAGTCGTGAAATCTGCAGCTGAAAATGGAAATCGAGGAGCAGAAAGAAAGTCTGGAGTGAGAGAGAAACTTGTGACACCAGAACTCTTTGTAATTCCCTTTTTAGACACAGCCAAGAACCATTTTTTGTCAGATACATGTCATCCTTTCTTACTTCATCTGTTATATTTCCCAGATACTTTACTGGACAAGTGTTTGGAATTCCATAACCCTGAAAACTAGTTAACGTTACGTTTAATTGTTCTCAATATACCGTATTTTTTGGACAATAAGTCACAAGTTTTCATGGTTTGTGTGTTTCCTGTGACTTATTCCCCGGTGCGACTTATATATTAAAATGTTTTTCGTGAAGTGTGGAGAGGTTCTAGCCTTGTGTGTCAGTATCTGCTGCTCCTGTTCCTCCTGTACCACTGTCACTTGGCTCTACTGTGCATGTCTCCTGCAGAAAGAGCCTCTGTCCTGTCTGTATCATGTCAGTCGATCGCACCGTTACTTCTGCACCACTGAACAATTTAACATTTAAACAAACTTCTAAAGACGACTGAGAAGATTGAACACAAATGCCTCCAAAAACAAAATCAGATTCTGCAGATTTACAAGCAGCAAGTTGTGAAATCTGCAGCTGAAAACGATAATCGAGCAGTAGAAAGAAAGTTTGGAGTGAGAGAGAAACTTGTGACACCGGGAGGATGCACCACAAAACTTTCCTGGAGTCACTGGATGGACAAAGTCTGGACTTCAGTGACACTGAAACCATCCTGTCAGGATTCAGAAAGACCCGAATAATTCTAACTGGAACTGATGCTGAGTCTGACGACAGCGACGCAGAAGAGTTTGCGTCGCTCTGTTTACCTCCGGAGGTCGAGGCCGAGTTGTTCAGAAGTGACACCGAGGATGAAGAATTGAATGGATTTAGTGGTTTGGAGTGAGATGGAGAGTTTGTTAAACTTGTTCTGTTGTTTATGTTATAGTTTATCTGAAGAACTGTTCATATGTGACGTTAACAGTCTGTTGTTCTCTTTTCTATTGTTTTTACTACAACTTGACTTTCAACAGGAAATGTCAGCTCCTGCTTTCTGATTTTATAAAATATATTTCCTCCAAAAAGTGCAAATTATATATGTTATTTTCTTCTTCATTACAAATTTTTTGGCTGGTACGACTTATACTCCAGAGTGACTTGTAGTCTGAAAAATACGGTACTATAATTTTCAGGTAACTCCAAAATCCTTGTATCATTCGTTCATTCATTTTTCAATATAAAACCAAAAATAAGAAAATGAAAAAACAACTATTTTCTTCATTATTTGTCTCCAATACCAAAATGAAAAAACGGATAATCATTCGTTTTTTCAGTTTTCGATTTTGTGTTTAAATGAAAAATGGAAAAAACGGATAACGACCGTTTCCCGTTTACGTGACTTCCGTGACTGAGATGTCGGATTTTGCGCCACATACGGACTGAACCAGAACTGATCCAGGTCCGGGACCACACTGGGACTCCGAGTGGACAGTGGACTCCGAGCTTTGACTCCGAACCTCCACGGGGTCCGAGCCTCCGGTCTTAGTCTCGGTCTCAGTCCCACTCTGGTTCCTGCCTGGTCCCGGCCTGGTCTGGTCTGGTCTCAGTCTCAGTCCCGCTCTGGTCCCGGTCTGGTCTCAGTCTCGGTCTGGTCCCGGTCTCAGTTCTGATCTCAGTCTCGGTCTGGTCTCGATCTCAGTCTCGCTCTGGTCCCGGACCTGGATCAGTCCTGGTTCAGTCCGTATGCGGGAAACGGCCGTTATCCATTATCATTTTGGTTTTGGAGACAAATAATGAAGAAAATAGTTGCTTTTTTTTTTGTTTTCTTATTTTTGGATATTGAAAAACAAATGAACGAATGATACACGGATTCTCCCAAACCCATGTGACGTACTGTTCTTTTAAATTCACGCTGGGCTTTTCCTTTCGTCGTGACACAGATGTTTCGTGTGGTGAAAGCTCGCTCAGACTCTGGACGTGGGCGTGTGCGTTTGAGCGGAGCCGAGGAGCTGGATTATTGCTCCTGTGCCACATGTGAGAGGATTAACCCAGAGAGCCGGGCACCGCTGGGTCACGCACAGGCTCGAGGGAGGGCATCCGACACACGCCGACAGACGAAAACACGCCCTCGCGCCAAACACGTTCGGTGAAATGGTGAGCTTCATGTTTTGTCTGTGGCCACTCCTGCGCAGAACCATTGAACTCTGAGTCGCCAAAGTCGGTTTAATGTCAGAACAGTGTAAAGAGATTAAGGCGCCGGGTTTGTACTTGTCACTCAACACTAAATATGTATTTGTTCACAACTCTTTGGAGATGGTGATTCAGTATTCCGGTGTTGACACCCAAACGATGATGTCGTCAAGATTCCCTGGGGGTGTGACGCTAACTGAAGGCACTGCTCTGTTAGAAACTACAAAGGCAGAACATTTGGCCTTTGGAGATGAAAACAGATGAATACAAGAAAAGATTTAGCAAACATGTGTGAATTAATTTATTTAATTATTAATTAATCATTGCATTTATATAGCACCTTTCAAGATCCCCTTTACAGTTTATTATTCACTCACTCAACACTCAGTGGTGGTAAATTACTACTGGGTAGACACTGGATGAAGTGTCTTGCCTAATAACACTGTTCTGCCCCCAGTGGAGAATATTTCTGTTTTTAGTTTATTTATTTTGTCCACTCTGAGCTACCTTAGCCGCTATATTGTTCTTGACTTTTCAACTGTTCTTGTCAGTGTTTGATTCCTGTGAACTGTTTTTTGGGCCCATAGAAATATCTGTGTGTGAGTATTGTAATACTATAACATGCTACCTCACTCTATGAGGCACTTTGGGTTGTTTTATATTTGAGATTCCTGATAAAATTGAATATGCTAATAGCGTTAGCATGTCTATGGAGATTTCCATTGATGTTAGCATGATGCTAATTGCTTGATTTATAGACGTTTTTTTGTGATGTTATTGCTATTGTTGGACATATTTTGAATTGTTGAGTTGCTCTACGTTGTTTTATGTAGCTCTGCTTGTTCTTTGTTCGTTCAAATGTGAAGACATAATTGTAATATTATTTGTAACTGTATATTTATTTTTTGTATGTTACAGTTTTACAGTCAACCCTTGAGTAAATGTCCAACACAGCAAGAGGCTTCCTGGGTGCTTATTGAGGACATTGTTTGCCATCTGTAAAGCTAGTTCTGAAACACTAGTGGAGGCAGAATAAACACGATGATTTTTTTTGCCCCTGACGCCTCCTGTGGCTCCTGATTTTCCCAATGTCTCCATCCAAGTCCTGACCAGGCCCGGTCCTGCTGAACTTCTGAGATCTGACAGGATCAGGCTCTGACAAGTCGGTATGAACCAAAACTCAACTCCAGGTCTGTTTCGGATGAAGTAACATTATAACATGGCTTAAGGCTGAAGTATATTTCTGCGTGGGCTCAGCGCACACTGCTGCTGACGCCCTGTCCTCTTCATTTTTGATTTATGGATCTGCGTCGAGGTCTATGCGCTGGAAAATAATTCACCGCCGCAACACTAGGAGGCGGACTTAAAACTGGCGTACAGAGAGTACTGGAGACGACCAATCACAGCCCTTGTTGTCTGCGTCACTTCCCTGCTGTCTAAATTGGGCTTTAAACCTCACAAGTCCTTTTTGTGGAGGACCTTTAATGCCATACTGTGGAACATTCCAGACAAGGCACTGACACATCCATGGAGACAAAATGGGGCAGACCTTCCACCAGAAACGTTGGCTGTATAGATCGTAAATAAGTTTTTATTTATGTAGCGCTTTTCACAGACATGCCACAAAGACGCTTCACCATCAGACCCTCCGACCACCACAATCACTCACGCACACACCACTTTCATACTAGGTAATATGGGTGAAGTGTCTTGCCTAAGGACACAACAACAGTTTTTTTTTTTGACTGGTGCCTCCTGTGGCTCCTGATTTTCCCAGTGTCTCCATCCAAGTCCTGACCAGACCCAGACCTGCTGAACTTCTGAGATCTGACAGGATCAGGCGTTGACAAGCCGGTATGGCCACAACTAGATCCTCCCAGGAAGTGAGCGTGGGCATGGCTTCCAGCTCCATCGGCTCTGGTTCCAAATTCACTTTCTATTGAAAAAAAAACATCGCCCGTCTCTCTGGAACTGGTCTCAAACTTTTTTCCCCCACTGGCTTTTAACAACTAAGATCTACATTTTTGTTGTTAATTAACTTGAGTACCTCATTTAATGTCTCTCTCTTTTTAATGTTACGATGATTATTTATGTTTTGATTTGTTTTATTGTGATTTTAATGTTTTTCTTATCCTGTAAAGCACTTTGAATTACTTTGTGAACGAATTGTGCTGTACAAATAAACTTGCCTTAATGTTTTCCAGTTGTTTTTACTAGTTTTTAATCTTTGTCTTTTGTCTTTTTTGTGTGTGTGTACAGCACTTTAGCCGCCTGTAAAGTGTTTAAAGTGCTTTATAAGTTAAGTTGGTATGGTCAAATGTTCATATTGACTCGCTCTACATGATCTTGCCGTTTTTATTTCGCTATTTTACCGTGTTCTCTTCATTCCGCACTCTTCTCTCTCATTTAATGTCTCTCCTTTTAATTTTACGATGTTTATTTATGTTTTCATTTGTTTGTATTGTGATTTTAATGTATTTCTTATTCTGTAAAGCACTTTGAATTACTTTGTGCTGTACAAATAAACTTGCCTTAATGTTTTCCAGTTGTTTCTACTAGTTTTTAGTCTATGTCTTTTGTCTTTTTTGTCTGCGTGTACAGCACTTTAACCGGCTGTAAAGTGTTTAAAGTGCTTTATAAATTAAGTTAAGGTATAGTACAGTAAAATGTTCATTTTAACCTCGCTCTCTCGTGCTTTTATTTTGATATTTTGTCCATAAACTATTTCCTGTTCTCCTAATATAGAACTTGACTCAAAATTTGCTTCATAACTGCTGGCGTCAGTGAGTTTCATTTGACTCACACTCCCTCAGTCCACTTCTGTTCCGTGGCAGTTTTCTTCACCTTTTTTTGAGATTTGCTCTTTATCTCGTGTCAAAGGTGAAAGTAAAAGTAAACCTCCGTGCGTGTGTGTGTGTCGCTGTGTGTGTGTGTGTGTGTGTGTCAATGTGCGGTCAACAAACGGAAAGAACATTTAATCACTTGTGTTTTTATCACTGAAGAACATTTTATCTGCTGTCCAATAATGACCCAGCCCAAGGTTAAAACAACACGGCCAGTTCGGGTTAGAGAGTGAAATGCATTGTGGGAGTGTTTTTAAATAGAAGTTTACATTGCGACACCAGTTTACCTGCGTTGTGTAAGTTGTTTTTTTCAGAAACTCTGCTGGTGGCGCAATAATGCTGTGAATTATTATAGTGCTACTGTAAACAGGTTTGAAACTGAACCCTGAACTTGACCCCGTTTTGTCATCACTGGTTTAGTCCCGGTTTAGAACTGGTTTAGGCTTTTAGTCCAAGTCCTGGTTTAGTTTTAGGTTAGAAAGACGCTCTTAAAGGTCCTGCATTACAAAAAATAGACCCTTGTGAGCTTTAATAACCGAAATATCATCATATCGTATCGTCAGAAGTCTCACAATAATATCGTGGGCTGTTACAATATATCGAATCACAAATTTCTTTGCTTAAATTCATGGTTTTATAGAAGCAACAGCTTATAAACATCAGGAACTACATATCCCATGATTCATTTCAGTGCAGACAACATGAAGAAATTTGTTTTTTACTTGAATTCTTAAGTAAGTAAGTCTTTATTTATACAGCGCTTTTCACAGACATAGGGGCCTGGTCAAGCAGAAGTAAACAACAAGGCCAAAAATTCAAGTTAATTCATCTGATATAAAAATGTATTGAACAGATACATATGTTCTCTAGTTTATGAAACTGTTGACCTTTTTTCTGTACCATTTTTGGTTCTAAAGTTCCATATGTTTTAAACAGACCATGTATGAAACATGGAACAAAAATTATTTCCCAAATTTTAAAGACCTGCAAATCATGTCAATAAATGGATGTATTTCATCATATCTTGTGTTATTCCATCTTTGAACTGTTGATGAATGTATTTCAAAAAAGTATTTCAAATGATAAAAATTTGCTTGGAAGGACTGACATATTTTATAGAAATAGTTTCCTTTCATTTTGAAGTAATATTAAAGTATTCGGAAGAAAAAAGTGACAAATGATGTAAAATCCTGCACCTTCTACTTGTTTGCACAATTTTCCCTCCGTTACTTTTCCCTCCGTTACCATGAACTTTCTTAATAAAAAATCTCATGAGTCAAAAAGTAAGAGGTTTTTCAACCTAATCTTGTACCATATGGTAGAAAACTATATGAAGCAAATATTCAAACCAGTTTGTTAAGGATATGTAAGTGAGAACCAAGAGTTATCACTGTTTGGATTTATTGCCCAAAAAGTGCTGCATATTTCATTCCCTCCGTTACCGACATGAGTTTTTAAATTTTTTGTGAACAACTTGAAAGAATATCACAGGTTTAACTTGACCCTGTTGGAGTGTAACTCTTTCCTACATTCTGATACTTTACTTATTTCAATAGTTCCTCTAGTTTCTGAATAAGAGACATTTAAATGTCAAAAATCTGCCCCTGTTTCCCTCCGTTACCACTTGACTGAACCCTTGTGTCACAAAGACACTTTGCAGAGTTTTACAGTATTCAGCTTTATTCATTCTCTCCAGACCCAGTGTAAACTACTATTGTAGGACAGACTGATGGAACCGCAGCTGCCAATCTGCACCATCGGCCCCTCCGACCACCATCACTCACACACACACTACTTCCACACTAGGCAATGTGGGTGAAGTGTCTTGCCTAAGGACACAACAACAGTTTTTGTGTCTGTCGCCCCCCTGTGGCTCCTGATTTTCCCAGTGTCTCCCAGTACAAGTCCAGACCAGACCCGGCCTGCTGAACTTCTGAGATCTGACGGGATCAGGCTTTGGACAGGCCCGTATGGAATTCTTGGGATTATGATGTAAATAATTCACACCAAAAACTTGTCTGGGTATTTTAAAACCAAAAACGTGTCCCATCTACAATTAGATCAGCCTCGTCAAAATATCGCACCATGAGATGTATATCGTGATAATATCGTTACATCCCTGCTTATTTATTTTTATTCTATTTCTTTTTAATGATTTATGATTAGCTTGTTTGCATCGTCTGTTTTTGTGCTTTCTGTTTGCTGTTTTTATAAGTTTTGTGTTGTTCTTTGCTGCTTTGCATTGTTAAGAAGACCCACCAGCGTCTGTAGTTTTTGAGGAGACTCGATTCTGCTGGACTAGGCCTTTCTGCTCTCATGTCTTTTTATCGATGTGGAGTGGAAAGTGTGTCGACCCGGCAGAGCGGCAGAGAAGATCACTGGATGTGACTTTACACCCACCAGTGACATTTATGAGGAGCGTTGTAGAAGACGGGCCTCCAGGATCATGGGGGGCCCCTCGCACTCCTCCCACCACCTGTTTGTTCCTCTGCCTCTGGGAGGAGACTGAGGAGCTTTAAAGGTTGTATGGAGGATTTTTTTTTTCATTTCAAATAGTCAATGAAAGTTTAAAATACCATTACAGAGCAGCTTTGCAATTATGATGACAAAAAAAAAGAATGAAAATCTATCAGCTGTGGACGTAGTGAGGCCAGATAAACATCAGCCAATAGAAAACGAGGCTCCCTCATTTTCTATTGGCTGTTAGGTCGTCAATCAAACTCCCTATGTTTCTAGTGTAACTGACTCGCCAACGAACGGGGATTACGTGGTTTATGCAGCGATCCTTAAAGGCTTTTTTTTAAAACTGTAGCTTCGTCGCTGTTCACACAAAATCTGTTGCAATGGCGGAAGATAATTCACGACCAGTTCGCCGCAAAAGAAAGTGAGTTTTTGAAGTTGCTGACAGAAGAAGAGAAGGAGAAAAGGAGCAAAGCAAAACTGAGGTGGTTTTTGGAGATTCCTTCCAGCGATGGCGCGAATGAAGCAGACGAAGGGTCTAAAAACTGACATGTCGGTCGCTAAATTATTTCTAGACAGGTCGCTTCAACAGTAATTCTGAACGCGCACCGGCTGTAAACAAGTGTGATTTCTAGAGTAAAGAGACGGGAGGAGATGTTTCTACTGAGGAGCTGTGGAGGAGGAAGGTGGTGTCACACATGCACAACATTTGAAAAAGGACTGTTGCTGTATTTCTCTTCCCTTAAAAAAATCCTCTATACAACCTTTAAAGCCAGAACATCTCGGCTGAAGTTCAGCTTCTTTACTGAGGCTGTCGGACTTTTGAACCGTGCACACAGACTTCCTGCTTGGGCTGCATCTCTGTCTTGCCATGTTTTTTACTTGTACTTGTCCATTGGAACTGCTAAATCCGTGTATCATTCGTTCATTCGTTTTCCAATATAAAACCAAAAAGAAGAAAACGAAAAAAGAACAGTTTTCTTCGTTTTTTCAGTTTTCGATTTTGTGTTTAAATGAAGAATGGAAAAAAACGGATAACGACCGTTTCCCGTTTACGTGACTCCCGTGACAGCGATGCCGGACTTTTGCATCGTGTACGGACGGACTGAACCAGGACTGATCCAGGTCCGAGACCAGACCAGGACCAGAGCGGGACTGAGACCAGGACCAGACCGGAACCAGAGCAGAACTGAGACCGAGACCAGTGGTCCGAGCGGTTCCGTGTCATCGTCTGCGCGCTGGTTCTGTGTGGGGAAAGTGAGAATGTTCTGTGGACTACAGGTCCGGACGGGCTGCTCCAGTCCTCCACACTCAAGAACCACGGCTGGTTCCGAGGTGGTGCAAAGCGTCCAACTGACGCTTTCACACCAACGAAAACAAACCGAACTAAGAGCTTTTGGTTCAAATGGACCAGGTCCGGGACCAGACTGGGACCAGACCAGAGGCTCAGAGCCCACAGCAGGGCCGGAGCTTGAAGCTGAGGCTCGGAGTCAAAGCTCGGAGTCCGCCCTGGTCCCGCTCTGGTCCCGGTCTGGTCCCAGTCTGGTCCTGGTCTGGTCTCAGACCTGGATCAGTCCTGGTTCAGTCCGTATGCGGTGCAAAAGTCCGGCATCGCAGTCACGGACGTCACGTAAACGGGAAATGGCTGTTATCCGTTTTTTCCATTCTTCATTTAAACACAAAATCGAAAACTGAAAAAACGAATCATTATCTGTTTTTTCATTTTGGTTTTGGAGACAAATAGTGAAGAAAACTGTTGTTTTTTCTTTTTCTTATTTTTGGTTTTACATTGAAAAACGAATTAACTAATGATACACGGATTCTGCTAAATGTTGTTGTTTTGACTTTTTAACATTGATTATTTATTATTGTTTTTATCTCTTTCTGGATCACTGGCCTCGGGAGCACGTTTCGTTCTGTCATGTGTTTCTCTCGCATGAAGAACCTTGAACCTTGAACCTTGTACAGCACTTTGTAAACCGTGTTTTTAAAAGTGCTTACATTATTATTATTATTATTATTATTATTATTATTATTATTATTAGACATTATTATTATCTCCAAATCTCAGAATGCTCTGTTCCACCTTATGATGTCATGCAGTGGTAGTTTTCAAGTCGAAAATTGGCAACTCCAGATCTGACATGATCCAAATGATTCTAGTGAAGGTGTGTGGAGTTTGAAAACACAGTGGAGCACTTCCTGTATTACCTCATGACATCACAAGGTGGAGCAGAGTGTTTTCTGTTTTAAGAGAAGAACTCGGCCTAAATCTGCGGGGTTAGAACCACTACAGCCTGAAACTGGTTTGGAACCGTTTAGAGTCTGGATTTAAACCGGGTCAGAGTCGAGTCTGTCTCACGTGTTCAGTAGTTTTAGGTTTTAGCTGCAGAAATGTGAAACTGTGACTCCTCGTGTTGAGAGAGCCAGAGAGAGCCACAGAGAGAGCCACAGGGAGCCAGAGAGAGAGAGACACAGAGAGCCACAGAGAGAGCCACAGAGAGAGCCACAGAGAGAGAGCCAGAGAGAGCCACAGGGAGCCAGAGAGAGAGCCACAGAGACACAGAGAGCCACAGAGAGAGCCACAGGGAGCCAGAGAGAGAGCCACAGAGAGAGCCACAGGGAGCCAGAGAGAGAGAGCCAGAGAGAGCCACAGAGAGAGCCACAGGGAGCCAGAGAGAGCCAGAGAGAGAGAGAGCCACAGGGAGAGCCAGAGAGAGAGCCACAGGGAGCCAGAGAGACGCAGAGAGAGCCACAGGGAGAGCCAGAGAGAGAGCCAGAGAGCCACAGAGAGAGCCAGAGAGACGCAGAGAGAGCCACAGGGAGCCAGAGAGAGAGCCAGAGAGTCGCAGAGAGAGCCACAGGGAGCCAGAGAGAGACCCACAGAGAGAGAGCCACAGAGAGCCAGAGAGAGAGCCACAGGGAGCCAGAGAGAGAGCCACAGAGAGAGAGAGCCACAGAGAGAGAGCCAGAGAGAGAGCCACAGGGAGCCAGAGAGAGAGAGCCACAGAGAGAGAGAGAGCCACAGAGAGAGAGCCAGAGAGACACCAGAGAGCCACAGAGAGAGAGCCAGAGAGAGAGCCACAGGGAGCCAGAGAGAGAGCCAGAGAGAAACAGAGCACACAGAGAGCCCCAGAGAGAGCCAGAGAGACACAGAGAGCCACAGAGAGAGAGCCAGAGAGAGAGCCAGAGAGAGAGCCAGAGAGCCAGAGAGACACAGAGCACACAGAGAGCCCCAGAGAGAGAGCCACAGAGAGAGAGCCACAGGGAGCCAGAGAGAGCCATTTGGAGTCTGGATTTAAACCGGGTCAGAGTCGAGTCTGTCTCACGTGTTCAGTAGTTTTAGGTTTTAGCTGCAGAAATGTGAAACTGTGGCTCCTCGTGTTGAGTCGTGACTCTGGGCACCAGCAGGAGGTCGGGCCCCGATGGTTCATGAGGCACTAACATGTCACAGATGGACCTTGGAACACGACCACACAGGAGAAAAACAACATCTGTGTGAGTTAAAATGACTTAAATTAAGAACATTTGATTTTGTTTGAGTCGAGTCGGTCAGTGACAATGAAAAAACAGATAATGATTTTTTTTTTTTTTTCAATTTTATGTTTAAATAAAAAATGGGAAAAAAATGGATAAGGGACTGAACCAGACGAGGACTGACACCAGGACCAGATGGGAACCAGACCAGGACTGAAAACGGTTCAGTCCTGGTTCAGTCCTCGTTTAGACCTGGTTTAGTCCTGTTTTAGTCCTTGTTTGGACCTTATTTAGTCTTGGTTTAGTCCTGATTTAGTCCTGGTTTAGTTTTGGTTTAGTCCTGGTTTTAGTCCTGGTTTTAGTCCTGGTTTTAGTCCTGGTTTAGTCCTGGTTTTAGTCCTGGTTTTAGTCCTGGTTTATTCCTGGTTTGGACATTATTTAGTCCTGGTTTAGTCTTGGTTGAGTCTTGGTTTAGACCTGTTTTAGTACTGTTTTAGTCCTGGTTTAGTCCTGGTTTAGACCTGGTTTAGTCCTGGTTTGGACCTGTTTAGTCCTGGTTTTAGTCCTGGTTTGGACCTGGTTTATTCCTGGTTTAGTCTTGGTTTAGTTCTGGTTTAGACCTGGTTTAATCCTGTTTTAGTCCTGGTTTGGACCTTGTTTAGTCCTGTTTTAGTCCTGTTTTAGTCTTGGTTTAGTCCTGTTTTAGTCCTGGTTTGGACCTTGTTTAGTCCTGTTTTAGTCCTGGTTTAGTCCTGGTTTAGTCCTGTTTTAGTCCTGGTTTGGACCTTGTTTAGTCCTGTTTTAGTCCTGGTTTGGACCTTGTTTAGTCCTGTTTTAGTCCTGCATTGCAGTTTAAATTATCATTAAATTTTATTTTTCATTTAAACACAAAATCAAAAACTGAAAAAAACCCTCATCCGTTTTTTCATTTTGGTTTTGGAGACAAATAATGAAGAAAACAGTTTGATTTTTTTTTTTATGTCAAGTCTGGATTATGGAACAGATAAAATGACATAACATGTTCCTGTGTCGGAGCTCGTGAACTCAGTCCGGCTTTAACGCGACGTAGGTTCACATTTACATCGGTGTTTTTTTCCTGGTGCGTGTGAACCGAGAGGCACTGGAATTAACTCCTCAGTTCATGCGCGGAGTCACATGAGTCAGAGTAAACACAGGGTGAGGCCACGTGACGCAACTCCAGCTATACGCCTGCTCCCCTGACCTACATACAAGCACCGAGTCAGGCCCAGAGAGCCAGAGAGAGCCACAGAGAGAGCCACAGAGAGCCAGAGAGACCAGAGAGAGCCAGAGAGAGAGAGCCACAGAGAGAGCCACAGAGAGAGCCACACAGAGAGAGCCAGAGAGAGCCAGAGAGAGCCACAGAGAGAGAGCCACAGAGAGCCGCAGAGAGACACAGAGAGCCAGAGAGAGCCACACGGAGCCAGAGAGAGACACAAGGAGCCACACGGAGCCAGAGAGAGACACAGGGAGCCTCAGAGACACAAAGAGATGCAGGGAGTCACAAAGAGCCAGAGAGACACACAGAGAGCCACGGAGAGACATAGGGAGTCACATGGAGCCACGGAGACACAGAGAGACACAGAGAGACACAGAGAGTCACAGAGAGTCACAGAGAGACACAGAGAGACACAGAGAGACACACAGAGACACACAGAGAGCCACACAGAGAGACACAGAGCCACAGAGACAAAGAGACACAGAGAGAGCCACAGAGACACACAGAGAGACACGGAGAGACAGACACAGAGAGAGACACAGAGACACAGAGCCACAAAAAGAGACACAGAGAGCCGCAGTGAGTCACAGAGGCACAGAGAGACAAAGGGAGAGACACAGAGAGTCACACAGAGCCAGAGAGAGCCACAGAGAGACACACACCCTCCTCGTCCCGTCTGCGTCTCCTCCTCCTCGTCCCAGCTCCGAGGGGGGAGGAGCGGGTTAACATATGGCTTATTGTGCGTCGTTCACATTATGGGTTTGTGTCCGGGGCTGGTGAGACGGGGTTTTGTGTTTTTTGTGCCTAGAAAGTCGACATAAATAACTCTGACGCAAACGGCCAAGTGAGAAATTTACATTCTTTAACAATGAAACACGTCTTCCCAGAGCCTGAAGAAAAAAAAGTGTATTACAGTGTAGATTTTTAGTGATTTTCTGTCTGTTTAGAAGTAAATGAACACCTTAGTATTTAGATTTTGTTCATTTTATTTATAATTTTGTAACACGTCCTCTGAAATGGACACCGGGGACAAACAAATAAACAACTTTTTTGAGGATCAACATCTCTGACAAGCTTCTGCAATCACCTCAGAAACTTTTTAGACTCCCTTTTGATTTCTTTTCTTTTTTTTTTTTTTTTACTATTGAGTTCATTTTGTATCCTGGACATGATAGTACTTCTTCCTACGGGATTTGGAAAAAGCTTAATACATTACATTACATACGTCACGAACAAACAGCAGCGATTGGTTAAATTAAAAAAAGTACCTGCCTACCGTCGAGCGAACGAATCCTAATGCTGCGAGGTCAGACGGTTTCCACAAAGTGAAATCGGCTGATGAATCAGTCTGCCCCATTAAGAGTCGATCTCTAAATACTTAAAAGATCGATTGATTAAAGGTTGAATGGAGGATTTTTTAAGGGAAGAGAAATACAGTGACAATCGTTCTTCAAATGTTGTGCATGAGTGACGCCACCTTCCTCCTCCACAGCTCCTCAGTAGAAACATCTCCTCCCGTCTCTTTACTCTAGAAATCACACTTGTTTACAGCCGTGCGCGTTCAGAATTACTGTTGAAGCGACCTGTCTAGAAATAATTTAGCGACCGACATGTCAGTTTTTAGACCCTTCGTCTGCTTCATTCGCGCCATCGCTGGAAGGAATCTCCAAAAACCACCTCAGTTTTGCTTTGCTCCTTTTCTCCTTCTCTTCTTCTGTCAGCAACTTCAAAAACTGACTTTCTTTTGCGGCAAACTGGTCCTGAATTCTCTTCCGCCATTGCAACAAATTTTGTGTGAACAGCGAGGAAGCTACAGTTTAAAAAAAGCCTTTAAGGATCGCTGCATAAACCACGTAATCCCCGTTCGTCGGCGAGTCAGTTACACTAGAAACGTAGGGAGTTTGATTGACGACCTAACAGCCAATAGAAAATGAGGCAGCCTCGTTTTCTATTGGCTGATGTTTATCTGGCCTCACTACGTCCACAGCTGATAGATTTTCATTCTTTTTTTTGTCATCATAATTGCAAAGCTGCTCTGTAATGGTATTTTAAACTTTCATTGACTATTTGAAACTAAAAAAAAATCCTCCATACAACCTTTAACACCGCGTCCACTACAAAGGACACAAATGAATGTACTGGGTCTCGGGAGGATATAATTAAAATATCAGTGAAATCATAACAGAAATAACAACTAAAACTTTGCCCAAAAAGGAGTGGGAAGAAGAAAACTTATTTAATCCCAACCTCGACTCTTCTAATCGAACACAGTTTTACATATTTCAGACTACTGTATATGAACTGCTTACAAGTGACAACAAAGAGTCACTATCATCAGGGTTCTGACTCTTTTTCACTGACAAAATTTCAAAACTTTTCCGTGACTTTTTCATGACCTAAACCAAAGGTGTCAAAGTCAAATTGACAGAGGACAAAATTAAAAACTGGGACTAAGTCGTGGGTCAAACTAAATATTTATTGAAACATTTTAACAACATCTGCATGTTTTCTCTTCTTTCAAGATGTGTAATGTTAAACCTTTTCTTATTAAAATAAATGTTTAATAATAGTTTTGCTTAAACATTGAATCCAGAACAAGCAGAATATGAAATAATACTAACATTTTAAATAAATAATGTTTCTATAGTCGATCTGTAGCCGGTGGGCAGCTCTAATACATGTTTGACATGATCTCACGGGCCAAATTTGGCCCCTGGGCCTGAGTTTGACATGTCTGCTCTAAAGTGAATTTTCCATGTCTTTGCAGCACCTACATGTGTAGAAGTGATCAGACTTTTAGGGCTAAATATGAAATGTTAACACTTTCCACTCACTTTATGGTTTGGGATTATAGTTTTTTTTTTTAATTCAAAATCCTGTCAGTGCATTTATTGTCGTCTCTTTTAAACAAAAGGTGCACACATTCAGAAATAATCAATCGCTCAATCAATCAGACTTTATTTATAGAGCATTTTTCATACAAAAAATGCAACACAAATATCATAAACATGATAATCAGAATCATCTAATGAGAACTTAACAGAACGCTGTAGTTGTGTGAAAGAGAAATTAAAATTCCATGACTTTTCCAAAACTTTCATTGAATTTACAAAATTCCATGACTTTTCCAGACCTGGCAAATGACATTTTCAGTTTCCATGACTTTTCCAGGATTTCCATGACCGTGGGAACTCTGCATCGTCATGATGCAATAATACATAAGGACGCCAACAAAGGTGAGGAAATGGTGAGGTTTTCTAATCTTCTCGCTATAGGCAACATTTTGAAGATTTTAACCTTTTCACAACATGTATTATTTAGTTTTACATTGTTAATCACTATGGAAACAGTCTTAATTAATCTGTCTGTCATTCGTTCATTCGTTTTTCAAAATAAAACCAAAGATAAGAAAATGAAAAAACAACAATTTTCTTCATTATTTGTCTCCAAAACCAAAATGAAAAAAACAGATAATGATTTGTTTTTTTCAGTTTTTGCGATGCTGGACTGAACCAGGACTGAACCAGGACTGCAACCAGGACTGCACCAGGACTGCACCAGGACTGCACCAGGACTGAACCAGGACTAAAACAGCACTAGAACGGGACTGAACCAGGACTGAGTGTCAGGATGGGCCTGGAGGTCGCCCACATAGACTGTCAGGTGATCAGGACTGAGACCGGGACCAGACTGGGACCAGACCGGGACTGAGACTGTTTTAATCCTGGTTCAGTTCTGGTTTAGACCTGGTTCAGTCCTAGTTTAGTCTTGTTTTAGTCATTGTTTAGACCTGGTTCAGTCCTGGTTTAGTCTTGTTTTAGTCATTGTTTAGTCCTGGTTTAGTCCAACATTGCAGTTACGTTTTTATTTTTCATTTAAACACAAAATTTAAAACTGAAAAAAAGAATCATTATAAATTTTTCCATTTTGGTTTTGGAGACAAATAATAAAGAAAATTGTTGTATTTTCATTTTATCATTTTTGTTTTGATTTTAAAAAACAACTGAACAAATGACAGATGAATTTTAACTCCCATCACTCTGATTTTTACGCACAGGCTGCTCTTCTTCTTCCTGCGCCTCTGTCTCCGCGCGCCTTGGCAACACCGCGCGTAATCACCGCAGTCACTCGAAAAAGCGCCGCTCTTTTGGATTTGCAGTCATTGCAAAAAAAAAAAGCCTCGATCGTACCTGAACTCGAACAATGTTTTGGTGGCGAGGAAAACGAAAAAAACAAACAAAAAACAACGTGGTGCTTGCGTGTCTTGAAAAACAGATGATTCGTTTATTCAGTTTTTGTGATGCCGGACTGAACCAGGACTGAACGAGGACTAAACCTGGACTGAACCAAGACAAAACCTGGACTGAAGCAAGACAAAACCTGGACTGAACCAAGACAAAACCTGGACTGAACCAGGAGTAAACCAGGACTTAAACAGGATTGAAGGTCGCCCGCGTAGACTGTCAGGTGACCAGGACTGAGACTGAGACCGGGACCAGACCAGGACTGAGACTGGGACTGAGACTGAGGCCGTTTTAGTCCTGGTTCAGTTCTGGTTTAGACCTGTTTAGTCCTGGTTTAGTCCTGGTTTAGACCTGTTTTAGTCCTGGTTTAGTCTTGTTTTAGTCCTGGTTTAGTCTTGTTTCAGTCCTGGTTTAGTCCTGGTTTAGACCTGTTTTAGTCCTGGTTTAGTCTTGTTTTAGTCCTGGTTTAGTCTTGTTTCAGTCCTGGTTTAGACCTGGTTTAGTCCTGGTTTAGACCTGTTTTAGTCCTGGTTTAGTCATGTTTTGGTTCAGTCCTGGTTTAGTCCTGTTTTAGTCCTAGTTTTTCTTATTTTTTTTATTTTATTTTTAAAAACGAATGAACAAATGCCACACGGATTTTAAGTCCCATCACTCTGATTTTTACGCACAGGCTGCTGCTCTTCTTCCTGCGCCTCTGTCTCCGCGCGCCTTGGCAACACCGCGCGTAATCACCGCAGTCACTCGTTTGCAGTCGTTGCAAAAAAAAAAAAAAAAAAAAAAGCCTCGATCGTACCTGAGCTCGAACAATGTTTTGGTGGCGAGGAAAACGAAAAAAAAAAAAAACAACAAACAACGTGGTGCTTGCGTGTCTTGAAAAGCGGCGCACAGTTTGGTGACGCAAGGGGCTGCTATTAATATCTCTGGTACGGGATGTTCTCACTTCAGCTTCGGGGTCATTCGAGGATAAACAGTCAGAGAGAAAGAGAGAGGGGGGGGGAAGAGAGAGAGAAACTCGGGCAGGACGTGTCATAATCGGAAACGCGACGCTTTTTGAGACGTAAATGCGGAAGTTTAGCGAGGACAGAGCAGAAGAGAGGAACTTGGCGAGTGGTTTTTACGCTTATCACAGTCAAACACCCCCACCCCACCCCCACCCCCCGTGCGTGCGTGCACCCTGCGCTCCCTCTCCACGGAGCGCGTCTCTCGCCCCGTGCAGCCTCGCCCACCCGTGAACCCGGTGACTCCCGCGTGCACCGGGGTGTGGGGGTCAAACACACACACACACATGATGTAACGCGGGGAGGGCTGCTGCTGCTGCTGCTGCTGCTGCTGCTTCATGTGGGCTTCTGTGTGTTCCGTGTTGTTGTTGTAGCTCCAGCGCAGCCTCGGGCCCTTCAGAACAGGCACGAGCTCGAGCCGGAGACACTGGGACCAAAACAAATGCAAATTCATAAGTTTAGTTATGAATTAACGAAGGTCTAACGGTGCATTGTGTAACTTTTCTAGAACTGATGTTATGGCTTTGTCGCTTTATTTTCACTGGAACAAGTTACACAATGTCAGAATGTTTGGTAACACTTTATAATAACTACACCCTACATGATGATTCACACTTAGTAACTACTTAATTACTATCTGAATTAGCACTTAACTTGCACTTAATTCGCCTGTTCTGTAAAAAGTAACTCAATACTTTTTAATTCCTCATGAACTAACCATTTCCATGTTTACAAATGCATATTTAAGTAAACATTTGAGCATTTATTAATGATTAATTCCCTTTGAGAGAATGATTTACTAATAATGTAATGCAATGATAATTCAGGCAGCTGTTATCTGTTAGTTAAATCTTTCTGAGAACTTTTCTAAAGTGAAGACAAATTATGCTTTATTAAGCATTTGTTAAGGTTGGTCAAATTCCAGAGAAACAATAATGCATTATTAGTAAATCATTCTCTCATGGCTTATTAATTATTAATAAATGCTCAAATTTGTACTTAAATATACATTTACAAATGCACACACAAATGGTTAGTTCATGAGTAATTAAGTAAGAAATACTTATGAGTAACTATTTACAGCACAGGTGAATTAAGTGCAAGTTAAGTGCTAATTCAGGTAGTAATTAAGTAGTTACTAAGCGTGAATCCTTATTAATTAAGTCTTTGTTCATGCTTTATTAAGGCTAAATAAGGTGTAGTTATTATAAAGTGTTACCGAATGTTTGTTTTTCTAAGTATTTTTGAGCAATAAAACCAGCTGTAATTGAATAAAAGTGAAGTAGAGATGTTTAAAGTCACACTGCGGAACATTCCAGGCAGAACAATGATGTATCCATGGAAAAATGGATAACCGTATTTCACAATTTTTATCTGTAAAAAGATAATTCCTCATCACAAACAGACGAGGAGTTGTGTTTTCTTGTTTCATTCACACATGTTTGAAGCACAAACCCTTCTTCTCTCAAACTGAAAATCCTCCTTGTGATGTGATCATGTTGTAATACAGGAAGTGCTCCACTGTGCTTTTAAAATCCATACACTACAATAATTCGGATTATTTTGGTCCTGGAATTGTCAATCTTTACCGAAGATGTGTGTGAAATCCTTCCGTCATCCAAATAGAATCCTACACTGGCGCCACCTAGTGCCTTCTCTCAATTTCATTTCTCTACTAGGTCAGGACTCAAAACACGCTAGACGGTTTGCAAGAACCCAGGAAGTGTGAGTTCGGGCACCAGCCAATCAGTGAAGAGACAGACATTCTGTGTTGGCAACGATTCCCGAGATCGAGGATTTAAAGCTGGAACAAAGAGAATGTTTGGTGAAGGGGAAAGACGTTATTGTCCTTTTTTCTACAGGATTTGGAGCATTACATACGTCACGACCAAACAGCAGTGATTGGTTAAATAAAAAAGTACCTGCCTACCGTCGAGCGAACGAATCCTAATGCTGCGAAGTCAGATGGTTTCCACGAAGTGAAACCGGCTGATGAATCTTCTTTTGCCATGGATTCTACCTGGACGACTGAGGGATGAACACACAACAGGACAAAATTTTATTTTGGTCAAATATGTTTCGCATATAAGGCAGTCTGACTCATTCATTCGTAGAAACCGTGTGACCTCGCAGCATTAGGATTTGTTCGCTCGACAGTAGGCGGGTGCTTTTTTATTTAACCAATCACTGTTATTTGGTCGTGATGTTTGTAATGCTCCAAATCCTGTAGGAAGAAAAACAATAACGTCTTTCCCCTTGATAAAATTCACCAAACATTCTCTTTGTTCCGGCTTTAAATCCTCGATCTCAAGAATTGTCGCCAACACAGAATGTCTGTTTTCGTCTACATCCATCTCGACGCTTTGTTTACAAACACAGGGACCGAGACAGACGCCACGAGTTTGACGTCATGACTTCACAGCTCACAGCTGATTGGTCGGTGTGCGGTCCACAACTTCCGGGGTTCTTGTAAAACGTCTAGTGTATTCTGATTCCTGACCTAGTCGCTGAAGAGAAATGAAATTGAGCAGAGACACAAGGTGGCACCAGACTGGATAGATATGAGGAACTGTCCACCAGCATTTTGACTAGAACTGATAAAGCATCTTGGACGAGCTGCAAATTGTATTCAGCCAAAATAAACTTTTGTCCAGTTGACAAATCGAATTTCTCCTTTTGCCAATCTCCACCGAACTAAAGGTAACAAGAGCTTTTGGAAGAGAGTATTTTGGACTTTGGAGATGTAGACAGTCTAATAATAAAGTGTTACTCAAACAAGTGAATGAAACAAAACACAAACACAGCTCCAGTCTGTTTTTGAAGAGGGAACAACATTATAACATAACACAAACCTCACAAGAGTCAGTTGTGTATAGTACAGGGCCTTTAAATCTTAAAGCTTTATTAAAAGCTTTGACCAAACGTGCACTTAGGCTGTGGCTTTTTCACTCTCCGCCCTTTGATAAAAATAACCACAAATAAACCTTCCCTGATAACGCGCACACCC
Organism: Boleophthalmus pectinirostris; assembly: GCF_026225935.1. NCBI lineage: Eukaryota > Metazoa > Chordata > Actinopteri > Gobiiformes > Gobiidae > Boleophthalmus > Boleophthalmus pectinirostris. The sequence goes on along the minus strand of NW_026571152.1, from coordinate 41,056,359 downwards.
CGCACATGTTTATGACTTTCTTTTACACTTGAAATGTGAAACAATAGAGTTTGTTTTTTACGCTCGGCGGCTCAGACGGGGCGCCGGGTTCAGTCACTCTGCAGATGTTTGTGGTCGGGTTAAAGGTTCAACGTGTAACATTCAAACATTTCATCAATAATAAGTCAGGTTACTTAACTTGGCTTGTGTTGATGTGATTCACACTCGCTGAGTCTGCAGGAAATGAACACAAAACACACACAGAAAAGTAGTTCAGACTCAACAACGTGATAAGACTCAAACTTTGTTTTGGCCCAGAAATGGAAAACCTTTGCTCTGCTGCGTTTTAGAAAACAGACGATAATAACAGGTGTTTGAAACTTTGTCATGTCAAAAGCAGCAACAGTAGAAGTGTAACGATATCCAAGTTTCATGATACAATATCGTCACAGTACGATATTTATTGTGATATCGTGGGAAAGCTCATGATATTACGATATTATACATAATCACAAGACTGACATTCTAAAATGCTTTGACCAGACATTTGGTAAAACATTTATTTATTTATTTATTTATTTGTTTTGTTATTAAAGCAGAATAATAAGTTTTCTGTGTCCTTCCCACTCCACAACCAAACAATACATATTATACCCATACATCATACCTAGACACACACATAAACATACACGTACACATATGCATATGTATCCATCTACATACATCGATGCACCCCTATACACATATACCTACATATACATATATATATGTATATACACATTAACACATCCACATACATATACATACATATATACATACATACATATATATGCATACATAATAACAGTTACACTCTTAATAATACAGTGTTACTGTAAACAGTTAGATGGAATGTCAAAAATCTATCAGTTGGTCATAACACCTTTTCATATGAATGTATGTATGTATGTATGTATGTATGTATGTATGTATGTATGTATGTATGTGTGTATGTGTGTATGTGTGTATGTGTGTATGTGTGTATGTATGTATGTATGTGTGTGTGTGTGTGTGTATGTATGTGTATGTGTGTGTGTATGTATGTATACAGATGTAACAATATCCAAATCTCTAAGTACAATATTTTCACGATATGCATGTCACGGTACGATATTTATTGCGATATTTTGAAGAGGCTAAAAATTAAAGATGGGACACTTTTTGCTTTTAAAATACCTTGATAAGGTTTTGGTGTGAATTATTCCCATCATAATTCTAAGAATTCAAGTAAAAAACATATTTTTTCATGTTCTCTGCACTGAAATGAATCATGGGAAATGTAGTTCCTGATCTTTATAAGCTGTTGCTATTATTTAAAAAATGCATTTAAACAAAGGAACTTGTAATTCGATATATTGTGACATTTGACGATACGATATCACGATATTTCAGAAGACTATAATATTATTTAAACACAGATGTGCAGTTTATTCAGTGTGTTATATTTGCTCTACACTTAGTCCACCAGAGCAGCCTTCATAATGACCGAGTTACGTCCCTCTGACACACGAGTGAAGCTCTGGCCTGTGGAGGAGTTACTGGGGCAAACTGTCCCAGATCTGCCCCTCCTCAGACCCCGGCCTGTGTGTCACAGTCATTCAGACGAGAGACGCTCTTCAGTTGTCTCGAGTAAGGTTTAGACCTGGTTTAGACCTGGTTTAGACCTGGTTTAGACCTGGTTTAGACCTGGTTTAGTCCTGGTTTAGACCTGGTTTAGTCCTGGTTTAGTCCTGGTTTAATCCTGGTTTAGACCCGGTTTAGAACTGGTTAAGAACTGGTTTAGTCCTGGTTTAGACCTGGTTTAGTCCTGGTTTAGACCTGGTTTAGACCCGGTTTAGACCTGGTTAAGAACTGGTTTAGAACTGGTTTAGTCCTGTTTTAGTCCTGGTTTAGACCTGATTTAGTCCTGGTTTAGTTCCGGTTTAGTCCCGGTTTAGTCCCGGTTTAGACCCGGTTTAGTCCCGGTTTAGTCCCGGTTTAGACCTGGTTTAGTCCTGGTTTAATCCTGGTTTAGAACTGGTTTAGTCCTGGTTTAGTCCTGATTTAGACCTGGTTTAGTTCCGGTTTAGTCCTGGTTTAGTCTTGTTTAGTCTGTTTTTAGTCCTGGTTTAGTCCTGTTTTAGTCCTGGTTTAGTTCTGATTTAGTCCTTGTTTAGTCCCGGTTTAGTCCTGTTTTAGTCCTTGTTTAGTTCTGTTTTAGTCCTGTTTTAGTCCTGGTTTAGAGCTGGTTTAGACCTGGTTTAGACCTTGTTTAGTCCTGTTTTATCCCTGGTTTAGTCCTGGTTTAGTCCTGGTTTAGTCCTGGTTCACTCTTGGTTCAGTCCTGATTTAGTCCTGTTTTAATCCTGGTTTAGTCCTGTTTTAGCCCTGGTTTAGTCCTGGTTTAGTCCTGGTTTAATCCTGGCCTGTGGAGGAGTTACTGGGTCAAACCGTCCCAGATCTGCCCCCCCTCTGCCCCCGGCCTGTGTGTCGGAGTCATTCAGAGGAGAGTCCGTTAATGCAGCGGCCGTGGACTGGCTCGGCCTCACCACCAGTCCCTCCCGATCAATAGGCCGTGAATAGAAGCTCTCCAAACCCGGCGAAAGAGCGCAAAAACACGACCCGCTCTGCTCTTTTCAGCTGCATTGTGCGGAGGACAAAGGCGACGCCCCGAGCTCCGCGGAGAAGCTGGGGCCTGGGGTCAGCGGTGACGAGTTCAAGCGCGACCCTCCGCCCTCGTTACGCACATACGACAAAGTGTGGAGTGAATGGACAGAGCAAGCAGTTATCATAAGAGAGTCTCTGACAGGGCAGATACAGAGCGTGTGTGTGTGTGTGTGTGTGTGTGCGTGTGTGTGTGTGTGTGTGGGAGGGGGTTACTAAAAGGCAGCGTGTTGAGAATCGACCGCCCGAGGCACTCAGAAATGTCAAGCCGACGTCCTCCAGAACATCACTCGTCCGTCAACCCAACGTCAACCCGAAGCCTCAGAGAAACTTCCCTCAGTGTCAGTGTCCTCCTCAGACCTAAAGGCCCACCTTCAGACCATCTGCCCTGTACCTGCGCTCCGGTTTTAGTCCTGGTTTAGTCCTGGTTTTAGTCCTGGTTTAGTCCTGTTTTAGTCCTGTTTTAGGCCTGCTTCAGTCCTGGTTTAGGCCTGTTTTAGTCCTGGTTTAATCCTGTTTTAGTCCTGTTTTAGTCCTGATTTAGGCCTGCTTTAGTCCTGGTTTAGACCTGTTGTAGTCCTGGTTTAGTCCTGGTTCTGGTCCTGTTTTAGTCCTGATTTAGGCCTGCTTCAGTCCTGTTTTAGTTCTGGTTTCGTCCTGTTTTAGTTCTGGTTTTAGTCCTGGTTTAGTGCTGTTTTAGTCCTGGTTTTGTCCTGTTTTAGTCCTGGTTTAGGCCTGGTTTCGTCCTGTTTTAGTTCTGGTTTTGGTCCTGTTTTTAGTCCTGGTTTAGTCCTGATTTAGGCCTGCTTCAGTCCTGGTTTAGGCCTGCTTCAGTCCTGGTTTAGTCCTGGTTTAGTCCTGGTTTAGGCCTGTTTTTGTCCTGGTTTCGTCCTGTTTTAGTTCTGGTTTTAGTCCTGGTTTAGTGCTGTTTTAGTCCTGGTTTAGTCCTGTTGTAGTCCTGGTTTAGTCCTGGTTCTGGTCCTGTTTTAGTCCTGATTTAGGCCTGCTTCAGTCCTGTTTTAGTCCTGGTTTCGTCCTGTTTTAGTCCTGGTTTAGGCCTGGTTTTGTCCTGTTTTAGTTCTGGTTTTTGTCCTGTTTTAGTCCTGTTTTAGTCCTATTTTAGTCCTGATTTAGTCCTGTTTTAGTTCCGGATTAGTCCTGTTTTAGTCTTGTTTTAGTCCTGGTTTAGTCCTGTTTGAGGCCTGGTTTAATCCTGGTTTAGTCCTGTTTTTAGTCGTGGTTTAGTCGTGGTTTAGTCCCAGTTTAGTTCCAGTTTAGTCCTGATTTAGTCCTGGTTTAGTTCCGGTTTAGTCTTGGTCTCGTCCCAGTTTGGTTCTATCCATAGGAGGAACCCACAGCCTGGTTTAGTCCTGGTTTATTCTTGTTTTAGTCGTATTTAAGTCTTGTTTTAGTCCTGGTTTAGTCCTGGTTTATTCTTGTTTTAGTCATATTTAAGTTTTGTTTTAGTCCTGGTTTAGTCCTGGTTTATTCTTGTTTTAGTCCTATTTAAGTCTTGTTTTAGTCCTGGTTTAGTCCTGGTTTCTATCAATATCTCTGGTAAATGTCAAGCCAACGTTCTCCAGAACATCAACCCAACATCAACCGAAGCCTCAGAGAAACTTCAGTCTCAGTGTCGTCCTCAGACCTAAAGCTCCACCTTCAGACCATCGGCCCTGTGTCTGCGTTTCGCCCGCCGTTAGTCCCCAGACCGGTTTGCGTGGGCGCTCTCCGGCACAGTTCATTTGAATGGTGGAATCCGTGTCCGTGCGACGGGCATGACTCCAACTCAGGGGCAGACGATGTCACCCAAATATAAAAAAATTACGTGACGTTTTCGCCAAAAGAAATACTCAAATAAAAGCGTGTTTTGTTTTGGATGTGGTAATAACAGTGAAAAACATCCTTGCATCTCCACAAACCTGACTCTAGTTTGACCTCCTTCTTCTTGTGTCTATGGAAATGTTCTTTTGGCTGTAATCTTCCACAGTCTGGTGTAAAATATTTGCCTGATTCTTCAGCTGGTTTCACTTCGTAGAAACCGTGTGACCTCGCAGCATTAGGATTCGTTCACTCGACGGGTACTTTTTTTTAATTTAACCAATCGCTGGTGTTTGGTCGTGACGTATGTAATGCTCCAAATCTTGTAGGAAGAAGAAAATTCACCCAAAAAATTCACCAAACATTCTCTTTGTTGCGGCTTTAAATCTTCGATCTCGGGAATCGCTGTCAACAAAGAATGCATGTCTCTTCGCTGATTGGCTGGTGCCCGAGCTCGCACTTCTGGGGTTTTTACGAACGATCATCTAGTGTATTCTGTTTCCTGACCTAGTCGCTGGAGAGAAATTAAATTGAGCGGAGACACTGGCTAGTAAAATATATAATTCTCCGAAGTGTGTTCCGACGTGTGGATCTAACCTTCTATTTCCATGGAATCATGCAGGTGTAAGTTCCATACTGTATCTTTAATAATAAAGTCTGTACCTGAATTATACTTTTTAATCATAAGGTCAACCTACTCACAAAAAGTTTCAAGTTTTGTTAGAGGTACCTGCGCCTCGATCAATCCGTCCACCATGAGCCCAAACATCAGGTCCTTCACACAACCTTGAGATCACCTTCTGCTCCACTTTCATCTCAACAATATTTATGACGTCAAACTCGAGTTGTCGTAAACTTATAAAAGTCACTATGACTACGTTTACACTGAAACGAATCACCGTATCACCGTGTAGGAAACGATTTGCGTCCAGACTCGCCGTTTCTGTGTCCGCAACTCTTCCCTATCCACACAACTTTGAGCACATTTGTTTACGTTTTACAGAAATGAAACTTAAAACCACATGACTCATTTGCATAAACTAAGCACTCAAAAAAAACAGCTTTTTCCTTGTGCGCTGATGCGGTTTAAAGGGCACGACTCAGTGGAATATGAGTGTTGTTTCTGTGACAGAGGGGTGTTCTGCTGATGGTGAGTCTGTTCTGTGTTTCTGTCGCGTTGGAGATGGTTCATGTGAAACTTTTCAGGTCGTACACACAGACACACGTTTATACGAATGGACATATATTCTTGCCTCTTGTTTTGTCGGTGAATTACTTGGCGGTGCACGGAACTACATCAGAGTATCAGTGTTTTCAGGAGTCCACACGGTGCCGGATCAGATCTGTACGAAGATGAATTCGTGGGAGCTGGAGACACCAAATCTGGAGCCGTTTTCAGTCGGATTAGTGTGAACGAACACTGCACCCACAACGAAAATGACTCGAATATGTCTTTTAGTCCGACAGAAGCTGAACCGCATCAGCGCACAAGAGCGAGATATATTTTTTTTAGAGCGCTCAGTTTATGCAAATGAGTCATGTGGTTTTAAGTTTCATTTCGGTAAAACATAAACAAATGTGCTCAAAGCTGTGTGGATAGGGGAAGACTTGCGGACACAGAAACGACGTGTCTGGACGCAAAACGTTTCCGATACGGTGATTCGTTTCAGTGTAAACGTAGTCTAAAGGTTTTTAACACAATGTGGCAGAAAATCTTCCAGAAGAAATACTTTGAGAGAATGAACCATTTCAACACCAACGGAAACAAAAGGAGTAAGAGTGAGACTTAGAAGAGGCTTTAATGTTCACCTGGACACTGACTGTTTTACTGTGAGACACTTTTGTCCAGAGGAAGATTCTTGTCCTCAAACGTCCCTGACACAAACCTGATGTCCCTGAACTACTACAAATACTACAAATACTATTCTGGTACTACTGCTAGTGAAACTACTACTACTACAACTGCTACTTCTACTGCTGTGACTACTGTTACTGTGACTACTACTACTTTTACTACTTCTTCTACTGTAACTACTGTGACTACTACTTCTACTACTTCTACTACTGCTACAAATTACTACAAATACTATTCTACTATTACTGCTAGTGAAACTACTACTACAACTGCTACTTCTACTGCTGTGACTACTGTTACTGTGACTACCACTACTTTTACTACTTCTACTACTGTGACTACTGTTACTGTGACTACTACTACTTTTACTACTTCTGCAACTGTAACTACTGTGACTACTACTACTACTACTACTACTACTACTACTACTTCTACTACTACTACTACTACTACTACTACTACTACTACTACTACTGCAACTGCTGCTATTACTACTTCTACTACTACTACTGCTACTACTAGAACTACTATTCTACTACTACTGCTTGTGAAACTATTATTTTACTACTGTTACTATTACTACTACAACTACTATTTTACTACTACTGCAACTACTACTTCTACTACTACTACTACTACTACTGTTATGACAACAAACTACTACTACTATTACAAACTACAATTTTACTACTACTACAACTACTACTTCTACTACTATTACTAATACTACTGTTATGACAACAAACAACTACTACTACTACTATTACAAACTTCTATTTTACTACTACTGCAACTCGTACTTCTACTACTACTACTACTACTACTGTTATGACAACAAACTACTATTTTACTACTACTGCAACTACTACTTCTACTACTATTATTACTACTAGTACTACCACCACTACTGCTACAACTACTGCTATTCTACTACTACTACTACTACCACAACTACTACTGTTAGTACTGCACTGAGACCTTTGACACACAAAGTCTCAGACAGAGACGGAGCAGTTCAGTGTGAAGCAGCCGCAGCAAAAACTGAATTTACTTCAGGGTCAGTGAAATGTCCCGACTCTAAAAACCTTTTCAGTATTTTCAAAACCTTTTCAGTATTTTCAAAACCTTTTCATCTTTATTGTTCTGTTTTACACAACATTGACTCTTGTATTGTGAGCTGCAGTCGTGATCAGTGTGTGTGTTGTGTGTTGTATGTTTTGTGTGTGTTGTGTGTTATTGTATCTGTGTGTGTTGTTGTGTGTGTGTTGTTGTATCTGTGTGTGTTGTCGTGATCGGTGTGTGTTGTTGTGTGTTGTATGTTTTGTGTGTGTGTTATTGTATCTGTGTGTGTTGTTGTGTGTTGTTGTATCTGTGTGTGTTGTCGTGATCAGTGTGTGTTGTCGTGATTGGTGTGTGTTGTTGTGTGTTGTATGTTGTGTGTGCGTTGTTGTGTGTTGTATGTTGTGTGTGTGTTGTGTGTTATTGTATTTGTGTGTTGTTGTTGTTGTGTGTGTGTGTGTGTGTGTGTGTGTGATTGTGTGTGTATCTGTGTGTGTTGTCGTGATCGGTGTGTGTTGTGTGTTGTTCTATCTGTGTGTGTGTTGTTGTATCTGTGCGTGTTGTGTGTGTGTGTATTGTTGTATGTGTGTTGTTGTGTATTGTTATGTGCGTTGTTGTATCTGTGCGTGTGTGTTGTATCTTTGTGTGTTGTTGTATCTTTGTGTGTGTTGTTGTATATCTTTGTGTGTTTTGTATGTGTGTTGTTGTATGTTGTTGTATCTTTGTGTATGTGTTGTTGTATCTGTGTGTGTTGTGTGTGTGTTGCTGTATCTCTTTGTGTGTTGTGTGTGTTGTTGTATTTTTGTGTGTTGTAGTTGTGTGTGTTGTTGTGTGTGTGTGTGTGCTGTGTGTATCTTTGTGTGTGTTGTATCTTTTGTGTGTGTTGTGTGTTATTGTATATCTTTATGTGCTGTGTATGTGTGTTGTTGTTGTGTATATCTTTGTGTGTTGTGTTGTGTGTGTGTGTGTGTTGTTGTTGTGTGTGTTGTGTGTATCTTTGTGTGTGTGTGTTGTTTTATCTCTTTGTGTGTGTGTTGTTGTTGTATCAGTGTGTTGTGTGTGTAGTATCCTGTGTGTGTGTGTGTGTGTGTGTTGTGTGTGTGTGTGTGTGTGTGTGTGTATTATCCTGTGTGAGTGTGTGTGTGTGTCTTTGTGTGTGTTTGTGTTACAATAACATGTAGTTTGGACTTGACTTGTTTACGGCTCATTGACCCGAACAACGACACGTGGAGCTTCACCTCTACTCTGTACTTCAACTAAATACTACTGATACTCTGAATACTACTACTGCTACTGCTGCTACTACTACTACTATAAACTACTACTGCTAGTGAAAGTGCTATTTTACTACTGCAACTACTGTTGTGCAACTACTACTACTGCTACTACCACAACAACAGCTACTACTACTAATACTACAAATACTATTCTACTACTACTGCTAATGAAACTATTTTACTACTACTACTACAAACTACTATTAATACTACAAATTCTACTGCTATGTCTAGTGAAACTACTATTTTACTACTGCTACTACTACTGTTACTGCTACTACTACTACTGCAACTACTATTTTTCTACTACTGCAACTACTAATGCTACTACTGCTGTTACTACTACTACTACTACTACTACTACTACAACTAACTAATAACTACTACACTACTACTACTACTGCTACTAACTATTTACTACTACTTACAACTGCTAACTAACAACTACTAACTACTACTAACTGCTACTACTACTACTACTACTGTTGTACTAACTACTACTACTGCTACTACTACTACTACTAACTACTACTACAACTAACTACTACTACTACTAGCTACTACTACTACTACTACTACTAACTACTACTACAACAACTAACTACTACAACAACTACAACTAACAACAACTAACTACTACTACTACAACTACTACAACTACTACAACTACTACAACTACTAACTACTACTACTACTACTACTACTACTACTACTACTACTACTACTACAACTAACAACAACTAACTACTACTACAACTACTACTACTACTACTACTACTACTACTACTACTACAACTACTACAACAACTACTAACTACTACTACTACTACTACTACTACTACTACTACTACTACTACTACTACTACTACTACTACTACAACAAACTACTACAACAACTACTACTACTACTACTACTACTACTACTACTACTACTACTACTACTACTACTACTACTACTACTACTACTACTACAACCAATACTACTACTGCAACAGCAACTTCTGCTACTACAAGTACAACAACTACTACTACTACAACCAATACTACTACTGCAACAGCAACTTCTGCTACTACAAGTACAACAACAACTACTACTACTACTACTGATACTACTACTACTGCCTGTTCTATTCAGAGTCTTGCTGGTAATGACAGGAAGGGCATCTGAGTTAAAAACAGACTGTAGTTTACGTTCACTGTGACAGGAAGAGCATCTGAGGTAAAAATACCGACACGGTGACTGTATTTTACGTCGAGTGTTGGTAAAAGGTGTAAACAGTTTTTTTTTTTTTTTTCTTTTGCTGTCGTCGTCGTTGTGGCGAGTTGAGACAAAAGGGGAACTTCCACTCACAGAATCCTGCTCAGTGTTGAGAATCTGACTTTGTTTTACGTCATGTGTTTCATAACCGGCATGTTTTTCACGCCGGGTTAAGTCACTTTTCTCGTATCTGTTTATCTCCACGGTTTTACGGGAATGTCCCACAGTACGGCATTAAACATATCCATCCTCATCAAGAAAAAACTGGTGCCACAGCTGAGCCAAGTGACAGGTAACATCTACGGAGACGCGAGGTTACCTGTTTTTTTTTAAGGTGTTTTCAGCCAGAAAAACGAAATAAATAACTGAATTTGTTGTGAGTTTAAAGGTTTTTATTTCCTTCACACGTTTGAGTAACTTTTTGTTATTAGTCTGTTTACGTCTCCAAACTTCAAAACGCTCTGTTCCACCTTGTGATGTCATCAAGTGGTATTTTAAAAGTTAACAATTGCATTTTACTTTTTTGTTTAGTGAAGATCGGAGCTGAAATGATTCTAGTGAAGGCGTTTGGAGTTTAAAAACACAACGGAGCACTTCCTGTATCACCGCATGACGACAACATCTCCGTGGCAACGAGCAGACACCGGAAAAGTTCCATAGAGTGCTCTTTAAAGCTGCCTTATATTGTGTAACTTTTCTGGTGGAGGGTTCGTCACGTGCTTTTCTTCCTTGATGTTCATGTTATTGTTTTGTTTGGAATATTCCACAGTATGGCTTTAAACCTTTCTGTCGTCATGGAGACCAAACCAGACCAAGTTACAGGTCAGATCTGTGGAGAGGCGACCCCGCTCACAGTCAGAATGTCTGTTTTTTTCGGTATTTTTGAGCTATAAACCCACCTGCAGTTGAATAAATACATGTAAAGTAGAGCAGTTTAAAGTCACACTGCGGAACATTCCAGGCAGAGAAATGACGTATCCATGGAAACAAGAAGCAGGTGACGGACACCAAGTCAAAAACGTTACACAGTGCCCCTTTTTATAGCTTAAAAATACCTCGAAAAACATTAATTCTGACTGTGAGCGGGTTCGCCTCTCCACAGATCTGACCTGTAACTTGGTCTGGTTTGGCCTTGTGTCCATGGAGATGTTATTGATGTTTCTGTGACCTAAACTGCGATGCCGGACTGAACACGGTCTGGTCCTGGTCTGGTCTCAGTCCTCATCTCAGTTCTGGTCTGGCCCCGTCTCAGTCCCGGTCTCAATCATGGTCTGGTCCTGGCCTCAGTCCTGGTCTGGTCCGGGTTTAAGTCCTGGTATTAGTCCCAGTTCTGGTCCCGGTCTGGTCCCAGTCTCAGTCCCAGTCTCAATCATGGTCTGGTCCTGGTCTGGTCCCGGTCTCAGTCCTGGTCTCAGTCCTGGTCTGGTCCCGGTCTCAGTCCTGGTCTCAGTCCCGGTCTGGTCCCGGTCTAGTCCTGGACCTGTTTTAGTCCTTGTTTAGTCCTGTTTTAGTCCTGGTTTAGTCCTTGTTTAGTCCTGTTTTAGTCCTGGTTTAGTCCTGTTTTAGTCCTGTTTTAGTCCTGGTTTAGTCCTGTTTTAGTCCTGTTTTAGTCCTGGTTTTGTCCTGGTTTAGTCCTTTTTTAGTCCTGTTTTAGTCCTGGTTTAGTCCTGTTTAGTTTTTAGTCCTTGTTTAGTCCTGGTTTTAGTCCTGGTTTAGTCCTGGTTTAGTCCTGTTTTAGTCCTGTTTTAGTCCTGTTTTAGTCCTGTTTTAGTCCTGTTTTAGTCCTGGTTTAGTCCTGGTTTAGTCCTGGTTTAGTCCTGGTTTTAGTCCTGTTTAGTCCTGTCCTGTTTAGTCCTGGTTTAGTCCTGTTTAGTCCTGTTTTAGTCCTGTTTTAGTCCTGGTTTAGTCCTGTTTAGTCCTGGTTTAGTCCTGTTTTAGTCCTGTTTTAGTCCTGGTTTTGTCCTGGTTTAGTCCTGGTTTAGTCCTTGTTTAGTCCTTGTTTAGTCCTGGTTTAGTCCTGTTTTAGTCCTGTTTTAGTCCTGTATATCATTATCCATTTTTTTCATTTTGGTTTTGGAGACAAACAATGAAGAAAATAGTTGTTTTTTTTTCTTCATTTTCTTATTTTTAGTTTTATTTTGAAAAACAGAATGTCACAATGTCTGTTTTTTGTTTTTCTCTGTATTTTTGAGCTTTAAATCCACCTGTAATTGAACAAATGTAAAGTGGAGCTGTTTAAAGTCGTAACAGGTGACAGATCTCCAGCAGTAAAGTTCCACAGTGCCCTTTAAACTTTCCAGAGTGAGTATATAGGTCAGGGCTTTATTGCTGGTTGTGTTTACACCTGCGATGACGAATGGCTTTTTGAATCCAGGTGAAACTCCGGCGCGTTAGTCACTGTTCGTCATGAGCCGCTCACTCCTGACGCTTTGTTTCTTTTGTAAAGACGCAACAAAAACAACAGAAAAAAACAAAAAAAACAAGACTCTGACATCCCAAATCAAACAGAGAGAAATACAAAGACTACACGCATGTAATACTCCCTACAACTGTGGAACAACTCAAACTTATGTAACAGAAAAATAATACTCTCCAACTGTACGACAACTCACCCTTATGTAATACTCCTCACAACTGTAACAGTTAATACTCCCTACAACTGTACAATACACTTATGTAACATAATACTCCCTACAACTGTACAACAACTCACCCTTATGTAATACTCCTCACAACTGTAACAGTTAATACTCCCTAAAACTGTGCAACAACTCACCCTTATGTAACAAATAATACTCCCTACAACTGTACAATTCAAACTTATGTAACAGATAATACTCCCTACAACTGTATGACAACTCACCCTTATGTAACATAATAATCCCTACAACTGTAACAGATAATACTCCCTACAACTGTACAATTCAAACTTATGTAACATAATACTCCCTACAACTGTATGACAACCCACCCTTATGTAACAGATAATAATTCCTACAACTGTAACAGATAATACTCCCTACAACGGTATAATGTAACAGGTAATACTCCCTACAACTATACAACAACTCATCTTTATGTAACAAATAATAATTCCTATGACTGTAACAGATAATACTCCCTACAATTGTACAACAACTCAGATAATACTGCCTACAACTGTACAGTTTTCCCTTATGTAACAGGTAATACTCCCTACAACTGTACAACAAATCAGCCTTATGTAAAAGATAATACTCCCTACAACGGTACAATGTAACATATAATAATCCCTACAACTGCACAACAACTCAGCGTTATGTAAAAGAGAATACTCCCTACAACTGTACATCAACCCACCTTTATGTAACAGATAATACTCCCTACAACTGTACAACAACTCACAATTATGTAAATGATAATACTCCTTACAACTGTACAACAACTCACCTTTATGTAACAGATAATACTCCCTACAACTGTACAATGTAACCGATAATACTCCCTACAACTGTGCAACAACTCAGCCTTATGAAACAGATAATACTCCCTACAACTGTACAACAACTCAGATAATACTCCCTACAACTGTACAACAAATCACCCTTTTGTAACAGATAACCCTATGTCCTGTCAATCTTTATATTATTTTTGCACTGTTTTTATTTTATTACTTTATTTTATTTTTACTTGTACATTTATATATGATTATTTCTTATTTGACGCCAGACTTTTATTATTTAGTTTTTTTTTCCCATTTTTATCAAGTGAGATGTACATTTTTTGTTGTTGATTAACTTTTGTCTCATTATTTTCTCTGTTTTTAGTCGTTGTTTTGTGATTTCGACTGATTGATTTGTTTATTCTACTGTGCGTTTGTGTAATTTTAGTTATTTTTGCTTCTTATTTCAAATGTATTATTGTCTTATTGTCATTTATATTTCGTCCGTGTTGTTCTATTCTATTTCCTGCGCCGTGTTGTTTTCAGACGCAGATGAAGCGCGTGACATTTCCAGAGGAGCCGCACACCTTTAAGTGTTTAATGACCTGTTTTGTCCTGATAAGAAATCCTCGGCGTTCGCGATGAGCTGCTGCACGTGGAGCGGCTCGTAAAACAAAACATGTTCAGGTGTTTTCACGGTTTATGGACGTTGAGTCACAACCACGAGATTCAAACTCAGAGAAAAAAAAGTGTAGAGAAAAGCTAATATGTCGTGTTTCCTCTGGTTTCTGCTTCGTTTCACCGTCACACAAACGTAAAATTACTAAACACCTTCTTGTGAATTGACTGAGTGGTTGATTAAAAGTATAATTCAGATACGATAAGATTGTATTTATTTTAAAAGATGAGTTTTGTTTGGGTGATGTCAGTGTGTCACGAAGCAGAACCCGAAGTGACCTGTGCCAATGGAGACGGGGCTTTTGTACAGAATCTGTTTTGAGTCATTATAGTTCAAAAACGCTTCTAAAACGTCAAAAAGCCATAAATTATAAATCAAAATACCAAAACATATATATAAGACTGCAATCAAATCATGTAAAATATCCATCTTTGCCTCTTTTATTTTTGTTCTGCGTCTTTCTCAGGGCCTGTCCACAGTCAGTGCAGACTATAAGAAGAAATAACAGTTCTAAGCACTTTAAAGTCTTAGTTCTTTGGATTAAGTCTTGTCGAGGCGTTTTAAGAGGAAAAAATTGCATATTAGCCCCCACAAAGTATCGCAATAAGTATCGTACTGTGAGATTTGGATATTGTTGCATCCCTAATCATGAGCCTCGCCACCATATCGTGACAATATCGTATCGTGAGACTTGGACATTGTTACACCCCTAGTACATGGACATAAAGGTTTTTTTTGGCCAAAATGTAATTTAAAAACAAAATAAAAAGCTTTTGGACATCGTCTGTCTGAGTGTTTGTTTTTTTTTCACTTTTAAAGGGCCCATCTCATGCAAAATCAAGTTTTCAGAGCTTTCTACCTTCTAAGAGTGATGTGTGGGTCTTGTATTTGTCGCTGAAGTGGTTTTTAGATTGATTCTGCATTTTTTTTAAACAAATTTCAGCATATTTTTGCCACCTTCCCACGTGACAACGAACTAAAGCTGCTACAACGATGATGCGGCAGATACACCTATGACGTGTTTGATGTAGCAGAAAACGCTTCATACCCGACCCCCCTCCACCACCTCCACCCCGACTACAGTGAACACGATATAATAAGTTTATCTACTAGTGTTTATTAAAACTTTACCAATCAGTAATGTTCAGCTGATGTGGACGCGGTGCTTGAGCTTCGTGCTCCTCAAAGTCCTCGTCCGATTCCGGGTCCAACACATGCGGCTGAACGCGCTGTATCTCCATGATGAATAAAAGTTTATTCCTGCCGCTATCAGGGTCACGTCTGTCTCCCCCTCCCTCCCTGAGATGGCGGAGGAAGGGCGGCTCACGTTTGGAGGGCGGAGCCTGTGTTTTCTCAGGACGGGCGAGGGGAGGAGCAATAGTTGGACTTTCATAGTTCCCGGTCTGTGACTGTCTCCAAGAAATCTGTAAGATTTCAGAACTATTGTGTATAGGGATGGGCATTCGATGAAATTTCATTAATCGATCGTCGGGAGAATTAATGATCGATTATCGATTAATCATTAATGTTTTTATATTAAAATGATCATCATTATTATTACTACTAATCTGCATAAATAAATTCAACTTCACAACATATAAACCAAAATCACTCTGGAGCCACATCAGCCCGTTTGACATTAGAATGTGTTTAATGCAGCTTTGTGCAAGTGTCACAGAAACAAAACTTAAAACCACATGGCTAATTTGCATAAACTAAGCAAAGAAAAAAACAGCTCTTGTGTCGCTGATGTGGTTCAACTTCTGTCGGATTAAAAGACATGACTCAGGTGAATACAGGTTAGTGTGAACATATTTGCGTTTGTCAAAACCAGGACAGCGTACGGGGGGAGGGGGGCAGGGCCTCGTCATCGACATTGAGCGACTCTCACCTGGCAAAGCTTTTTCAGGTTTTTCATTTGCCACTGGACACCAAAACATGTGTGCTGCTTTGTAGACTGTGCACATGTCCTCCCACTTGCTTTGACTGGGAGGAAAAGTGGGGAATTTCTTGTCCAAGTCATCGTTAAATGTGCATTTGCGCTTCGGCGTGTTTCAGACTGACCGACTGTTTGTGTCTCGCTCCTTCTGATGCAGAGAGACGCTCAGTTTAATGGTCCAATGAAAGGAAATGAAAACCTGAACATTTGCATCACTTTATAAAAAAAAAAAAAACCCGGACGGCCAAGACAAGACGTGGAAAAGGAACAAGTCCTGGGAAAAAGGGACGTTTGGTCACCCTACGCTACGCACAGCAATCTACATTTGGTTTGTGAATTAAAAATGAACGTTATCAACGATATTCTTAATGACCAATTATCGATTAATTGACTAATCATGCCCATCCATGTCCATGTGTAATGGATGTTCCAAAACCCAAATTGTGCTTGAATATGTGCAGAAGATACAATGTGAAAAGAGTTATTTTACATGAGATGGGCCCTTTAAATCGCTGTTTTTCGCATTTGCACCTCTACGGGAAGTTTTCTGTTTGATTTGATGAATGGACGCCCGACCGCTGAAGTCTGAGTCATCACTAATGTTCGTTTAGCAGAAGAACTGACAACTTCACCGGCCGATGTCACAACTTCATGTGAACCGCACAGACAGCGGCGCTTTCTGTTCCGTGTAAACAAATAATCCGTCTCTAGTTGGACTGAGGTGACTGGACAGAGACACACAGACTCTGGCAAAAACAAGACGACAAAAAGCAGAAACAAACACAAAACAATCATTTCTCGTCACCGACTCGCTCTGGGTGTTTCCAGCTCGAGGACTTAAATGTTGAGTCGACATGCTCCGCAAAACAGAGCGAGCCAGCTGTTTCCTGTTTACTGATGCACAGCACTCGCGCCAAGATCAAAAATATATTTCTGGTGCAAAACACGTCGCTCCACAACACGTGTGACATGAGCCAGACCCGCGGCGGGGACGGGAAGACGCTCAAACTCAGGGGAGAAGAGCAGAGGAGTCAAATATGTCGGGTTTCCTCTGGCTTCAGCTGCAGCCACGTCTCACGCTCACAAAAACGGAGAATTACAGAAAGTTTTTTTTTGTGATTTGACGGAGCGAGTTTGATTAAAAGTATAATTTAGATACGACTAAGGTTTTATTTATTATTAAAAGATGAGTTCTGTTCAGGTGACGTCAGTGTCTCACATCAGAGCTCGAAGAGAAGGGTCCACAGTATGACATTAAACTCATCTGTCTCCATGGAAACGAGCAAATTTAAAAGGCCCACGTTACCTTATTTTCTGATCTACAGTGTGTTCTAATCAGTGTTGGGGAGTAACAGATTACATGTACCGGAGTTATGTAATCAGAGTACAAATTATGAGTAACTGTATTCAGTCTAAACTAGATCTAAACCAGGACTAAACCAGGACTAAAACAGGACCTAAACCAGGTCTAAACCAGGACTAAAACCAGGACTAAACCAGGACTAAAACCAGGACTAAAACCAGGTCTAAACTAGATCTAAACAGGAAAACAGGTCTAAACCAGTCTAAACCAGGACTAAAACCAGGTCTAAACCAGGACTAAAACCAGGTCTAAACTAGATCTTAACCAGGTCTAAACCAGGACTAAAACCAGGTCTGAACTACCAGATCTAAACCAGAAACTCTAAACCAGGACTAAAGGTCTAAACAGGCTAAAACCAGGTCTAAACTAGATCTAACCATGTCTAAACCAAGTCTAAACCAGGACTAAAACCAGGTCAAAACTAGATCTAAACCAGGTCTAAACCAGGTACAACCAGGACTAAACCAGGTCTAAACCAGGACTCCAACTAAACCAGATAAACTAGATCTAAACCAGGTAAACCAGTAAAACCAGGTAAACCAGGTCTAAACCAGGACTAAAACAGGTCTAAACCAGGTCTAAACCAGGACTAAAACCAGGTCTAAACTAGATCTTAACCAGGACTAAAACCAGGTCTAAACTAGATCTAAACTAGATCTAAACCAGGTATAAACCAGGACTAAAACCAGGTCTAAACCAGGACTAAACCAAGTCTAAACCAGAACTAAAACAGGATTTAACAGGACTAAATCCTGCTGTGTGGACGTGTTTCTTCTTCTATCAATAATATTTTTAATTTGGTTCAGTAAAGTCTGGACTTTTTCTTTCTTTTATCAGACAAAACATCTTATGTTACGATTTCCTCGTCTTTGCTTTCTCTACAGCAAATCAAGTAATCCAAAGTATTCAGATTACATTACTCACTTTAAGTAAATTCTGTAATCTGTAGGGGAATACATTTTAAAAGTCACCTTCCCAACACAGGTTATAATGTCGTTTCCTCGTCACAAACAGACCTGGAGTTGTGTTTTTTTTTTTTGTTTCATTCAATGTTTAACTCACAAACCTGCAGATTTAGGCTGATTACAGGAAGAGCTCCACTGTGTTTTTAAACTCCACACACCTTCACTAGACCAGGGTTAACACTCTTTTTCACTGACAAGATTTGAAAATTGTCTTGTTGATGACCTAAAGTGAATTTTCCATGACTTTACGGCACCTGAATGTGAAGAACTGATCAGACTTTTAGGTTAAATATGAAATGTTAACTCTTTAACTCTTATGGTTTGGGATTATAGTTTTTTTAACATTCAAAATCCTGTCAGTGCATTTATTGTCGTCTCTTCTAAACAAAAGTCGCAGACGTTCACAAATAATCATAATAGTCTAATGAGAACTTAACAGAACGCTGGAGTTGTGTGAAAGAGACACTAAAATGACATGACTTTTTCAAAACGTTCATTGATTTTACAAAATTCCATGACTTTTCCAGGCCTGGGAAATTACATTTTCAATTCCCATGACCGTGGGAACCCGAATAGAATCATTTGGATCATTTCAGCGCTGGAACTGCCAATATCTACTGAACTTAAGGTTAAATGTAGACAACTGTAAAACTGTTTCATGACATCACAAGGTGGAACGGAGCATTTTGAGCTTTGGAGATGTAAACAGACTGATAATAAAGTTACTCAAACATTGTCACAACAGGTAACAGCATTATAAGCTCACAGTTTCAATATTTTTGACCTATAAAAGGAATATGCAGAGGCTGTAGTTGTAGCAGTAGTCGTTTTATTCGGTCATTTTGCAGCACTACAAAACAAAACATAGACAACAACCCCATGGATCATGAGCGAAAGGGTTTAGGCTGAAGTAAAAAGTACTTCTAACGCCAAACCCGATTAAACAATGACAGAATTCCAAGAAAGAAAAGCAGAGTACGAACAGCGAGTTTGTGTTTACAATTTCACTCACGACTTACTGTAAATGTAAGAGACAAAATATAAATTAAAACTAAATTTAATGCATAATTCATTCATTCCAGAGCTCTATATCTTTCAAAACATAACGCTTTATACTCTTTTTTTAAAGGCTTCTACAGTGTTAGACTTTTTTGAATCATCACTAAGGCCCCGTCCACACGAGTTCCTATTCGAGTTTTTTTCGTTGTGGACACAGTGTTCGTTCACACTAATCTGGCTCCAGAGACGAAACGATCTGGTGCCTCCAGCTCCCACGAACTCATGTTCGTACAGATCTGATCCGGCACCGTGTGGACACCTGAAAACACTGATACTCTGATATAGGTTTGAGTAATTCACCGCCAAAACACTAAGAGGCTAGAATATCTGTCCATTCATATAAACGTGTGTCTGTGTGTACGACCTGAAAAGTTTCACATGAACCATCTCCAACACGACAGAAACACAGAACAGACTCACCATCAGCAGAACACCCCTCTGTCACAGAAAGAACACTCATATTCCACTGAGTCGTGTCCTTTAGTCCAACAGAAGCTGACTTAAGTCTCCTCAAAGTCATGTTTAAAGCAAAGTGTCACGTATCACCTGTAAATATTCAAAGACTGTTTGAGATGAGAACAAACCACTACAATTTAAAAGGAACCAACGTGTTTAAAAAAACCCAGATTCAGAACCAAGGTTATAGTCCACAGGTGTCAAACATACGGCCCGGGGGCCAGATGCGTCCCTCCAAGACCTTTAATCTGGCCCTCAGCTGATTTTCTACTAAAATATTTTAATGATATTTTCTATTAAAATCTTGTTAATTTTCTGTGGTGTTTATCACAGCAGCGTCTCCAGCGTCTCTGTACGTGGCCCCTCCCACCAGAGCAGCACAAATGAAGACTTGTCTCTTTCCAAACGCTCTTAAAGGACGATCGTTTTGCCTGTTGACCGTGACACCCTCATCAGAAAAATGTCCAACATGAGAAAAGTGGAGCCGAGTGCAGGATTTTACAACAAAAATTGACTTATTCCTATTTGCATACAAGTTAATGTTAAAACATTGCGTTGAAACTGCATCTTTTCTCAAGTTTCAGGTTGTTCATAATATTATAATATTTTGTAAAAGAAAGAGCTCATCAATTAAAACAAGATTTCTGTAATAGATTTGTGTTTCTCTGTACAAATATTTGAACTTATTGTTATTTTTGGGGTTTATATGACATGAGTTTTCTGATCCGGACCCTTTAGGATCAAAGTCGGTTGGATACGACCCCCAAACCAAAATGAGTTTGACACTCCTGGTATAGAGCGAAGTGTCCATGTGAAAGGAGTGAACTTATGGAAAAGTCTTGATAAAGAAATAAAAGAATCAAGTACAATGACGACATTTAAAAAAAACATATAAAATCGAATGCAGTGTGTATGTACGAAAAATAAAACTAAGTTGTTGTGTATAATAATGAAGATTTACTGTTTGCAATTGATCAGTAATTGTGCCTGAACTGATATGGAATGTTTCGTAACCATCGGTGTTGATGTTTTGTCTTGAAAAAGGAAAGGGGGGCAGAAAACATAAGATTTTTTCTTCTTTCTGCACCTTTTCATTCATTTCTTGTGTGTCTGATGTTGTGACACTGTAGATGTCTTTTTATGCTTTATTAAATAAATAAATAAAATAAAAACAGTATGAGCGCACAAGGAACAAGCTGTTTTTCTGAGCTTAGTTTATGCAAATCAGTCATGTGGCCTTAAGTTTCATTTCTGTAAAATGTAAACAAATATGCTCAAAGCTGTGTGGACAGGAAAGACTTAAAGGTTGTATGGAGGATTTTTTTTGTTTCAAATTGTCAATGATAGATTATAGATGCAGTAGCCTTGTAATTATGATGACCAAAAAAAAGAGAATAAAAATTCATCAACTCTGGACGTGGTGGGGCTAAACATTTGCCAATAGATAACGACACTGCCTCGTTATCTGTGAGCTGACAGGCTGTCAATCAAACTCCCTACGTTTCTAGTGTAACTGACTTGCTGCGCCGCCGGTACGTGGTTTACGTACGACTGTCACGCAGTCCACAGACGCAAGACGCACAGACGCTGTTTACTCCACCAACGCAACAGTTCTTAGCGGCTTTTTTTTACCTATATCTTCCTCGCAGTTCGCACAAAGTTTGTTGCAATGGCGACAAGAATCCAGGAGCAGTTCACCGCAAAAGAAAGTCCGTTTTTGAAAGAAGAAGACAAGGGGAAAAGCAGCGAAGCCAAACTAAGGTGATTCTTGAAGATTCATTCCAGCGATGGCGCGACTGAAGCAGACGCAGGGTCTAAAGACTGACGCACTGGTCCACAAATTACTCCTGGACAGGAAACTTCTGCTTATTATGAAAACGTACTTTATTTCCAAGAGCTAGTCAAACGTTTTTCAGGACACGAAAGCGATATCCTATGTCTGAAAACGTAATTTTCAAGGCAAAGAAAGAGTCCGCTTGCTGCTGCGTGTTGTAGCTAGTTCATTCGCACTGAATCTCCGCGCAACCTTCTCTGCACCCCTTTCCTGCTCCTCTCCCCGCTGCCCAATCCGCTCTTCCCCCTGCTCCTCACTTCTCCGGGCACGAAATCTCCGCGCACCGCTCCCCTCTCCTCTCCTCTCTCTCTCCCTCTCCTCTCCCTGCTCCGCTCTCCTCCCTGCTCCTCACTTCTCGTCCGCGAATGAAATGTCCGCACACCCGCTCCCCCCGCTCCTCACTTCTCCGTCTTGCCTAACCAACACTGTAGTTAGTTGTTTACAAGTCATGTGCAGCACCGGCTGTAAACAAACCTGTTTCTGGCGTAAGGAGGAGGCGGAAGGAGGCGTTTCTACGTAGGAGCTGTAGGGGAGGGGGGGGTTTCACGCATGCGCAACATTTGAAAAAGGACAAACAGTCGCTGGATTTCTCGTTCCTTGGAAAATCCTCTATACAACCTTTAAGGACACAGAAACGACGTGTCTGGACACAGATCGTTTCTGATACGGTGATTCGTTTCAGTGTAAACGTAGTCTAAGATTGTTCCACACACTCACCCCTCGAACAGAAATACAATACTTTTTTTTTCTTAATTTTCTTAATGAGGACTCCAGACTGATCCACTGTCCAGACTGTTTTAGTTTTAGACTGTTGCAGAAGAGACCCGTTCATCAGGGAGAGAACTAAAGAGTCTCATGTCACTGTAACTCTGTGATGGTGCTGCTAATAATCACACTGCACCAGGGACACCATTACTGCGTAAATAAAAACAAAATAAAACAATGAAAATTTGACCAGAAGAACACACAAGAATGATTCAGACAGTCGGTTCATGTGGGACGGACTGTTTGCCTGAGCGGCCAGACGCGTCTACATTCTGTTTGAGTTCAGAAGGGTCTGGAACCGGACCAGAGCGTGAAAATCCTCAGTCCAAACTTGAGATGATCCAACCACAGCTGCTCATTTGTGTCACGTGTCTCTCTAAATACAGAAGACATCTCCTCTCCAACAATCTCATAACGTTCAGAACAAAATACATACCGTGATTTCCGGACAATAAGCAGCTACTTTTTTCTCACATTTTGAACTCTACGGCTTAAGCAACGATGCAGTGAATATATTGATGGATTATTTATTGTAGTGATGGGGTGTCAGAGCCTGCAAGTCCTTCTCTGCTGGCCTAAAATAAATTAAATAATTCCAAATGGTCTGTCCGCTTCCTTTCAGAGCTTTTCCGATGCTTGTGCTGCTTCCAGACATGTATTTTCATATTAAACCATTTGACCAATCACATTTCAGACATCATTTGTTGCCAGGCAGAGTCAAAGGCTACATTCAGACTGCAGGGCTTAACGCTCAATTCAGATTTTTTTGTGAAATCCGATGTTTTCACGAGGTCGTTCACATTTCCAATTAAATGTGACTTGTATGTGACTCCAGTGTGAACATTAAACGGCCCAAAAGTGTCCCACATGTGACACTGGAGACACGACGACGTCAACCTCAGCGAGCGTCTCTGTGTTTACAGAAGTTGTCCAAACATGGACGCAGCATCGAGCACCTGGAGATTTTAAAGTTCCTCTCGTACCGGAGCCAGAACATGAACAACTTACTTGTTTTAAGGAGGAGATTGAGAAGGAGAAGGACGAGGTTTTTGGTCGTGGTGTTTTGTGGTTCAGTCCGTTGAAAGGAACGTGTGGATGTGGAGACGGAGCCAAGAGTGGTGAGTGGTGATGTGCTTCGCTTCAGTGACATGGAGTTCATTAACAATTTTCGCCGACTTCAGAATAGTGATGTTTGTGTCTTGTTGATAACGTGTAGGTCGGATGAATGCACTTTGGCCGTTCAGACTGAAGTCGCATGTCAAAAGATCAGATATGTATCAGTTTCAGGAGCACATATCCAAGTGTCCTGGGTCACATTTGAAAAAATCGGATCTGTGTGGTTCAGACTGACATTAAAAGATCAGATACAGGAACATAGGGGCCAAAAAATCAGATTTGAGTCACTTCAGGCTGCAGTCTGAACACAGCCAAAGTCACCCCCTCCTCACTTTTTCTCCGTGCACAGAATCTCCACAGCTCTTTATACTGTATTTCTGTATAATAACCATAAAATTATTCCGATTTAAATTTAATCTCGAAAAAGTTTAATTCCGAATAATCATTAGGAATTAAGTGTTTACATGATTTTTTTTTTTTTTTTTTTTGAAAGCAGAATTAATTCGAAATTAAATTATTTTAAAATTATTTATTAATTATTTTTAATCCGAATTAAAGGGCAAGTGGGAGTGGACTGTTTCAGACGGAGCACCACTGGAGGCTGTGTGAAATGATTTATCGACGCAGCGGATGTGCGCAGCCTGAGTGCATGAAGGTGCAGCATTAACTCACGATGTTGTCAGCACTAAAACAGTTTATGTCCGTGTGATTAAATAAGTTGTGAAGCTAAATGAACATTAGTGAGTGTGATTCATCTTAAATGACCTGTATGTATTAAATAAGTGCGCAAATGACGAGAAGAAACATCTCAAACTTCAGTAGCCGGACATCCACTGAAACCTGATCCATACACCTGTCCCCGCCCCCGAGAGAGTCTGAAATCTGCTGAAATCCTCCAAGACACTGACATGATCCAGACGGAACAGAGACTCTTTCTGCAGGAGACATGCGCAGTAGAGCGATGTGGCGTAATCCTCCCGTTTTACTGCCGTGTTACAGGCACTGTTCGGAAAAAAAACATGTCCTGGTTAAAGTTAAAATATCTTTCTGTGTAAATATCTCAAGTTATAACATGGACACCTGCAGCCTATATATGTACAAATGTTGTTTTTTTTTTCCTTTTAAAATTTAGTTGGTGTGGCTCAGTAGTCTGGAAATTATAGAAACTTATTTGACCTGAAATAAGTACGAGTTTGGTAGCCTGATTCATCAACCGGTTTTACTTCGTTTCACTTCGTACAAACCGTCTGACCTCGCAGCGTTACATTTCGTTCGCTCGATGGTAGGCGGGTACTAATTCTTTTGATTTTCAGATAAGAACAAAAAACAAACGCGAAAACAGACAAAACTACAACAGGAAATGTCAACAACAGCTTCCGAGCTCAGCTGGTCTGTCAAACATGAATGAGCCAACGGGAATGACAGACTGAGGAAGTGAAACCGTCTGACCTCGCAGCGTTAGGATTCGTTCGCTCGACTGTAGGCGGGTACTTTTTTTTAAATTTAACCGATCTCTGCTAGTTGGTCATGACGAATCCCGTAGGAAGGAAGGACAATAGCGTCTTTCCCCTTGATAAAATTCACCAAACATTCTCTTTGTTCCGATGTGAGAAAGTATTTTGACCCCGGGGTGAACACACGGCTGTAGTAAAGTGACCCCCCCATAGGATTTTGACTCCTCTTACTTTTTTCTTTAGTAGTTACTTATCTGATCATTATTTCTCCTGTAATTTACTTTTATTATATATTGCTACATATTCATTTTCTTTTAAGGTATTTTAAGGAATGTTTTGTTGGAGAACGACTTGGTATTTTGAGCAAACGTAACGTATTGTTAAAACTGCATATACAAAACAATCTTGTCACTTTTTATATTGTATTTGACATTGTTCTGGTTTTAGTTTGCTCTGTTCAGATAATCCACATGTCATTTTAAATTAAGTTATGGATTACAGAAACCATTTAATGAATCTTCTCCTATCGTCTATGTAACTATTAAATTGATCAGCCCTGTCTATTTTAACAAGATTCTAAATCATTATACATCACTTTGATTAATTAATAACTACTTATCACATATTCAGTAAAATATGTTTAAACAACTAAGTAATTTTTAACATTCAAATATTGTAATCTACATAAAAAATGCATCTGAGTTCTTCAAAAAACACTTTTAAATATGTCAACATGTTTTAATTTGCAGATATAGTATTAATAAAATATAGATTTTCATGGGGGGGTCAACAATAATAGGATTTTGACCTCGGGGTCAACTCACCACCAGGTCAAAATTCTATACCACACCGGCTTTAAACTAGAGCCCGACCGATATATCGGCCTGGCCGATATTATCGGCCAATATGGGCACCTGGAGACATATCGGCTATCGGCCGATATGCTCGCTGATATGGGCCGATATTTCACGTGGGCATGTTATACCTCGTTATAAATCTTAGACTCTCTACATTATGTTCATATAATCCAATTTATAGACAGATAAATGTCCTAATATGTGGCTCCGCATCAGTATTTATTTGCGGTGTAATTTGTCTGTGTCCGTACTGTCCCTGAACACACCCCCAGAGTCACGTCACTTCACTCGCGTGTGTTTGTTTACACCCGCAGCCGTGCGCAACACTGAGATTATATTCTTTTTACGGACAATCGTCTTGAGTCTGGATTAAAAGGACATTTATTAGTGCAGACTTGTGATTTGAGGAGGAGCCTGTGTGAGCGGTGAGTGTTGGAAATATGTTAACTTTGAAGCTAGTTAGCTGTTAGCTGCTGTAGCTCCCGCACATAAACAGGCTGTTTTCTATTGGTCTATTGTAAAGTGACTACATTGGCCGTATATTTGTTACTGGACCTGCATTGATATGTAAATGAGCTGTGAATAGACGTGTGAATGATCCACATTTATGCATATAATTAATTACCGCGGTGCGCACGTTTTTACGGCTAAAGGCTAATAGCGATAGTTTATTTACTAGCTAGGAGTTATGGGTCGGTCGCGATCGAAGCGGCTCTTTGAAGCGAACAACAGGAGCATGTTTCTTATTGGGAGCCGTGTTTTCTCTTTTTCTCACTTTTTCTCTTCAAGCCGCTTGTAGACCCGTAGTTTGACAGCAGCAGCGGCTGAAAACGAAACTTTCAGGAATATGCGTGTGCATAGGATTTTTAAAAAAAAAGTGTATATTTGGCTGCAGTTCAGCATAAAATGAATAAACCAGGACTAATCTTGGTCTTGAGAGAGAGATAGAGACCGAGTCCCGACACTCAGTCCTGGTTCAGTTCTGGTTTAGTCCTGTTTCACACATGGTTTAAATCTGTTTTAGTCCTGGTTTAGTCCTTTTTCAGTCCTGGTTCAGTTTTAGTTTAGTCCTGCTTGCAACAAAACAATCTCAAGAGTCGCTTGGGAGCCGAAAAAGCCAGCTGCTTTAGTGAGCCGAGCCAAAAGAGCCAGTTCTCCAAAAAAAAAACTGGAATACCCATCACTAGTAGCTAGAATGTGATGCAAAAATGCCATTAGGCCAATCTACTGTATGTAAATATGATGTAAAGAGTCAGAATAACCCAATTTAGAATCCACTAGAGCCAAACCTAAGTTTTTTAAACAATTCAAGATTTACAGTGAATTTTTACATCACTAAATATATCGGCGATTATATCGGCTATCGGCAGCGCCAACTCCCATTATATCAGTTTCATATCGGCCACAGCAAAATCCATATCGGTCGGGCTCTACTTTAAACCCTCGATCTCGGGAATCGCTGACAACACTGAATATGAGTCTTCGCTGATTGGCTGGTGCCCGAACTCACACTCCTGGTGTTTTTGCAAACCGTCTACTGCAGGAGAGTCAAACTCATTTTGGTCCGGGGGTCGTATCAAACCGACTCTGATCCCAAAGTGTCCGGATCAGAAAACTCATGTCATATAAACCCCAAAAATAACAATAAGTTCAAATATTTGTGCAGAGAAACACAAATCTATTACAGAAATATTTTTTTAATTGATGAACTCTTTCTTTTACAAAATATTATAATATTATGAACAACCTGAAACTTTAAGAAAAATACAATTTCAACACAAAGTTTTAACATGAACTTGTTTGCATTTCATAGAATTTAGTCATGCTTTCTTTTTGCTCCTGAAACTTGTCATGTTTTATCTTGCATAAGTGCATCAATATCAGGCAGAATGTCCTGAGGAGCTGCTGTCTTCAGAATGTCATTCAAGTGTTTGTGTGTTCAGCTGTGAGCGCAGCTTTGTTTTATTCATGTTCATTACTGAGAAAACCTGCTCACAAGCGAAGGTAGAAACTGTCTATTATAACTTCTTGGGTTCTTTTTAAAGACAATGCAGTAAAGTGTGTTTACCTTGTTGACATGTTTCGGCTGCTGTATCTTCAGAACTGTCCTCGGTGTTGGTGTTGATGTGGCACGGTGGCTGAGTGGTTAGCACTCATGCCTCACAGCAAGAAGGTTCTGGGTTTGATCCCCGGGTCGCCCGGGCCTTTCTGTGTGTGTTTCTGTATGTTTCTCCCCGTGTCTGGATGAGTTTCCTCCGGTTTCCCCCATCAACCCAAAACATGTTACATGTCTCCAAGAACAGTTGATAGTCAAGGTCAGTTAAATACAGTCAATTCAATCATTGTGTCCTTAGGCAAGACACTTCACCCACATTGCCTAGTATGAAAGTGGTGTGTGTGAGTGATAGGTGGTGGTCGGAGGGACTGATGGCGCAGAGTGGCATGGCAGCCGCGCTTCTGTCAGTGTGCCCCAGGGCAGCTGTGGCTACAATAGTAGTTTACCATCACCAGGTATAGAGCGAATGAATAATGCTGAATAATGTTCTGTAAAGTGTCTTTGGGGACAGAAAATGTCTGTGAAAGCGCTATATAAATAAAGACTTACTTACTTACTTATATATCAGCTGTTGTTACTTCCTGTGGGCGTGGTCAGACCTGATGGACCTGCAGGTCGCTCAGACTGACCACGCCTCCCGTCGCCCGGTGTCTCTGGAGGAGGGTGTCCAGGTGTGTGAAAGGAGGAACGCTCCGTCATCACGGTTAACGCTGTCCGTGCCTCGTTTCCTGATTTCCCTGTCCTCCTTGATCCAGCGTTTGAACTTGTTGTTTTCTGATCCAATGACCCGATCCAGAATGTGGTTGTTCCTTTTACAGTGTCTGATGTGGTGGATTTTAGGTTTTCCTGTTCTGCTTTATCTTTTTGTGTTCTAGTGAGTCTCCCTGATGTTTCTTTTTCGCACTAAATCTATTATTTTCCAGTTGCATGTCTGCTGGACTGTGAATAGTGGGCCAAAAAAATGCAAATTCTGTCTTCAGGTTTTAAAATATTCTTTAAAACCTGAAGATTTTAGTCTTCAGGTTTTATTGGAGAGAAATGAAATTGAGCTGAGGCACTAGTGGACACCAGCCTGGGCAAGAATTTGGTTTTTCGATTGTTGATTCTGTAAAAACACGCTCTGTTTCCAAGTTCTTTATGTGGACTTTTTGTTTTTCATGTTTGTTTTAGACGTAAACAGAGCACCTGTCAATCACGCCGTCTGAAATCAGGGAATTAGGACACGGCTCCAGATCCTTTCGTCTTTGTAAAGTTTTGTCAAAGCGTCTGGTTCCGGCCGGACAGGTGATCAGTCTACGTGCACACTTTCACAACAAAGGTTTTACAGGTTCTTTAAAGTTGTTTTGTGCCATGATATTTTTATTTTCAGGGTTTAATGTGTGACTGTTATGGCCGCAGTGACTCAGTCTTAGTCGAACATGTTTTATTGGCTGCTTAATCTTTTTATTGTGATTATAAGAATTGAAGTGGACTGCACAGGAGAAAGCAGAAGGGCCGGAGTGCGTGAGCCGGAGTTTGGGGAGTGACGTTACACTTTAATCTGCCTTTTCACGTGTGACGATGACTCTGTGACTTTACTGTTGTTTTTGCACAAGATCCTAATCGTTTTTAAAGCGTTTACCGGTACGAAGCCACGCCCACTTTGAGTTCAGCCAATAGAGTAGAGCATAAACCTGTGTGTCATTCGTTCTTTTGTTTTTAAAAATTTAAACCAGAAATAAGAAAATGGAAAAACAACAACAACAACAACAATCCTCTTCATTATTTGTCTCCAAAACCAAAATGAAAAAAAAACCAAAACAGATAATGATCAGTTTTTTCAGTTTTTCGATTTTGTGTTTAAATGAAAAATGGAAAAAAAAAAAACGGATAATGACCTGAACCAGGATTAAAATGGGACTAAAACAGGACTAAACCGTTTTCAGTGCTGGTCTGGTCCTGGTCTCAGTCCCAGTCTGGTTCCGGTCTAGGACCTGGTCTGCTTCCGGTCTCAGTCCTGGTTTGGTCCCGGTTTCAGTCTCGGTCTGGTCCTGGTCTCAGTCCAGGCCTCAGTCATGGTCTGGTCCTGGTCTGGTCCCAGTCTCAGTCCTGGTCTGGTCCTGGTCTGGTCCCGGTCTGGTCCTGGTCTCAATCCCAGTCTGGTCCTAGTTTGGTTCCGGTCTCAGTCCTGGTCTGGTCTGGGTCCTGGTCTGGTCAGGTCTCAGTCCTGGTCTCAGTCCTGGTCCCTGGTCTGGTCCGGTCTGGTCTGGTCCTGGTCTGGTCTGGTCCCGGTCTGGTCCGGTCAATCCCAGTCTGGTCCTAGGTCTCTCAGTCCTGTCCTGGTCTGGTCCTGGTCTGGTCCTGGTCTGGTCCCGGTCTGGTCCCGGTCTGGTCCTGGTCTCAATCCCAGTCTGGTCCTATAGTTTGGTTCCTGTCTCAGTCCTGGTCTGGTCCCGGTGGTCCCGGTCTGGTCCGGTCTGGTCAGGTCCGGTCTGGTCCGGTCTCTGGTCAATCCCAGTCTGGTCTAGTTTGGTTCCGGTAGTCCTGGTCTGGTCCTGGTCTGGTCTCTGGTCCTCTGGTCCCGGTCTGGTCCCGGTCTGGTCCTGTCTCAGTCAGGTCTCTGGTCCAATCCCAGTCTGGTCAGGTTCCGTCTCAGTCCTGTCTGGTCCCTCAGTCCCGTCTGGTCCCGGTCTCAGTCCAGGTCTCAGTCCAGGTCTCAGTCTGGTCTGGCCCTGGACCTGGTTCAGTCCTGATTCAGTTTAAGTCACGTAAACGGGAAACGGTCGTTATCCGTTTTTTCCATTTTTCCTTTAAACACAAAATCAAAAAATGTAAAAACGATTTATTATCTGAAGAAAATAGTTGTTTTTTTCTTATTTTTAATTTTTGGTTTTATATTCAAAAACAAATGAACAAATGAGGCACAGATTAGTCTTGGCCTGGTGTCTGGTGTTTTTACACTACACGGTCTCGTTTTAAAGATCTTCTATTACGTTGAAAGTTAAGTCATGTTCTAATGTTGTTTCTTCCTCATAAACGGACCTGGAGTCGTGTTTTGTTTCATTCACGTTTGAGTAACTCTTTATTATTAGTCTGTTTACGTCTCCAAACCTCGAAATCCTCAGCTCCACCCACAGACTGTAGAAACAAATGGACACAGTTAAACTCGTTCCAAACAGGAAATGAACGTGCGGCTTTTCCGGCTCCTTCAGACTCCGGCTCCCGTTGATTTACACTGGAATATTGTGGCTCCTCCTGCTGCTGTGAACCTCGTCATTTATATTAACCCGCGACACATGATCCTGTTGTGTTTCTTTTTTTCTTTCTGCTATTTAGTCTGTTTAAAAAAATCCTAAACTGGCTACAAATTCTCCGCTGTAACAGATCGAACTACAGTGTTGTGGAGTAACAGATTACATGTACCGGAGTTAAGTAATCAGAGTACAAATGATGAGTAACTGTATTCAGTTACAGTTACTGTTTCAGTGAGTGGTAATTGGATTACAGTTACTTGGTTCAAATAAATGGATTACACAGAGGGATTTTCCTGTTTTCACATTTTGGGCTATATTCCTGTTTTTTTTGGTTTTTTTTTTTGGGTAAATCCACTCATCCACTAAACTAAGTCTAAAACCAGGTCTAAACCAGGTCTAAAACCAGGTCTAAACCAGGTCTGGTTTAACCTGGTTTAGTCCTGGTTTTAGACCTGGTTTTAGACCTGGTTTAGAAGATGAAAGAAGATGTAAAACCCTGGAGGCAGATGGGCCCTGAATGCCCCGGCCTCCTCGCGCTCATGCCCCGTCCTCCTCGCGCTCCTCCTCCCCCTCGCGCTCCTCGCGCTCCACACTGCGCCGGTTCTGTGTGGGCTTTGTGCGCCCGCTCAAAATGGCCGCTCTTTCATTCATTCATTCATTCATTCATTCACGGAGAGCGTCAGCTGCCCGTCCTGAGCTGGCATCCCTCCGCACGCTGCCCGCCGCTCTGACCCGGGCAGGGGCAGGGGCAGGGGCAGGGGCACTTTCACTGGGGAACTGTGGAGGGCAACAATGGATCAGAATGACACTGGTCTTTATGCACCAGCTGTAGTCTGGATTCTCTGGATTCTCACTGAGTGCGAACACATGCACATCAATAACCCGGTTATGATCGGGTTTTCTGAGTATAACGGTTTCTTCATGGTGCATGTAAACGCAATAACCCGGTTTCAGTACCCGGTTATTAGAAACTGGGTTACTGTAGCTCAGGGGTGTCAAACTCATTTTGGTCCGGGGGTCAGATCCAACCTATTTTGATCCCAAAGTGTCCGGATCAGAAAACTCATGTCATATAAACCCCAAAAATAACAATAAGTTCAAATATTTGTGCAGAGAAACACAAATCTATTACAGAAATCTTTTTTAATTGATGAACTCTTTCTTTTACAAAATATTATAATATTATGAACAACCTGAAACTTTAAGAAAAATACAATTTCAACACAAAGTTTTAACATGAACTTGTATGCAAATAAGAATAAGTCAATTTTTGTTGTAAAATCCTGCACTCGGCTCCACTTTTCTCATGTTGGACATTTTTCTGATGAGGGTGTCACGGTCAACAGTCAAAACGATCGTCCTTTAAGAGCGTTTGGAAAGAGACAAGTCTTCATTTGTGCTGCTCTGGTGGGAGGGGCCACGTACAGAGACGCTGGAGACGCTGCTGTGATAAACACCACAGAAAATTAACAAGATTTTAATAGAAAATATAATTCAAATATTTTAGTAGAAAATCACCCGAGGGCCAGATTAAAGGTCTTGGAGGGCCGGATCTGGCCCCCGGGCCGTATGTTTGACACCTGTGCTGTAGCTGGTTTATTCCGATAGTAACTGGGATACTTGTGGCATGTAAACGCAGTACCCGGTTACTGCAACATAAAGTTGAGTCACATGCGTCCAAAAGACACTTTCCAGCCTTTCACCACAACAGTAAAGTGACCATAAATAAATTGACCAAACGAGTGAAATGACTGTAAAATAAAGAGCTGCGCTAAACCTGCACACGTTGTGACGCTGAAAAGCTAAAACATGAACTATCTCCTATACAACACACAGAACAGATAGATACAGATACAGATAGGTGGATGAATGCACTTTGGCCGTTCACACTGAAGTCACATGTCAAAAGATCAGATATGTATCAGTTTCAGGAGCACATATCCAAGTGTCCTGGGTCACATTTGAAAAAATCCAGATCTGTGTGGTTCAGACTGTCATTAAAAGATCAGATACAGGAACATAGAGACAAAAAATCAGATTTGGGTCACTTCAGGTGCAGTGTGAACGCAGCCTTTGACTGTTGACCGTGAGACCCTCATCAGCAAAATGTCAAAAAAGAGAAAAGTGGAGCCGAGTGCAAGATTTTTTTTACATACAAGTTCATGTTAAAACATTGTGTTGAAATTGTATTTTTCTTAAAGTTTCAGGTTGTTCATAATATTATAATATTTTGTAAAAGAAAGAGTTCATCAATTAAAAAAGATTTCTGTAATAGATTTGTGTTTCTCTGCACAAATATTTGAACTTATTGTTATTTTTGGGGTTTATATGACATGAGTTTTCTGATCCGGACACTTTGGGATCAAAGTCGGTTGGATACGACCAGTGTCGGGAAGGTGAATTTTAAAATGTAATCCCCTACAGATTACAGATTACATACCCCAAAATGTAGTTTGTAACAGAATCCATTAAATGACTTAAAGTGAGTAATGTAATCTGAATACTTTGGATTACTTGATTTGCTGTAGAGAAGCAAAGAC
The DNA here is from genome assembly GCF_026225935.1 of Boleophthalmus pectinirostris. Lineage (NCBI taxonomy): Eukaryota > Metazoa > Chordata > Actinopteri > Gobiiformes > Gobiidae > Boleophthalmus > Boleophthalmus pectinirostris. The sequence goes on along the minus strand of NW_026571152.1, from coordinate 41,022,694 downwards.
GAGGAAATCTTAACATAAGATGTTTTATCTGATAAAAGAAAATAAAAAGTCCAGACTTTACTGAACCAAATTAAAAATATTATTGATAGAAGAAGAAGAGAACACGTCCACACAGCAGGATTTAGTCCTGTTAAATCCTGTTTTAGACCTGGTTTAGACCTGGTTTAGACCTGGTTTAGACCTGGTTTAGACTGTTTAGAGCTAGTTTAGACCTGGTTTTAGTCCTGGTTTAGTCCTGGTTTAGTCCTGGTTTAGTCCTGGTTTAGATCTAGTTTAGAGCTAGTTTAGACCTGGTTTTAGTCCTGTTTTTAGTCCTGGTTTAGTCCTGGTTTAGTCCTGGTTTAGATCTAGTTTAGACCTGGTTTAGACCTGGTCCTTTTAGTCCTGGTTTAGTCCTGGTTTAGACCTGGTTTAGATCTAGTTTAGACCTGGTTTAGACCTGGTTTAGACCTGGTTTTAGTCCTGGTTTAGATCTAGTTTAGACTTGGTTTTGTTTCCGGCAATGAGTGGAATTACCAAAAAAAAAAAAGGGATACAGCCCAAAATGTGAAAACAGTAAAATCCCTCTGTGTAATCAATTTATTTCAACAAAGTAACTGTAATCCAATTACCACTCACTGAAACAGTAACTGTAACTGAATACAGTTACTCATCATTTGTACTCTGATTACTTAACTCCGGTACTTGTAATCTGTTACTCCTAAACACTGGATACGACCCCTGGACCAAAATGAGTTTTACACCCAACATGAACTCTTTCCTCTCACTTTATGGTTTGGGATTATAGTTTTTTAACTTTCTAAATCCCGTCAGTGCTTTTATCGTCGTCTCTTTTTCTTGTGCTTCTCGTCCTTAACAACACGATTATTACCAAAAGTTTATTAGAAACATAATTCATGAACAAAAATGCCTTTGTATCCAGTCCACTTTATTTCTGTTCCACATTTCACAAACAAACAGTTTCCAAAGTGCTGCACAAATACATAATAATAACAACAATAATAAGACAATAAAATAAACTACTAAAATAATACTAGTCTTAAAATAATAAAACCAGTAAAATAAAATAAAAACTAAATCATAGAATAGAAATAAATAAAGCAATAAATAAATTAAATCAATAAAACCAATAAAAACACAGAAATAAATAAAAAATAGAGGACCACACAAAAGCCAGAGAATAAAAGTGGGTCTTAAGACGAGACTTTTATTATTACCAGAAAAGTGTTTGTAAATGTCTCACTAAAAGCACAATAAGATTATGGGGAATTAGACATTAATAAAGGCTGAATAAAAACTAATTAATGACAAATTAACCGTCTACAACTGTGCAGATGAGCAATGTTGGATAAGTGACTTTAAAACTGTGATGTGTTATTTATTTATGACGTGTTTCTGTCATTTCAAAGTGATTTGTGACATGACAATATTACTGTGTTTAAAATGTAAGGGATTACATTACGATTGCATTACTTTTAAGTTACTCTCACCAGAATAACTGTGAAGATGCTGAACTTTTGCGCCGTATATGAACTGAACCAGGACTAAACCAAAACTGAACCAGGACTAAACCAAAACTGAACCAGGACTAAACCAGAAAGGAACTAAACCAGGACTAAACCAGACTAAACCAGGAACCAGGACTAAACCAAAACTGAACCAGGACTAAACCAAAACTGAACTAGAGCTGAACCCGGACTGAACCAGGACAAAACTAGGTCTAAACCAGGACTGAATCGAGGACTAACCAGGACTAAACTAAGACTAAACCAGAGCTGAACCACAACTAAACCAGGTCTAAACCAAAACTAAACCAGGACTAAACCAGGTCTAAACCAGGTCTAAACCAGGACTAAACCAGGTCTAAACCAGGACTAAAACAGGACTAAACCAGGACTAAAACAGGACTAAACCAGGTCTAAACCAAAACTAAACCAGGTCTAAATAAACTAAACAGGTCTAAACTAAACCAGGTCTAAACCAGGAAACTAAACCAGGACTAAACAGGACTAAACAGGAAACCAGGACTAAACAGGTAAACAGGTAAACTAAACCAGGTCTAAACCAGGACTAACCAGGACTAAACCAGAAAACCAGGTCTAAACCACTAAACTAGGACTAAACCAGGACTAAACCAGGACTAAACCAGGACTAAAACAGGACTAAACCAGGTCTAAACCAAAACTAAACCAGGTCTAAATCAAAACTAAACCAGGTCTAAATCAAAAGTAAACCAGGTCTAAACCAGGACTAAACCAGGCCTAAACCAGGCCTAAACCAGGACTAAAACAGGACTAAACCAGGTCTAAACCAGGACTAAAACAGGACTAAAACAGGTCTAAATCAAAAGTAAACCAGGTCTAAATCAAAAGTAAACCAGGTCTAAACCAGGACCAAACCAGGACTAAACCAGGACTAAACCAGGTTTAAACCGGGACTAAAACAGGACTAAACTAGGACTAAACCAGAGCTGAACCACAACTAAACCAGGTCTAAACCAGGACTAAACCAGGACTAAACCAGGACTAAACCAAGACTAATCTTGAACTAGAACTCTGCAAGGCACAATCATTGTCGTCGATTTTAAACAAAAGGCGCAGACTTTCAGAAACTTCATTTCTTGTGCTACTCGTCCTTAACAACACATGACTAAAAGTTTATTAGAAACATAATTTGTGGGAAAAAAATGTCTTAGTATCAAACTAATGAGCAGTAATAATGAGTTTATTAACAGGAAAGTGTTTGTAAATGTTTAACTAAAAGTACAATAAGATTAATAAGGGCTGAATAAATACTAATTAATGACATGTTAACAGTGTTGGGAAGGTTATTTTTAAAATGTAATCCCCTACAGATTACAGATTACACACACCAAAATGTAGTTTGTAACAGAATCCATTAAATTACTTAAAGTGAGTAATGTAATCTGAATACTTTGAATTACTTGATTTGCTGTAGAGAAACAAAGACGAGGAAATCGTAACATAAGAAGTTTTATCTGATAAAAGAAAATAAAAAGTCCAGATTTTACTGAATCAAATTAAAAATATTATTGATAGAAGAAGAAACACGTCCACACAGCAGGATTTAGTCCTGTTAAATCCTGTTTTAGTCCTGTTTTGTTTAGTCCTGGTTTAGTCCTGTTTAGTCCTGGTTTAGTCCTGTTTAGTTTTTAGACCTGGTTTAGTCCTGTTTTAGTCATGGTTTAGACCTGGTTTAGACCTGGTTTAGTCCTGTTTTTGACCTGGTTTAGACCTGGTTTAGTCCTGTTTTAGTCATGGTTTAGACCTGGTTTAGACCTGGTTTAGTCTTGTTTTAGTCCTGTTTTAGTCCTTGTTTTAGTCCTGGTTTAGACCTGGTTTAGACCTGTTTTAGTCCTGGTTTTAGACCTGGTTTAGTCCTGTTTTAGTCCTGGTTTTAGACCTGGTTTAGTCCTGGTTTAGTCCTGGTTTAGTCCTGGTTTTAGACCTGGTTTAGTCCTGTTTAGACCTGGTTTAGTCCTGTTTTAGACCTGGTTTAGTCCTGGTTTTAGTCCTGGTTTAGTCCTGGTTTTAGTCCTGGTTTAGTCCTGGTTTAGTCCTGGTTTAGTCCTGGTTTTAGTCCTGGTTTAGTGTCCAGCAATGAGTTACCGGAAACAAAAACAAAAAAAAGGGATTTAGCCCAAAATATGAAAACAGGAAAATATCGCCGTGTAATCCATTTATTTCAACAAAGTAACTGTAATCCAATTACCACTCACTGAAACAGTAACTGTAACTGAATACAGTTACTCATAGTTTGATTACATAACTCCAGTACATGTGTACATCTGTTACTCCCCAACACTGCTTGTTAATATGTTAATAAGTGTTAGATGTTTATAAGTGAACTCTAAAATAAAGTGTTACCGTAGTTTTTTTTTTTTTAACATTCAAAATCCTCTCAGTGCTTTTATTGTCGTCTTTTTTAAACAAAAGGCGCAGACGTTCACAAATAATCAGAAGAGTCTAATGAAAACTTAACAGAACGCTGGAGTTGTGTGAAAGTGATACTAAAATTCCATGACTTTTCCAGGATTTCCATGACCGCGGGAACCCTGATATCAGTACATATGAGCGTTTTATATTATTTTATCATGTTTTGCACGTGACCATAAACTGTTAATATATAAATGAACAAAGCTGGAAGTCGCCACGTTCCAAACAGGAAGTGAGCACGGGCGCGTTTCCAGCTCCATCCACTCACTTTGTATTGTAAAAGATAAACTTCTTCCTACTTAATTTTTTAACATTCATTTGGTTCTCTGTATTTTATTTTATTTATTTATTTTTGTTTTATTAAAGACAACAGAACATAACATTTAACAAACTACAATAATCAATAAAACAATCATAAAAAACATAAAAAGTAAATAATCATAAAAACAAAACACAAAAACATAGAACAACATCCACAACAAATATGAGCTGTGCAGTTGTAGGGAGTATTATCTGTTACATAAAGGTGAGTTGTACAGTTGTAGGGAGTATTATCTGTTACATAAGGGTGAGTTCTTGTACAGTTGTAGGGAGTATTATCTGTTATATAAGGGTGAGGTTTTGTACAGTTGTAGGGAGTATTATCTGTTACATAAAGGTGAGTTGTACAGTTGTAGGGAGTATTATCAGTTACATAATAGTGAGTTGTTGCACAGTTGTAGGGAGTATTATCTGTTATATAAGGGTGAGTTGTTGTACAGTTGTAGGGAGTATTATCTGTTACATAAGGGTGAGTTGTTGTACAGTTGTAGGGAGTATTATCTGTTACATTGTACAGTTGTAGGGAGTATTATCTGTTACATAAGGGTGAGTTGTTGTACAGTTGTAGGGAGTATTATCTGTTACATAAGGGTGAGTTCTTGTACAGTTGTAGGAGTATTATCTGTTATATAAGGGTGAGTTGTTGTACAGTTGTAGGGAGTATTATCTGTTATATAAGGGTGAGTTGTTGTACAGTTGTAGGGAGTATTATCTGTTACATAAGGGTGAGTTGTTGTACAGTTGTAGGGAGTATTATCTGTTATATAAGGTGAGTTGTTGTACAGTTGTAGGGAGTATTATCTGTTATATAAGGGTGAGTTGTTGTACAGTTGTAGGGAGTATTATCTGTTATATAAGGGTGAGTTGTTGTACAGTTGTAGGGAGTATTATCTGTTATAAGTTGTAGGGGAGTATTATCTGTTATAAGGTGATTGTTGTACAGTTGTACAGTTGTTGAGTTTAATATTGTTATATAAGTAGTTGTTGTACAGTTGTAGGGAGTATTATCTGTTACATAAGGGTGTTGTACAGTTGTAGGAGTATTATCTGTACATAAGGGTTGTACAGTTGTAGGGAGTATTATCTGTTACATAAGGGTGAGTTGTTGTACAGTTGTAGGGAGTATTATCTGTTACATAAGGGTGAGTTGTTGTACAGTTGTAGGGAGTATTATCTGTCACATAAGGGTGAGTTGTTGTACAGTTGTAGGGAGTATTATCTGTTACATAAGGGTGAGTTGTTGTACAGTTGTAGGGAGTATTATCTGTTACATAAGGGTGAGTTGTTGTACAGTTGTAGGGAGTATTATAGTATGAATATAGTCTTGTATCTCTCTGTTTGAGCTGTAGGAGTCTGTTGGAGAATGAGCTCCTCTGTCTTTTTGTACAAAATAGTGAAATAAAAACATCAGGATCATTTTAAATTTAAATGAACATTTTAAAACCAAAATGACGAGTTTGAGCTTCATGTTCATTTACACAAACACATTTCTGTAATTTGGCAAAACAAATGACAATTTATGCTCCTCTTTACTGTTGGCAGGATCAGATTAGTCAAAAATTGTGATAGTCCTGATGTAGTCCTGGTTTAGTCTTAGTGTAGTCCTGGTTTAGACCTGATGTAGTCCTGGTTTAGTCTTAGTTTAGTCCTGGTTTAGTCCTGATGTAGTCCTGGTTTAGTCTTAGTTTAGTCCTGGTTTAGTCCTGGTTTAGACCTGATGTAGTCCTGGTTTAGTCTTAGTTTAGTCCTGGTTTAGTCTTAGTTTAGTCCTGGTTTAGTCCTGGTTTAGACCTGATGTAGTCCTGGTTTAGTCTTAGTTTAGTCCTGATTTAGACCTGTTAGTCCTGTTTAGTCCTGATTTAGACCTGGTTTAGTCTTAGTTTAGTCCTGGTTTAGACCTGATGTAGTCCTGGTTTAGACCTGATGTAGTCCTGGTTTAGTCTTAGTTTAGTCCTGGTTTAGACCTGATGTAGTCCTGGTTTAGACCTGATGTAGTCCTGGTTTAGTCCTGGTTTAGACCTGATGTAGTCCTGGTTTAGACCTGATGTAGTCCTGGTTTTAGACTTAGTTTAGTCCTGGTTTAGACCTGAGTAGTCCTGGTTTAGTCCTGATGTAGTCCTGGTTTAGTCCTGGTAGTTTAGTCCTGGTTTAGACCTGATGTAGTCCTGGTTTAGTCCTGGTTTAGTTTAGTTTAGTCCTCGTTTAGTCCTGGTTTAGACCTGGTTTAGACCTGGTTTAGACCTGGTTTGGTCCTGGTTTGGATCAAATTGATCAAAACTAGAGACACCTGGGACATTTCTTGTACAAATCAGTGGAGTTGTGCGTCGCTGTGAGTCTGACGACACAGAACATGTCATGATTTACATGATATGTACAATACATGTAGTGAAAAATATTATTTAAAACATCAGGATCATTTTAAACAAACATTTTAAAACCAAAATGACGAGTTTGACAGCAGCAGTTACAGCGAAAGACGACGATTTTTCAATACACAGTGAATTGGAGCCAGAGTCGATGGAGCTGGAAGTGCGCCCGTGCTCGCTTCATGTTTGGAACGTGTCGGCAGGCGGTTTAGCTGTGTCCATTTATAAAAACAGTGTATGGGCGGAATAAAATGTATCAGTTCGTGCACCTCTGCAGTCTGCAAATCAAAATGATAAAAACCATGAAACAGATGAAGTAAATGTGAAAGTAAATAGTGAAAAACTGTGATTGTGACGGAGCTTTGTTCATATCTGCAGCCCGAGTACAAGTACAAGGCTGAACATTTCAATAAGTCTATGACCGACTTCTTTTTGAATGGATCTCGTTCTTCACTCGTGTGTACACGGAGTCCTCAGATGCCCCCGCTGGCACTGGCACTGGCACAGACACCGGCTTTTTACACAAACGGCACCAAAACCGAACAGTCTGGCGCTTCCACGGGCTGAAATGTGGCTTCATATTTTATCTCCATCGAGTTCTGCGCTCTTCGCTGTACGTGTGGTCTGTGGCGGTTGCTGGGGGGGAGTTTTAGCTCGGGTCATTTCAGGTCAGCACCATTGTTGAGCCGAATCTCAGCCCTGCGCGTCACCGGTGCCAAAAAAGTACGCTCTGTCCCCGTTATCCGCGCGAACAGGTGGATTCGGCGCGACGTGTGGGTGATGGAGAGGGCAGTGTCCGTTTTATTGTGACATAACCGACCAGAAATGACAGTCATTTCGGTGGCGCACTTAAAAATTCGCGAAGGTACAAAGTGTTCCTGCGCGTTCTGGGTTTTTTGGGGGGAGTTCGGCGTCTCCGGTTCCGGTCGCGCTGGAGAGTGTCACTGCGGAGCGTGCGTGAGCCGCGCGGAGGGCTCCATCATCTGAATGCGCGGTGGCAACCTGCGGTGAAACTTTTCAAGACAAGTCTCGTATGGAGAGGGTGCATTCGGGGACAAGCCGCAGCCAATGGGCGAGCGCGCACGATGACGCTGCGCACCGGCGGCGGGCAGCGGCACGCCCCCAGCATGGATACAGAGAGCAGGACCGGGCGCTCCAGAGACGCGCTCACGGTTCTGTGCGGGAGTGTCGGAGCCGAGATGGGACTTAACGCGTCCGAGTCGGGGGAATGAACGCCGCTGGGCACTTTTGGAGAGGAATAAGAAGAGTTTAGGTCGCGTTTGGCCGCGCGCGTAACGGGAGGTGTGCGTCGGTTTGTGTTAAGAGGCGTTTCTCTCACAGGATGTGGGTGATACTGGAGGCCGGTGGGTAAGATCATAAACTCAGATGAGAACCACCTCCTCCTTCCTTCAGCTGTGCTTTGCTACACAAAGGGAACCACGGAACAAACTACTTTCCAGCGCCACAACTGTCGCTTTCGTTTTAATGTCAGTGATCAGCGGGAGGGGCGGTTTTAAAGACAAAATGGATCACTTTGCAGCAGAGTGCCTTGTCTCCATGTCCCACCGCGCAGTTGTCCACGCTCCTAAGGGAAACCGAGAGATTAAACCCGAGATCCCGTGCGCACCCAAGCCCGTGGAGGACCTCAAAGAACCCCTGGTGAGGGACAACTCTTCTCTGTTCGTCGTGGCGCGGATCCTGGCCGATTTCAACCAACAGACTCCAACCCACAACGCTGCTATTGAACAGGCTAAAATAATCAAGGATGACAGCATGAACCTCAGAGACGATAATGATGATGATGATGATGGAAACTGTGCCACACCTACCACCATCTCCGACCCCGCGCTCAAACAAAGAGGCAAAAGGAGCCGAGGGCGCAGCGAGCAGGAAACGCCGCAAAAAAAGCACAAATGTCACTATTCGGGGTGCGAAAAAGTTTATGGCAAATCCTCCCACCTCAAAGCCCATCTAAGGACACACACAGGTCAGTGCGTGGCTGCGGCGGTGTGTTGTGAGAGTAACTTGGTGTGCAGAAATGCGGGGATGCTGTTGAAAAAAAACCGTGTCGAAGGTTGATTTCCGAAGTGTTTCTACTGTACTGTGATACTCAGGCTCCTGTTTTGGGGAGAGGCGGGGGACTGGAGGGAGGGAGGGGGGGTGTCGTGTCGGGTCAATCAAGGATACACCCCAAAAAAAAAAAAAAAAGCACAATGAGGCCAGAGCGCGCTGCCACCACGCCGCCGTTCCGTAAATATCGCGTAATGCGTCGCGTTCGTTCGAGAGTCGCGCAAACTTTTTTAGAGATTTCCTTTTATATTCGTAAACGGGGGAGAAGGGAGGAAGGGAGGGGAGGGTGAGAGTGAGAGGAGAGACGACGCGCGCCACTCCCACTCAAGTAAGAGCTTTTGTCGGGGCGTTAACCGCTCGCAACCCCCTCGTGCGTCTCCGCGTGTGCGGCGGGGGACGCTGCAGTGCGCGTTTCCCCACATTTCTTCGCGTTTGTTTACGTCTGGGGGGAGAAAAAAAGAAACGTAAAGGGAAAACGACACGGTGCGTAAAGAGGAGAGGAGAGAAAAGAGCCACGGGAGGAGGAAGAAGAAGAAGAAAAGGGACGGTCTCCTTCGCAGTCTTAGGTCCAAACATGTGTCCGTGCGCATTCCTCCGCTGCTCGTGGGGGGGAGACAGATGCGGGGTTTTTTTTTTGAGGGGGCATAGAGCGGTGCCCGTCTTGCCCACAGCTCTTTGTTTTGATGTGCCACACCCCCGCGAGACGCACACTGCCAGCTGATCTGGCCAGCAACAGACTGAGCTAGCAGAGCCACGACGCACCGGCTCCTACTGCAGGTTCCCCCTCCGCTCGAGTCAGGCACAAAACACACCCTGGTCTGAAACGGGGGGGTTATTCCAGGCCAGGGAAGAAAAAGAACAACAAAACACAGAATACACAGAGTACACAGAGTACATAGAGTACACAGAGTACACGGGGTGATCAGGTTGTCAGAATTCTAAACTGGGACACACCTGGGTTCAGATGGTTGATAAAAATAAAATAGTGACTGAAAAGAGTGAGAAAGTGGGAGAGGAGTGAGTGTGTGTCAGTCTGTCATGGATTTTTTTTGCGTTATGGTCATTTGCAAACACGGATTTATGGATTTTTGGCGACATAAATTAAATTTTATGTTCATTTTTACTGTTGTCAGGGTCAGATTAGTCAAAAAATTGTGATAATCCTGGTTTAAAGCTGTTTTAGACCTGGTTTAGACCAGATGTAGTCCTGGTTTAGTCTTAGTTTAATCCTGGTTTAGACCTGGTTTAGACCTGGTTTAGACCTGGTTTAGTCCTGGTGTAGTCCTGATGTAGTCATGATTTAGACCTGATGTAGTCCTGGTTTAGACTTGATGTAATACTGGTTTAGACCTGTTGTAGTCCTGGTTTAGTCATAGTTTAGTCCTGATTTAGTCCTGATGTAGTCCTGGTTTAGTCCTGGTTTAGTCCTGATGTAGTCCTGATTTAGACCTGTTGTAGTCCTGGTTTAGTCCTGGTTTAGACCTGATGTAGTCCTGGTTTAGTCCTGATGTAGTCCTGATTTAGACCTGATGTAGTACTGGTTTAGTCTTAGTTTAGTCCTGATGTAATCCTGGTTTAGACCTGTTGTAGTCCTGGTTTAGTCCTGGTTTAGACCTGATGTAGTCCTGGTTTAGTCCTGGTTTAGTCCTGGTTTAGTCCTGATGTAGTCCTGATTTAGACCTGATGTAGTCCTGGTTTAGTCTTAGTTTAGTCCTGATGTAATCCTGGTTTAGTCCTGGTTTAGACCTGGTTTAGACCTGGTTTAGACCTGGTTTAGACCTGGTTTAGACCTGGTTTAGTCCTGGTTTAGACCTGGTTTAGTCCTGGTTTAGTCCTGGTTTAGTCCTGGTTTAGACCTGGTTTAGACCTGGTTTAGTCCTGGTTTAGTCCTGGTTTAGCTCCTGCAGGTTCCCTCCACTTTCAGGCACAAAACACCCTGGTCTGAACAGGGTTATTTCAGGACAGAGAAGAACAGAACAACAAAACACAGAGTACACAAAATACACAAAATACACAAAATACACAGAGTACACAGAGTACACAAAATACACAGAATACACAGAGTACACAGAATACACAAAATACACAGAATACACAAAATACACAGAGTACACAGAGTACACAGATACACAGAGTACACAGAGTACACAGAGAATACACAGAATACACAGAATACACAGAATACACAAAATACACAGAGTACACAGAGTACACAAAATACACAGAGTACACAGAGTACACAGAATACACAGAATACACAGAAATACACAAAATACACAGAATACACAGAGTACACAAAGAATACACAGAGTACACAAAATACACAGAATACACAGAGTACACAGAATACACAGAAATACACAGAATACAGTACACAAAATACACAGAGTACACAGAATACACAGAGTACACAAAATACACAGAGTACACAAAATACACAGAATACTACAACTACACAGAGGACACACAATACACAGAGGTAATACACAGAGTTACACAGAATACACAGAGTATACACAGAATACACAGAGTACACAGAGAAGATTACTACAGTACACAGAATACACAGGTATTTACACAGATACTCAGTTACACAAATTTATACACATGGTCATTTGCGTCATTTGCGAACACTGATTTATGGAATTTGGCAAAATAAATGATAATTTATGCTCCTTTTTACTGTTGTCAGGATCAGATTAGTCAAACAATTGTGATAATTCTGGTTCAGTCCTGGTTTAGACCAGATGTAGTCCTGGTTTAGACCTGATGTAATCCTGGTTTAGTCCTGGTTTAGTCTTAGTTTAGTCCTGGTTTGTACTTGGTTTAGTCCTGGTTTAGTTTTAGTCTAGTCCTGGTTTAGACCTGATTTAGTCCTGGTTCAGGTCTAAACCAGGACTAAACCAGGACTAAACTAGGACTAAACTAAGACTAAACCAGTCCTACATCAGGTCTAAACCAGGACTGCATCAGGACTAAACCAGGTCTAAACCAGGACTAAACCAGGACTACATCAGGTCTAAAACAGGACTAAACCAGGACTACATCAGGACTAAACCAGGACAAAACCAGGTCTAAACCAGGACTAAATCAGGTCTAATCCAGGACTGCATCAGGACTAAACCAGGTCTAAACCAGGACTAAACCAGTCCTACATCAGGTCTAAACCAGGACTGCATCAGGACTAAACCAGGTCTAAACCAGGTCTAAACCAGGACTAAACCAGGACTACATCAGGTCTAAAACAGGACTACATCAGGACTAAACCAGGACTAAACCAGGACAAAACCAGGACTAAACCAGGACTACATCAGGTCTACTGTCGGGCGAACGAATCCTAACGCTGCGAGGTTGACGAATCAGACTAACAAATCAGTGGTTTTGTATAAATCTGCTGGGACAGGGGAGACGGGACTCAAACCTGGGACCATCCCGGGTAAACTGGGACCGTCCCGGGTAAACTGGGACCGTCCCGGGTAAACTGGGACCGTCCCGGGTAAACTGGGACGTCTGGACACCCTAAAAACCCGACACAGATTCTAACAAAAACACACAGGAAACACTTTTGTGCCGTTTGTCTGGGCAAAGCTGGTCCGCTGGTGCCAGTGTCTTACCACACATTTACATTAATCACCATCACTAAACAACCATAAACCGCAGTCGGACCAGCGTTATTACTTGGTCTGGAATGTTCCACAGTACGGCATTAAACCTTTTTAGCCTCACGGAGACCAAACCGAGCAAAGTTACAGCTCAGATCTGTGCAGAATACCAGTTTTTGTTGGCATTTTTGAGCTTTAAAACCACCTGTAACTGACTAAACGCGAAGTAGAGCTGCTGAAAAGTAACATCGCCATAGCAACGAGCAGGCAAAAAGGTTCTGCAGTGCTGGTCGTTCTTAAAAAATGGCGATATAACGCAGAATATCGCGTCTGTTTTATCGATTACGGAGCGCGTCGTGATAATATCGTATCGCGACCCGTGCGTTTCGCGATTCCCAGGCTTCCGCGCGTCGTCGGATTTTTCGGATTTTCGGGTTAAATTGAAAGCGGGCGCCGTAGATTTTCGGTTTTGGGTCGGAGCCGCGGGCGTCGTCGTCGTTTTGTGCGTCATTGTGCTGGAAAAGAATAAGATTTGAAGCGACAGTAGAGAGACAAACGTAGGGGACGTGTGCAGAGGGAATAAGACGTAAAAGGGTCAGGGTTCTATAGGTGTGTGTGTGTGTGTGTGTGTGTGTGTGTGTGTGTGTTGTGTTTCGGTGCCAGTGGAGTCGGCTTCCCTCTTGTGATTTCAGATTAGGACACACTGTACCGATCCCATTGGTCCCAGTGTTAGTCATCTCTGAGAAAAAGAGCCTCGCCAAATGTGAAGGAAAATCTGTCTCCGCACCGTCTCTCTGTCCTTCTGTCTCTCTCTCTGTCTCTCTCTCTGTCTCTGTCTCTCTCTCTGTCTCTCTGTCTCTGTCTGTCTCTCTCTCTCTCTGTCACCTCACATCCCCTCTGTCTGTGTCTGTCTGCTTCTCTGTCTTTCTGTCTCTCTCTCAGTCTCTTTCTGTCTCCTCACACCTTTTCTGTCTCTCTCTGTCCGTCTGTCTCGGTGTCTCTCTGTCCCTCTATTTATCTGTCTTTCTGTCTATCTCTCTCTGTCTCTCACACCCCGTCTCTCTCTTTGTCTCTCTGTCTGTCTCTTTGTCTGTCTCTCTGTCCTTCTGTCTCTCTATTTCCTCACATTCCCTCTGTCTTTCTGTCTCTGTCTGTCTCTTGTCTCTCTGTCTTTTTGTCTGTCTCCCCACATCCTGTCTCTCGCTTTCTCTTGTCTGTCTGTCTGTCTGTCTCTCAGTTTCTCTCTCTGTCTCCCCACAGCCCCTCTGTCTGTCTCTTGTCTCTCTGTCTCTCTGTCTGTCTGTCTGTCTCCCCACATCCCGTCTCTCTCTTTCTCTCTGTCTGTCTTTCTGTCTGTCTCTCAGTTTCTCTCTCTGTCTCTCTGTCTTTGTCTCCTCACACCCTGTCTGTCTCTCTGTCTCCTCACTTCTCTTCTCTCTCTCTCTCTGTCTCACTGTCCCTCTGTCTCTCTCCATCACTGTCTCTCTGTCTGTCTCTCTGTCTCGTCACATTCCTTCTGTCTCTCCACTTCTGTCCGTCTGTCTCTCCACAGCCCCTCTGTCTTTCTGTCTGTCTCTTCCGTCTGTCTCTGTCTCCTGACGTCCCCTGTCTTTCTGTCTCCGAACACTCTTTCTGTCTTTCTATCTGTCTCCCCACTTCTGTCTCTCTGTCTCCACCACTTCCCCTCTGTCTCTCTGTTTCTCTGCGTCTCTGTCTTCCCACATCCTCTCTCTCTCTGTCTGTCTCTCTCTCTCTGTCTTTTGTCTCTCCGCACCCCGTCTGTCCCTCTGTCTCCTCACACCCCACTTTCCTCCTGTCTGTCTCTCTGTCTCTGTCTCTCTTTGTCCCCCACACTTTTCCATTTTTCTATCTCTGTCTCACCTTTTGAAAATCTGAAACTTGGGCCTGACACAGTGAAAAATCTGACTGCAGTGACAAATCAGACATAAAAATCATCGAAGCGTGAAACAATACAATGTCCAAACCTGATTTTATTCTTTAAGGTGTCACGTTACACCAAATTGATTCTTTTTGAGCTTTAAACCGCGTTAAAATGTCGTCAGGTTTTGCAAATAGAATCTCTTCGTATCCGTGCAACACCTTTACCTCGTGTGTCTCTGCCTCGGCCCGTTTCCCCTGTTTTGACTTTGTTGTGGTGTTGTTTTTGCTCGGACGACTTCGAAAATATAGGTCACATAAGTTCAGGAGCCACAGCCAACCTTGCAGCAAGCGATGTCCAAAACCTCAGTGTGCGTTTCCTCCCAGACGTCGCTAGTCGATAGAAGAGCGCGCCGATTCCGGTTCTCATCCAACAAGCGAGCGGCGTCCTCACATGACCCTAACATGCCCGGCTCTCTCTCCTCTCCTCTCCTCTCCTCTACTGTATGCACTGTTTATAGCGTAAGATGAGTTGGTGAATGGCGGCTGCTGCTGTTAAAAAAAAAAAAAAAATCGATGCAGTTTTTTTTCCATAATGCATGTTAACCGGCATCAATAACTCACGGAAAAAGGAGGAGACTGCGAGGCTGCGAGGCTGGTGGAGGCCGGGTAACCTTGAGATGCAGGACACGGTGTACTTACAGTAACTCGAGTACGTTCCAGGTAAAAAAAAAAATTGCATGTTTAGCATTTAAAAAATAAAAAAAAAAGAAGAAAAAATGCTGCCTCCATCTTAGGACGATGTGGCGAAAAAAGAACGAATCGTGTTTTCGATTAGACTCGGTTTCTAATGAAAAACACGCGCACGCGACGAGCAATAATGAACAAAATGAAACCGTTAGAGGAATAAAAAAAAGGGTTGCCGTGTGCCGGTTGCCATGGCGATGCGGTCGCTGTGCCCGTGTTCCATATACATGGCATTAAAGGGCACGTGTAACGATATTTTTTGACGTTATAATGTAGTTTTCTCATCGCAAACACGCCTGGAGTTGTGTTTTTTTGTTTTATTTACACGTTTAACACAAAAAACCTGCAGATTTAGGAGTTCTGTTCCAGTTTGTGATGTCTCCACTGTGTTTTTAAACTCCACACACCTTCATCGTTTGGATAATTTCAGATAATTGGATAAAAGTTTTAGAACACCCTCATTTTTCCAGTTATTTATTGCAATTCAAGTCCAACGAAGAGCTTGAAATGGTACAAAAGTAAAAACTGAACAGACAGAAGTTAAATATATATATATATATATATATATATATTTCCCGTTTTACAGTGACTTAAACTGCGATGCCGGACTGAACCCGGACTAAAACAGAACTAAACCAGGTCTAAACCAGGACTGAATCAGGACTGAGTGTGGGGACGGGCCCGGAGGTGCACCCACGTAGACTGTCAGGTGATCAGGACTGAGACCAAGATTGAGACCGGTTTTGTCCTGGTTGAGATTTGGTTTAGACCTTTTTAAGCTCTGGTTTAGTCCTGGTTTAGTCCTGGTTCAGTCCTGGTTCAGTCCGTATGCGGCGCAAAAGTCCGGCATTGCAGTTTAAGTCACGTAAACAGGAATTTATCGTGAGAACTTTGACGATACGATATCACGACAAGACACAAACGTTACATACAGATACAGCATTATTACATTTTCAGTGAGTGCGTTTTTGTTGGAAACATACAATAATTTTAATTTACTTTTATGTTTGTTGCTGTTGGGTTTCCAGTTTTAAATGGGCCGGTTTCATTTCTAGAGTCTGGTCCCTTTGGCAGAAAAAGAAACAGACCAAGAGTTGTTTTATACATTGGGACAACACAATTACCACTAGTAGCACTTCTTGTTGTAGCTCTGTGTGTGCAGTTTATGGTCCTGGAAAATTCTGAATTCAGTTTTACATCAGCGTTAAAACACTTAAAAATAATTTAAAGAGGTTATGTTTCTTTGCCAATCTCTACTCAACAAAAAGTTTAATATAATCGGGTCAATCCACCAAAGTTCACCCAATGAGTTAAACTTTGTCAAATTTGGATGAAACTTGGAGTATATAGGTAAATCATAGCCAGAAAAAACTAAATTTCAAGTTAGTTTATTTTAGTTTGATCGGACCAACGGTTGCTGAGATATCGCATTTAATTTTTTCACTTTTTTTGCGTGGTCCCCGAATTTCAAATCTCATTTACTCAGCAACTACTGGTCCGATATCAAAAACCAAGGTGTCTCCAGAAAGGGGAAATTACAAGGATAAAACTTTGCATTTGAATACTTTTGAGATGAATTATCGTTTGACCTACATTTTGACTTTTGTAATTGACAATAAGGGACACGCCCGACCTCAGTGACACCAACAGAAAAAATGTAGCCCTATACGTCTACTACAACATATAAAAAATCTGGAGGGGTTTTCTTATTTATTCACCAGATTTGGATTCCTTACGGTTTCCCCTTTCCAGAGACACCTTGGTTTTTGATATCGGACCAGTAGTTGCTGAGTAAACGCAATTTGAAATTCGGCGACCACCCGAAAAAGTGAAAAAACGAAATCGCGATATCTCGGAAACCGTTTATCCGATCGTGCTAAAGTTTGAGATTTTGGTTTTCTTGGCTATGACTTAACCATATACACCAATTTTCTTCGCAAGTGGACAGTGTGAGGGTTCAAATTGAAATTTTTGGGGGGTAAACTGAGGTGGAATGACCCAATAAAGGATTTCTAAACGTGTGAACGAAACAAAACACAACTCCAGAGTCCATTTTGCGTAATATAGAAACCTTTAACCCCCATATATTTCTCGTTATCATTAAATTGCAGCTTTGGTTGTTGTTAAATCTCCATTATATTACACGCCAATATAACGTGGTGATGTAATTTTGAATGCAGCTCTGTGCGTGTTCTGGTATTTGTGAATAGGCCTTGACCGTACGCTGCTGTGAATCATTAACAGGGATTTGTAAAGTGTCACCGAGTGAAAATATGAAATCTGGGTTTGACAGACAGATGAGGAGTGACTGCAGCGAAAGATCTGATTATGTGTATTTGTAATGTCTAATACTCCTAATTTAGAAGCAGTGGAAGACCGAGCTGACAGGCGATGTTCAAAACTGATTGTTAAGGTCTTATATTACACAAAATGGATTCTTTTGAGCTTTAAGTCATGTTATAATGTTGTTACCTCTTCGTTTTGTTTCAGTAGAGATTTGTGTTTTTCAGACAACATGAGATCATAGTCTATTTTAAACCTACAAACACTTGAAAACAAAAACTGGTCCACCCAAAGAACAAAACACCGGGCCACAAACAAAGCAATGTGGTCAACTCCCTCCAGTGTAGTGAAGTCTGCAGTGAGCGCGACACTCGAGAAACAAAACAACCACTTCACAAGAGGATGTACCAACACACTCGAGAGAGCAACAGTGGACCACAGTCTGCTGTAGATCTCCATCTACAAGCCGTCTAAAAGAGAGGAGAGTTAGAGAGGTTAGTTTTGTTAGGAAAGACAATCCATCTTTGAATAGAAATGGGGGACTCAGACACCATCTATCTCCAATTTACAACTCCATCCTCAAACCTAAATCAAAACAAGCAAAGAAAACAATTCCTCCCTGAGCCTTATGTTCCTCCGTGAGCCTCGTGTTCCTCCATGAGCCTCGTGTTCTTCCGTGAGCTTTGTGTTCTTCCATGTTTCTCCATGAGCCTCGTGTTCTTCCATGTTCCTCGTGTTCTTCCATGTTTCTCCGTGAGCCTAATGTTCTTCTGTGTCTTTCCATGAGCCTCATGTTTTTCCATGTTCCTCCGTGAACCTCGTGTTCTTCCGTTTTTGTAAGTGAGCCTCGTGTTCTTCCATGTTCCTCGTGTTCTTCCGTGTTCCTCCATGAGTCTCGTGTTCTTCCGTGTTCTTCCATGTTCCTCGTGTTCTTCCGTGTTCCTCTGTGAGCCTCGTGTTCTTCCGTGTTCCTCTGTGAGCCTCGTGTTCTTCTGTGTTCCTCCATAAGTCTCGTGTTCCTTCGTGAGCCTCATATTCCTCCGTGTTCTTCCGTGAGCCTTGTGTTCTTCCCTGTTCCTCGTGTTCTTCCGTGTTCCTCCATGAGTCTCGTGTTCTTCCGTGAGCCTCGTGTTCTTCCGTGTTCCTTCGTGAGCCTCGTGTTCCTTCGTGAGCCTCGTGTTCTTCCGTGTTCCTTCGTGAGCCTCGTGTTCTTCCGTGAGCCTCGTGTTCTTCCGTGTTCCTCTGTGATCCTCGTGTTCTTCTGTGTTCCTCCATAAGTCTCGTGTTCCTTCGTGAGCCTCATATTCCTCCGTGTTCGTCCGTGAGCCTCGTGTCCTGCCATGTTCCTCGTTGTTCTTCCGTGTTCTTCCGTGAGCCTTGTGTTCTTCCGTGAGCCTCATGTTCTTCCATGAGCTTCGTATTCCTCCGTGAGCCTCATCTTCTTCCGTGTTCCTCCGTGAGCCTTGAGTTCCTTTGTGAGCCTCGTCGTCTTCCATGTTCCTCTGTGAGTCTCATGTTCCTCCGTAACCCTCACTCCTCCTCATTCCTCCTCGTTCCTCTGGTTCCTCAGGGAATGAATGATTCTGCTGATATGACTCAGTGCAGTTCAATTAACCCAGCTACAAACAGAAACTGTAAACATGTAGGTGTGTTAGTTTCAGAGTAGTTTCAGAGTAGTTCGCTCCTTCCTTCAGGCAGATATAAGGAAGTGTCCACCAACAATCTGACCAGAACTGAAGAAGCAGCTTGGATGAGCTGAGAAACATCTTCAACCAAATTAACTTTTACCCCGTTGGCAAATTAAATTCAGTAGATATTGGCAATTCCAGATCTGAAACTATCCAGATGATTCTAGTGAAGGTGTGTGGAGTTTAAAAACACAGTGTAGCTCTTCCTGTTTTGCGACATGACATCACAAGGTGCAACAGATTGAAGAACTCAGCCTAAATGTTTGCCTTAAAGTGTTTTAAATGTGTGAATGAAACAAAACAGACAACTCCAGGTCTGTTTGTGATGAGGAAACATTGGAACATAGATCAGAAAATAGCGCAATATAAACCCTTTAATTATGTGAAATTGAGCGTAGAGCACATTTTGTTTGGTTGAGTGGTTTTTAAATATCCACGCTTTAAGCCCAGATAGTAGTGTTTATCGTGCGACTGACTCATCGCACTTTCATATTCAAATACTGGAACTAGAACTTGTTTCTGCTGAATCCAGTGAGGAAGTAGTTTGGCTGCAGGGCCCTGGTCTGTTTGGATTTCAGAAGCGTTCGTGAGCCCCTCCCACAGAGCGTTGTAAATATTTGATTCTGTGACAATGGTTAGACTTTAATTCAGTGGCGTTCAGACGATTCGGTTCATTCTGCTTTGTCATAATCGTTTCGAAAGTTTTCACGAGTTCAAAGGTTCTTGTGAGCTTTAAGTCGTGTTTATAATGTTGTTACCTCGTCAAAAACAGACCTGGAGTTGTGTTTTGTTTCATACACGTGTTTGCGTTTACTTTTTTTTATGAGTCTGTCTACATCTCCAAAGCTTAAAAATGCTCTGTTCTACTTTGTGATGTCATGAAGTTGCAGTTTTCAAGTGAACAGCTCCTTTTTAATTCCTGACTACATTAGAAATTGGCTAAAATGATCCAAATTATTCTAGTGAAGGTGTGTTTAAATGTTTAAATACACAGTGGAGCGCTTTCTGTATTACTGGATGACATCACAAAGTGGAACAGAGGGTAAATTTTTGCAGTTTAAAAAAAGAAATGGCCCAATTTACACCAAACACTATCAAACTGTCCTGGTTACAGACGTCACAGCCAATGAAATGTTACACATTACAGTTTAATGCAGCTTCCAGCATCAATTAACGTTCGTGTTTATAGGCAACACCTTGATATGTTTACAGTATTTACCAGTGAGTATAATGTGATCGTGTCGTGGCGTGGATGGATTTGGGTCCGGTCAAGCAGAAGTAAACAACAAGGCCAAAAATTCAAGTTAATTCATCTGATATAAAAATGTATTGAACAGATACATATGTACTCTAGTTTATGAAACTGTTGACCTTTTTTCTGTACCATTTTTGGTTCTAAAGTTCCATATGTTTTAAACAGACCATGTATGAAACATGGAACAAAAATTATTTCCCAAATTTCAAAGACCTGAAAATCATGTAAATAAATGGATGTATTTCATCATATCTTGTGTTATTCCATCTTTGAACTGTTGATGAAGGGACATGATTTTTTTTTTTTTTAAATGTATCTAAAATAATAAAAAATTAGCTTGGAAGGACTGACATATTTTATAGAAATAGTTTCCTTTCATTTTGAAGTAATATTAAAGTATTCGAAAGAAAAAAGCGACAAATTATGTAAAATCCTGCACCTTCTACTTGTTTGTACAATTTTCCCTCCGTTACTTTTCCCTCCGTTACCATGAACTTTCTTAATAAAAAATCTCATGAGTCAAAAAGTAAGAGGTTTTTCAACCTAATCTTGTACCATATGGTAGAAAACTATATGAAGCAAATATTCAAACCAGTTTGTTAAGGATATGTAAGTGAGAACCAAGAGTTATCACTGTTTGGATTTATTGACCAAAAAGTGCTGCATATTTCATTCCCTCCGTTACCGACATGAGTTTTTAAATTTTTTGTCTTGAACTTGAAAGAATATCACAGGTTTAACTTGACCCTGTTGGAGTGTAACTCTTTCCTACATTCTGATACTTTACTTATTTCAATAGTTCCTCTAGTTTCTGAATAAGAGACATTTGAATGTCAAAAATCTGCCCCTGTTTCCCTCCGTTAACACTTGACCAGGACCCATATACTAGTTATAACCCATTATAATTCATATATAACCCACTGTCTGTAACCAGGACAGTTTGGTCGTGTTTGATGTAAATTAAACATTTCAGCGTCCGGAGGAACTTTTGGTCACATTTCATGCGAGATGAAGGTTCAGACTGACTGATGCTCGCTGTGGCTGTAGCCGTGAATGTTTTAATCTAAACATACAGAGAAGCTGATATTTGCTGATTCACCCTGGGATAATGTTACGTCTGATGTTCATCAACTGGCTCCACTGTGTTTCGATATCGGTGCAGTTTCCCGTTCAGAGGAGGTGTTTCTACTCAATATCACACAGCAGCGTTTGGTTCCTGAATTCAATGCGACATTTTTACAAAAAATTTGAGTTCTCCCACTTGTTGTTCTTCTGTTGTAGCTCCTTGTTGTGTCATTACTCTGTTTTTACTCTGCTACAAACTTAAACCTGCTCACTCTTGATCCTGATCGATGTTTCTTCTGCTCGATAAATAATGTCTGTGAAGTGATGACGTATTTTTGACAGTAAAGTCCCGTCTGTGAATTCGTATTTGTACTGATGAAAGCATAATCGTAAATTTTCATTTCGTGATTGTAATTCTTGATGTCGTAACTTTTCAATTGCAGAGTTTGTGCGTTAAACGTGTGAGTGAAACAAAACATAACTCCAGGTCTGTTTGTGATGAGGGAAATAATATGGGCCCTTCTTATTCTCTTGGGCCTCAGTTGCCGGGACATAGATGAGACGTGGCAGGTCCAGACGGTGACGGGTGGACCTGGGGTTAGAGCAGAGTCTTTGTCTGCTCCTGAGCCGCGGCCTCACACTCACATGACGTCTGCTGGTGTTCTCATTGTTGCTTGTAACACTTGAGTTCACAGCTTAAAGCTAAACTCAATACGTTCTTTATCAGTGGGTCTGCGCTTCAGCTCAAATCTATTGAATCTGTTTTGTTTGTTGAGCATCTTTATCAGTCTGTGAGGAGTTTGTGGGCCCTCCCCGTCGCTGCTGTGGGATCTGTGGGTTTCTGTGGAGGCCTCTTTCCTTGTCGTGTCTTAAGCTCCTCAGCGCGATTGGAAGGACAGCGTCAATATTTCTCAGACAAAGCCCATAATGGGGGCGTTTACAGTTGGTTTGAGGTTTTGTCTGTGTCTTTTGTGTGGCACTGAGGGTCCCTCTGAAGCTCGGACATAATGTTCTTCACTCACAGAATGACGTGGCACCACCTGCACCATCCCCTGACCTCCACACACGCACTATTCATGCTTCTGTGTTCAGACATGTGCTAATGAAACGTTTAAAGGTAAACTATGCTATATTCCACTTAAAGCTAACGTGTGCCCAGCTCCGGTGTGGTCCTGCACGTGTGCCAGCCTCTGGACAGTGTGCCAGCCTCTGCACAGTGGGCACACTGTTGGAGATGGTTTCCTGGATGTTCCTGGTGACGGTGGCACAGGCTCTGCCCTCTCACACAGAGGTCAGTGTTACCTGCTCCTCTCAGATCTCACCATCTGTTCAGTCGGAGCATGTGAGGCTTTATGTGATGGAGCAGCCATGCATGAATGTGCACACTGTACTGAAGAGGCTTACAGGCCACAGGGCTGTATTCTTTAGCTGCCCTTGAACAGTGCTATAAAGAGCTTCTGTTGGAGCCTCACACAGGAGCATGGGGCTCTCCAGTGCAGTGGAGCTTTACCCTGCAGACCAACAGGAGCATCTCTGAGGAGACGCTGTACAAAGCGCCTGGTGCAGAGGCGTGGGGGAGGGTCAGAGTACAGGAGACTCTGTCAATGCCTTCCATTGATGTAGGTCATTTATTCAGCTGCGTCTGAAGCTAATCTGATTAGTGTTCAGAGGCTATGACCTCGTCCACATAACAGCCCCGTCTCCATGGGTCCAGCCCTCCACACAGGACCACAGGACCACAGGACCACCGTCACAAGACCAAACTGTGTCTGAGGTGTGTCCCATTCTGTGGGATCAGGCCCGGGCCCCAGGGGTGTGGCCCTCAATGTAACGTGAGAACGCTCCCACTGGAGGAAACATCTTGATTTCTCTGAGTTCAGTTCCTCTGGGGTCCATGTGCAGAGACACAGACCTGTGTGTGTGTGTGTGTGTGTGTGTGTGTGTATGTATGTGTGTGTGTGTGTGTGTGTGTGTGTGTCTGTGTGTGCGTGCGTTTCAGTTACATGAGGCCCACTGTCCTCGTGTCTTTCATTACAGTGAGGCAGCTTCATGTGGTCACACTGCTCCAGCCTCAGACTCCAAACATGTTTATCTCAGGCTCCTGTGACTCAAGGCCACAGGTTTATCTGACACACTCAAGGCCCAGTGTGCCCAGTCTGCCTCAAGCACGAGCGTCGAGCAAATCCTCTTCTGCTCAAGGGTTAAAGAACAGACTCATGTGGATGAAAATGTGTAAGATAATCTGTATGTACATGTGTGTATGTGTACAGTAATGTGTATGATAATGTGTATGTGCATGTATGTGTGTGTGTATGTAAGTGTGTGTATATATATTTGTATGATGAGTGTCAGGTCTGACAGGGTCGACAGGAGCACGCCCAGGGCTGGTGCTGCGTTCACACCTGTCAGCGTTTACAGGCCCTGTCAGTGGAGCAGAGTGATGTGGAGGGAGGGTTCTGCTGGGAAGAGCTTCAGCTGAAACGTGTGACCCAGGCCTGAGCTCAGCCTCGTCTCACACGACGTCAGTCAAAACATGAACTCAGATATTTTTATCCTGAGGTCACTGGTTTGTTTTATTCACAAAGCATCGGTTGGTCACGGTCTGTGGAGCCAAATGACAGGGCAGGAGTTTGTTCCTGTAACAGTTTTCTTCTCTGAATGCAAAATATATTTCTTGTTCCTGTTTTTTTCTCCGCTGCGATGTATAGAAAAGGGAAGGTAATCTGTAATGTTCTGTTCCCTTTAAAACCAGCCTTAAGAGTTATGAAAGAGCGTGTGACCGAAGTCCGTGGGAACACATCAGGAATGTTCCCCTCTCCTCTGGAGCCTTAGGTCTTAATACCTACATCCCATACGAGACAATATGGGACTATGTGCTCCGCGTCTCAATATGTCTGATGTTTTTGTTCATTCATTCGTTAGAAAATTGTTTAATGGTCTTATATTACACAGAATTGACTTGCGTGAGCTTAAAGTCATGTTATAATGTTGTTACCTCCTCAAAAACAGACCTGGAGTTGTGTTTTGTTTCATTCACGTTTGAGTAACTCTTTATTATTAGTCTGTCAGGGTTCCCACAGTCATGGAAGTCCTGGAAAAGTCATGGGATTTTAGTATTTCTTTCACGCAACTACAGCGCTCTTTTAACTTCTTATTAGACTATTATGATTATTTCTGAACGGTTACGGCTTTTAAGACGACACTAAATGCCCTGACGGGATTTTTGAATGTTTAAAAACTATAATCCCAAACCATTAGGTGAGTGGAAAGAGTTCACATTTCATATTCAGCCCTAAAAGTCTGATCAATTCTACACATGCAGGTGCCGTAAAGTCATGGAAAATTCACTTTAGGTCATAAAAAAAGAGTGGGAACCTTGGGCTGCCTACATCTCCAAAGCTCAAAATGCTGTTCCACCTTGTGATGTCATGAAGCGGCAGTTTAACAGCTACTTCAGGGTCTGTTCCAACGACATCCCTTCATTACAACGTGGCTCTGTTTAGACATGCTGGTTTTCCGACACTTTTTAGTATCGCTATTCTGACATGTTATTTTATTTTATTTTTTGAAAGTTTTTCAGTAGTTTACCCAGGCGCGTCTCGCTATTCTTCGATGTTCTTAATCTCCACAACTATCAAGTCACACACAAAACCGACACACACACAGTAGCCAACTTCATATGCACCGTACAGGCAGAACATCTGAAATGTCACTACATGTCATACTTACATGCACAAACATCCTTGCATCCTTTTTGTATCCTCGTATTTTACTATTGCCCAAACATCTTATGATATGTGGGAGTGCAAAGTATAATTGTCTATCACATTAAAATGATTCTTTTTTTTTAATTTTTGTTTGTAATTAATCAGACAAAATCAAATTACATTTTAAAATTTTCCCAAAAATCACCCCCCTACAAAATAAAATAAATAAAAATAAATAAATAAAAACATAAAAAACTAAAATAATAAAATGTATATATATAAATAAATAAAAATAATTAAAAAAAATTATAAAAAATAATAAATAAATACAATGAAAAATACAATAAATAAAAAAATAATAATAAAAAATAAATAAATAAATAAAAAATACATAAATCCTCAATCCCGAGCTCATGATGACAACCCGTCCCTGAACTCCACATGAACAAGATAAAAAAATAAATACATGCATGTGCGTGTACTTTATAAGTGCAAGTGTGTGTACAACTGCCCACATCTACACACAGGTAATAAAATAATACACACACCTATACATATATAAATATACTCTAAAAGCATATTATATATTATAACATACCTATATACATGAAATTAGTAATGTGTTTTTTTGTTTTGTTTTGTTTTTTTTTTTGCTTCATGTTGTTGATTAATTGATATTATTTATGTTGGAAAAGCAGAATATTTGAAAAATAGTAAAGTGCTGCTACTCCGACAATGAAAAAAGAAAATGTCGCAGTAGTGGGACGTTTAAAAAATAATGTTTATGCCACTACTCTGACAATTACAGTTAGAATGTCTAAACAGCAGCATGGAACCAGCTACTTTTACCTTTAGTTCAGAGGTAATTCCAGAGAAATCATCCAAATGATTCTAGTGAAGGTCTAAAGTATAGACCATGAAACACAGTGGAGTATTACCTGTAATTCCACATGACATCATAAGGTGGAACAGAGTGTTTTCAGTTTAAATGTGCAGGGTTTGTGTGTTAAACGTGTGAATGAAACAAAACACAACTCCAGATCTGTTTGTGATGAGAAAACATTTGAATATAGATCAGAAAATAGTGTAAAATTGGCCCTTTAAATGCACATTCCACCTGCCACCGGCTTATCTCTATGACGATGCAGTTGCTGTCGTTGCTTTGACTGGAATGTTCCACAGTACGTCATTAAACGCGTCGACTCTTTCCGCGGAAAGAGGCAGGTGAGGCCGAGTGACAGGTCAGGTCTGTGGAGATTATAATTAGTACGGTATGTGTATTTTTTGACGGTATTTTTGAACAATGTAAAACTGCGACAGAAGAGATTAGACTAATGCCATACTGTGGAACATTTACACAGGTCATCTTTAAACATATAAGAATCTTCAACACGGTTTAAAGGACACATATTATGTTCTTTTCTGATCTATGTTGTAACGTTTCCTCATCACAACCAGACCTGGAGTTGGGTTTTGTTTCTGGACTCTGGTCTCTGGTCTGTCTTAGGTCTCTGGTCTGGTCTCAGGTCACTCTCAGGTCTCAGGTCAGTCTCTGGTCTGGACTCTGGTCAGTCTCTGGTCTGTCTTAGGTCTCTGGTCTGGTCTCTGGTCAGTCTCTGGTCTCTGGTCTGTCTTAGGTCTCTGGTCTGGTCTCTGGTCTCAGGTCAGTCTCTGGTCTGGACTCTGGTCTTTGGTCTTGTATCTGGTCTCAGGTCCCTGATCAGTCTCTGGTTCCTGGTCAGTCTCAGGTCTGTGGTCATTTTCTGTTCTCTGGTTTGGACTCTGGTCTCTGGTCTGTTTCTGGTCCCTAGTCTTGTCCCTGGTCTGGTCCCTGGTGAGTCTCTGGTCAGTCTCAGGTCTGTGGTCAGTCTATGTTCCGTGGTCAGTTTCTGGTCTGTAGCCGGCCTCTGGTCAGTCTCAGGTCTCTGGTCAGTCTCTGGTCTGGTTCTTGGTCAGTCTCTGGTCTGGTCTCTGGTCTGGTCAGTCTCTGGTCTGCTGTCTGGTCTGGTCTCTGGTCAGTCTCTGTTTTTTGGTCTTGTATCTGGTCTCAGATCTCTAATCAGTTTCTTGTCTCTTGTCATTCGCTGGTCTCTGGTTAGTCTCAGGTCTTTGGTCTGGTCCCTGGTCAGTCTGGTGTGCGTGCAGGAGTTGTGAAGCAGTTGTAGAGCACTTGTGGAGTTGTGGCGGTGGAGTTGTGGTGCAGGATTTGTGGCGGTGGAGTTGTGCAGGAGTTGTAGAAGAGTGGCGGAGTTGTGGTGGCGGAGTTGTGGAGGATTTGTTCAGTAGTTGTGGTGGAGTTATGGGGCAGTTGTGGAGGAGTTGTGAGTGGACGAGTTGTGTAGGATTTGTGCAGGAGTTGTAGAAGAGTGGTGGAGTTGTGGTGGAGCAGTTGTAGAGCTGTTGTGCTGGAGTGGTGGTGGTGGAGGAGTTCTGCAGGAGTTGTAGAGGAGTTGTGTAGGATTTGTGTAGGAGATGTGGCACAGGAGTTGTAGAAGAACGGTGGAGTTGTGGCGGTGGAGTTGTGCAGGAGTTGTGGTGCAGGAGTTGTGATGGTGGAGTTGTAAAGGAGTTGTGCAGGAGTTGTGGGGCAATTGTGGAGTCATCGTGAGTGGAGGAGTCGTGAGCGGTGGAGTTGTGGCGGAGGAGTTGTGGCGGTGGAGTTGTGAATGGGCTGTGGATACGGTTGCTGACCCAGTGGCCTGGAGGGAACACTTACATAAGAGGGGAGCACCTGTGACATAATGGTGGAGCCGCGGAGGGGCCGGCGTTGGTGAGCTGCAGTTCTCGTGCTCGTGATGTAACCGACTTTAGGGAGAAGTGGGTCAGTGTGTTCACCGCCCCTCCCCCCACCTGCTCCTGCACGTTCAGCGGCAGGGCAGGGCTGCACCGGACCAGATAGGAACAAAATGATCCAGACGGCCATTTGCGCAATCAAAACTGTCATTGTGTCTTCTTTTAATGCTTGGCTTTCGGCTTCCTGTTATTTTCAACAATTGGACGATTTTTCCCCATTGAAAAGATATAATATTTTTGTTTTATTTGGCTCATATGACGCAAAACTGACTCTTGTGAGCTTTAAATTGCGTTAGAATGTTGTCAAAAACAGACCCAGAGTTGTGTTTTGTTTCATTCACGTGTTTGAGGAACCATTTTTTTGTTAATTGCTATGGAAACTGCCCTCATTTGTCACCATTCCCAAACCAATTTATAACTCTTAGGCTTATTTGCAGCTTTGGACTTTCTAATTAAAAGAATATAATTGTGAAAAGTTTAGAAGCAGAATTAATTTCAACTCTATCCGCACGCCAAATAAGTGAACCTAACTGCAAAGTGCATTAAATTTGTCTTTTGACGTTGCTTTTACACGCTCATATTGAACTTTTGCAGTGAAACTATGCAGGAGGGTGTTCTACATGTATTTCTATGGTGGAATTTTCATAAGTTAGACCAAAATGACGAGTTTGACAGCTGCAGTTACAGACGTGTGTTGTGTATTGTGTTGAAAAAGCAACATTTTATTAATTAAATGCTTATTACCATTGTACATGTATAATTTTGATGCCTAACTTTACCGCATTTAAGGCTTGCTGCGGCTCTTATATTTACTTAATTTCTTGTGATGTCTAAAACGAGTAGCTCTCTGGCGTTTTCGTTCACCGCAAGAAAAAGTTTCGAGACGCCTGAAGCAAAGTCAGTTGGCGCCAGAGTCGATGGAGCTTGAAACATCACCATGCTCACTTCCTGTTTACTGTAGAACGTGGCAGTTTTCAAGGGTTAGCTATGTCCATTTATATATAGTCTATGCCCTTTTATATACACAGTCTACGTCCATGTCCATTTATAAATAGTCTATGTCAGTTTGTATATACACAGTCTATGTCCAGTTATTTATATCCAATCCAATTCAACCCACTTTATTACTAGAGCACATTTCACAAACAAAGAGTTTCCAAAGTAAAATGATGAAATAAATGCTCAGATTGAATCATACTAGTCTTAAAATAATAAAACCAGTAAAATAAAATAAGAGAGAAATCATAGAATAACAATGAATGAATAAATAAAGCCAATAAAATATATTCAAAATAAATAAAATAAATAAAAAGACACAGAGGAGCACACAACTCACGTGGTGTTAAAAGCCACAGAATAAAAGTGGGTTTTAAAACGAGATATATAGTCAATGTTCATTTATATATAGTTTATGTCCAATTATATATACAATCTATGCCCATTTATTAACACAGTTTATGTTCATTTTCATAGTCTTTATCCATTTAAATATATACAATCTACAATATATAGTCAATGTGCATTCATCTATATATACAGTCAATATTCATTTATATGTAGTCTTTGTCCATTTGTATACAGTCTAAGACTATATATAAATGGACATAGACTGGGTATATAAATGGTCTATGTCCATGTATATTAGGGCTGGGTATCATTAAGAAGTTGCCGATACGATACATACCTCGATACATAGACCACGATACGATACATATCTCAATACAGTGCACTTTCGATTCGATATGATATAGTTCAAATCGATTCGATACAGTTCAATAAAAAATAAAGGTTAAATCATGGCTGTGATTCTAAAAGTCTTTGTTAAACCTTCTTGTGCAAAATTCATATGAAACACAAACATTTTAATCCTCAAAACAGAGTCAAAATGTCAGATGTGTTGCATAAATGAGTTTCCTTTCACTCCACAAGCAACAAAACTGTAGCTGTAACAAAATAATTTAGTAAAACACACATAAAAATACTCTTGGTGAAATATCGATACAGTAGCCCACGATATTGATACTGTATCATCACATTAAACGATACAATATATCGATATTCCAATATTTTTGCACACTATATATATACAGTCTATGTCCATGTATATATACAATCTATGTTCATTTATGTATAGTCTATGTACATTTTTATATACAGTCTATGTCCAATTATATACACAGTCAATGTTCATATATATATATATATATATATATATATATACAGTCTATGTCCATTTCTACATACTCCATTTCTATATACTACATTTGTATATACCACATTCATTCATTTATACTACATTCATATATAGTACATTTATATATACTACATTCATACTACATTTATATATACTACATTATATATACATTTATACTACATTTATATATACTACATTTGTATATCCTGGTGGAGTGTATGGGTCAGAGCGAGTCGGGGTCAGAGCGAGTCGGGTCAGAGCGAGTCGGTCAGAGCGAGTCGGGTCAGAGCGAGTCGGGTCAGAGCGAGTCGGGTCAGAGCGAGTCGGGGTCAAAGCGAGTCGGGATCAGAGCGAGTCGGGGTCAGAGCGAGTCGGGTCAGAGCGAGTCGGGGTCAGAGCGAGTCGGGGTCAGAGCGAGTCAGGTCAGAGCGAGTCGGGTCAGCCCCTGTAGATCCGCTCTGGTCTTGTGTAACAGATGTGCTTAGTTACGGGTTTGGCGCGGTGCCCGGTGTTTCTGCGAACGGGGAAGTGATCTGAATAAAGTGCTGAGTCGTGGTGAGCCGGAGCGCCGCAGACACCCGATGCTCCAGAACAGCCCCGGTTCTGGTTCCACTCAAATATTCATGCGCTTGTATCCGTGAGCCGGGGGTGGCCTCTCCGCAGACCCGACTCCTGTTCACATTTGCCAGGTCACAGCTTGGCCACTTACTTCCACGAGCTTTAGTCATTAATAAGATTACAGCTTCAGGAGTTCAACTGTCTTTTCCTATAACAGCTTCAAGAATGATCCCACCGGAGCTTATGTAACGTATAGACACTGAGATTAAAGGTGTATTGCGTAACTTTTATGGTCGAGGGGTCCGCCACCTGCTTGTTTCTATGAATATGCCATTTCTCTGCTTAGAAAGTTCCACAGTATGATTTTAGACAGCTCTACCTTGCATTTATTACATGTTATTGCTCAAAAATACCTAAAAAAACAAACATTCAGACTGTGAGTGGGGTCGCCTCTCCACAGATCTGACCTGTAACTTGGTCTGGTTTGGTCTCCATGCAGACAGAAAGTTTAAATGACATACTGACAACAACGTCTCCACGGAAAACCTACTGTTATTCTAAGTTTTATTAAGATTATTTTTACTACTTTTTGTATTTTATATATACACAGAAGCCATCAAATGTACAATGTAAGAAATTATATATATATAAAAAAAATCAGGTTATTTTACTTTTTTCTTTATTACATAATTCCAAATATCTTGCTTCATATATATGATGTCTTCTGTGTTTATATAAAACATAAAGTAGACAGTAGAAAGTAAATATATAGAAAAAAACACGGAATGAGAGGGTGTAGTAGCAGTAAAAAGTCATAAACATAAAGGGAAAAAAATCTTCACATAAAATTTGTGAATTATGTAGTAAAGAAAAAAGTAAAATAATATGATTTTATTTTTTTTAATATATCCTCAAAGTATCCACCCTTTACTTTGTCACAGAATATTTAGTAAAGTTATTTAACGTTTTTTTTCCTATATATCTTGCTTCATATTTAATGTCTTCTGTGTGTATAAAAAATTTCAAAAGTAGTAAAAATAAAGGAAAAATCACATCAAATATATGAACCAAAATATTTAAAATTATGTAGTGAAGAAAAAAAAAATATATATATATAATATATAAAATAAATAAATTATATTAAATAACTAATTATTATTATTATTATTATTATTATTATTATTATTATTAATTAATAATAATAATAATAATTCTTTAGATAATTCCAAATATCTTAAAAAAAAAAAAAAACTTGAATGAGTGGGTGTGTCCAAATCTTTGACTGTTCGTGTCTGAGCTCATGAGTGTGTTGGGGTAATATTGTGTTAGGGCTAAACACACATTAAACACACATTATAGTTTTACACCAGTTAAGTGGCAGTTATGAGGAAAAAATCAGGCAGAATTTACTGGCAAAGTCCATTTAAATGTTTATTTAACAATAAAAATGTGTACTA
This sequence comes from Boleophthalmus pectinirostris, assembly GCF_026225935.1. Taxonomy (NCBI): domain Eukaryota; kingdom Metazoa; phylum Chordata; class Actinopteri; order Gobiiformes; family Gobiidae; genus Boleophthalmus; species Boleophthalmus pectinirostris. Next base: position 40,990,754 of record NW_026571152.1, on the reverse strand, counting down.
AATAATGATGGCGTGTAAATGATTGTCCCGGTGTGTCTCCTGTGGCCCGTGTTTACTGTAATGTTGCTAAGGGACAATTACCTCTTATCACATCTGCTGCCCATATCCTACCAGGAAGTAATAACTCTGCAAAATAACTCTGCAAAATAACTCTGGAAAAGTAGCTCAGATTTTAACTAAAGATTAAAGATGACCCTATTTTCTTACTTTATTACCGATGTTATAATGACCTGGAGTTGTGTTTTGTTTCATTCACACATGTTTACGACTCACAAACGCTGCAGAGTTCTTCACGCAAACAGGAAACACTCTGTTCCACCTTGTGATGTCATATGGTATCACAGGAAGTGCTCGCTGTGTTTGTAAATTCCACGCGCTTTCACTGAACAGCAAAAACTGGAGGGTTAAAATTATTGTTTTTAATGCAAAAAAGTGTTATTTTAACTATTTGAAAATTAAATGGGGGGTTTTTAGTTGGAGTTATTTGCCAGAGTTGGTATGGTTGGAGTTAATTCAACTTTCCTTAGTGTTAATTCAACTTCCATTAGTGTTAATTTAACTTCCATTAGTGTTAATTCAACTTCTTCTAGTGTTAATTCAGCTTCATGTTGTGTTAATTCAACTTTTCCTAGTGTTAATTTGTCTCCTCTCACCTCCCACTTCAAACTTCCGTGAGAGAAGACCAGTTTGAACCAGTTTTGTTCATAATTTCATTTTAAATTAACTCAAATAAAGTGTAAAAAATAAAACACCTCTGTGTGTTGTTTAGCTAAATCAGAATAACTCTACAAAGTGTTATCCGTTTACTCTCAAAACATTAATATAACTCTTGATTTCGGGGTTAAACTGGAACTTTGGTCCAGTGTTACTTAATGAACATTTCCAAAAATGTAAAATTAACTAAAAATAGAACAGATTGGACTCATATAAAAACTGAGAAAATGTTAAAATTAATTCTGTGAGAGTCAATTTTAGTAGAATCATTTGGATAATTTCAGATCTAGAATTAACACGTTCTACTAAATAATGTGAGTTGTGTGGTTCTCTGTGTTTATTTATTTTTATGTGTTTTTATTGGTTTTATTGATTTTATTTATTTATTGGTTTATTTATTTCTATTCTATGATTTAGTTTTTATTTTATTTTACTGGTTTTATTTTATTTTACTTTTATTTTTTACTTTATTTTAATTTTTTACTTTTTAATTTTTATTATTTTAAGACTAGTATTATTTTAGTAGTTTATTTTATCATATTATTGTTATTATTATGTTTTTGTGCAGCACTTTGGAAACTGTGAAATGTGCTACAGAAATAAAGTGGATTGGATTGGAACGTGAAACTGCCACTTGATGACATCACAAGTTGGAACAGAGCGTTTTAAACTTTGGAGACGTAAACAGACTAAAAATAAAAAATTACTCGAACTGTATTAATGAAACAAAACACAACTCCAGGTCTGTTTTTGTTTTCGTTTTCGAGGCGGTAACAACTTTGTAAAACGATTTCAGACCAATTTTTTTCAAACCAAACCCCAAAGTACGAAACCGTTACTAAAAAAACGTGTAATTTTACGTAACATTAGCTTCGGTTTTATGATTTAAGAGTTCCTACGTCACATTTTGTCATATTTTACTGGGTCATTTATTGCGAGGCGTGTTTCTAGAAATAGCGTGAGATCCAAAACCAGGGCAGACAGAGGATGTGTGTGTGTGTCTATGTGAGTGTGTGTATAAAGTCGAGCGTGTGACAGGTGATGTTTGCGTACTCAGGGCAGGAGACTGGCTGTCTAGACTTGCTCGGTGCGTCTGCTTGTTTTGTAAGCACGCTGTGGAGGGGGCGGGGCCACAGACTTTATGGCATCAGGTTCAGGTAGCTGTAAGTGCCGCTGTACCATGAAGAGTTTCCATTGAGTTATCAGAACAATGACGGCTCGTTTATCACCATCAGTGTAAATACGCCGGGCTCGTTCGCGTCTCTGCTGCTTTAATGAAGACTTATTGTGCCGGCGTCTGTTCTGGAGTTATAATCTATGACACCCGTGGATCATTCTGTTGTAATTTGGGCGTTTTTAATCACAATATTCATCTAAAACGACTTCATAAAAGAAACAAAAGTGCTGATTTACGAGCTGACGTCGCTGTAAACGTCATCGCAATAAAAACAAAAAAGATCTGGACGCTCCTGTGGATAGATGCACATCACACTGGCGAGTCATATGGGCCCGGTCAAGCAGAAGTAAACAGCAAGGCCAAAAATTCAAGTTAATTCATCTGATATAAAAATGTATTGAACAGATACATATGTACTCTAGTTTATGAAACTGTTGACCTTTTTTCTGTACCATTTTTGGTTCTAAAGTTCCATCCGTTTTAAACAGACCATGTATGAAACATGGAACAAAAATTATTTCCCAAATTTCAAAGACCTGCAAATCATGTAAATAAATGGATGTATTTAGTCATATCCCTCCGTTACCATGACCTTTCTTAATAAAAAAATCTCATGACTCAAAAAGTAAGAGGTTTTGCAACCTAATCTTGTACCATATGGTAGAAAACCATATGAAGCAAATATTCAAACCAGTTTGTTAAGGATATGTAAGTGAGAACCAAGAGTTATCACTGTTTGGATTTACTGACCAAAAAGTGCTGCATATTTCATTCCCTCCGTTACCGACATGAGTTTTTAAATTTTTTGTCAACAACTTGAAAGAATGTCACAGGTTTAACTTGACCCTGTTGGAGTGTAACTCTTTCCTACATTCTGATACTTTACTTATTTCAATAGTCCCTCTAGTTTCTGAATAAGAGACATTTGAATGTCAAAAATCTGCCCGTTTCCCTCCGATACCACTTGACCGGACCCATAGATTTTTGTTTTCATAACTCCAAGTGAGAGTATAAAAGTATTTGGGAAATGAGCCATGGGAAAGGAGCGAGCAGTTTTTTTTGTGTTTTTTTTTCAGGTTTATGCAAATGAGCCATGTGACTTTACGTTTAGTTTCTGTAAAAGTTAAACAAATGTGCGCAAAGCTGCATTAAACACATTATTACTCCATGTATATTTGAGTCCTCGTCGCAGGAAATAAAAAAAAACTAACTTAAAAGCGATGGTATTTTATAGTTCGGCTCCAGGTTTGCCACTATCCTTTTAAACCCGACGCCGTCCAGCGTGAAAAATGGTGCAAATCACTCGCTTTATATTCTGCAATGTGTTAATTTTCTGAACACATTTTTGAAAATTTTAGGCCTGTCGGTTTATCACGTGACTTTCTAGACCTCAGACTCAAAAGCCACTAGTGCGTCCACAACGGGGTGCACAGGCCAATGACGCGGCCGCAAAGGATTATGGTCCATGTAGTTTACTGTCCATCACAGGAGCCGACTGAAAATTCTTATTTTTGCCTAAAGACACACAGTTTAATACCATGACAAGACCGCGGCAATATCGTTACACCCCTGTTGAGTATTGTCTATATCTTCAAAAAAAAAAAGAAAAACTCCATAAGTTTTTAAACTTCATCCTCCTCCTTTTGAGCACCAGGTCCCAAATATGTTCATGTACAGATCACGATTTTTGTTACTGTTTTTGAATTTTGTTGTACCTGACTCAAACAAATACATAAATGAAATGAAACTTCAAAATGCTGTTCCACCTTGTGATGTGATGATGCGATAGTTTTAAAGTTAACAGCTCCTTTTATTTGTTTTGTTTAGTAGAGATTAGCAATACGAGGTCTAGTGAAGTTGTATGGAGTTTAAAAACAGAGTGGAGAACTTCTGTATTAATTACCACATGATGTCACAAGTTGGAGTATTTTTTTTTTTTTTCCATTTGAGAGAAGAACTCAGCCTAAATGTGCAGCGTTTGTGCTTTAAACATGAGTGAATGAAACAAAAAAACACAACTCCAGGTCTGTTCGTGATGAGGAAAATATAAAAATAGCGCAAGAAAGTTGTAAAAAGTTGAAAAAACAGTCCACGTTCCTTATGCTCCGAACGCTGCGGCGAACATGTGCTGTGCGTGCGTCTCACAAACCAATAAAAAACATATGGAAACGAATGTGCGGTTCACTCTGTTCTGAAGGGGGGACTGTACATGTGTGTGTTTGGGACTAAAATGAGTCTAATTCTGTCCCCATACTGGTATTTTTAACATTATTATTAGTCTGGAAATGGAAAGAAATCCTTACATCCTTACAAAATCCAATCCTTCATTCTCATTTTGCTTATTTTGATGCGATTATAAACGATAAACTTTTGTGCCTTCTTTAACATTGACAAAATTTTTAAAAAAGTCAATTTGTCGACTTGTTTGTTTTGATTTAGGTTTGAGGACGGAGTTGTAAATAGGAGATAGGCTGCGTTCAGACTGCAGCCTGAAGTGACCCAAATCCGATTTTTTGGCCCCTATGTTCCTGTATCTGATCTTTTAATGACAGTTTGAACGACACAGATCCGATTTTTTCAAATGTGACCCAGGACACTTGGATATGTGCTCCTAAAACCGATACATATCTGATCTTTTGACATGTGACTTCAGTCTGAACGGCCAAAGTGCATTCATCCACCTACACGTTACCAACAAGCCACACACGTCACTATTCTGCGCTGAAGTAGGTGAAAATTGTTAATGAACTCTGTGTCACTGAAGCGAAGCACATCACCACTCACGGCTCCGTCTCCACATCCACACGTTCCTTTCAACGGACGTCGCTGCCGCTGTCCCACAAAACACCACGACCAAAAACCTCGTCCTTCTCCTTCTCCATCTCCTCCTTAAAACAAGTAAGTTGTTCATGTTCTGGCTCCGGTACGAGAGGAACTTTAAAATCTCCAGGTGCTCAATGCTGCGTCCATGTTTGGACAACTTCCGTAAACACAGAGACGCTCGCTGCGGTTGACGTCGTCGTGTCTCCAGTGTCACATGCGGGACACTTTCGGGCCATTTAATGTTCACACTGGAGATCACATACAAGTCACATTTAATTGAAAATGTGAACGACCTCGCAAAAACATCGGATTTCACAAAAAAATCGGAATTGAGCGTTAAGCCCTGCAGTCTGAACGTAGCCAAAGATTCGCTTTCTTTACAAAAAATAGCTTCTTAAACTCCCCTCTCAAACCAATTCTTTTCTCTGGCTCAGATCTGTACCGACATGCACAGCAGACTGTGGTCCTGTGTTGCTCTCTCGTCTGTGTTGGTTCATCGTCTTGTGAAGTAGCCTTTTTTTTTCTCCAGTGTAGCTTTTTCATCATTATTATTAGTTTGTACGACCATTATACAGCACAATACAAGAAAAAATTGAAAGAAACTGGGTTCAAATTAAATTTAGTATGCACATTATGTAATTTATTTTGTTATATGTAAATATTTGTGAAGTTTCGTCATCAGCGTCCAGAAGCAGATGTAACCTGAGTTCTTTTGCCAAATGGAAAAAAAAAAAAAACACTACTCAAACTTGTGACGTCAGGTGGAAATCAAAACAGAAGTTCTCTGTTGTGTTTTTAGACTCTTCACAGCTCCACTAGACCTTGAATTGTTAAGCTCTACTACACAAAACAAATAAAAGGTGGTTGTTCATTTTAAAACTACCACTTCATGACATCACAAGGTGAAGCGGAGCGTTTTGAGGTTTGGAGATGTACACAGACTAAAAATAATGAATGAAACAAAACATAGCTCCTTCAGTGTGTTTTGTTCTTTGAAAACTTTGAAAACACCAACATTTTTTTTTTTTTTTTAGTGTTTTGAGCTTTGGAGATGTAGACCGACTAATAATAAAACATAATAAACATGTGTGAGAAACACATGACAGAATAAAACGTGTTCCTCGATGCCCAGTGATTACAATGATAATAAATAAATAAATAGAGATAAGAACGATAATAAATTAGCAATATTAAAAAGTACATGAAGAGCATTTACCAGTTCCAATAAACAATGTGACCGCGCCTTTTCACTGACAAAAATTTCTAAACTTTTTCATGACTTTTCCATGATCCAAATTTGCCGGACTGAACCAGGACTGAACCAGGACTGTATGTCAGTACGGGCCCAGAGTTGTGCCCGCATAGACTGTCGGGTGATCAGGACTGAGACCAGTCCAAGACAGGGACTGAGACCGAGACCAGACCGGGACAAGATCAGGATTGAGACCAGGACTGAGGCCAGGACTAGACCAGGACTGAGACTGGGACTGAGACCTGGACTTAGACCAAGACAAGACCGGGACTGAGATAGGAACTGAGACCGGGACTTAGACTAGGACCAGACCGGGACAAGATCAGGACTGAATCCGGGATCAGGACCAGGACTGAGACAAGGACTGAATCCGGGATCAGGACCAGGACTGAGACAAGGACTGAGACCGGGATTTAGACTGGGACGAGACTGGGACTTAGACCGGGACCAGACCAGGAGGTGAGACCCTCTGTTCAGTCCTGGTTCAGTTTTTTTTTTTTTTCATTATTCACTTAATTACAAAATTGAACTAAAAAATCAAATCATTTTATCGTTTTATCATTTTGGTTTTGGAGACAAATAATGAAGAAAATAGCATTTTTTTCAATTCACCCTACATGTGTAGAATTGATCAGACTTTTAGGACTAAATATAAAATGTTAACTATTTCCACTCACCTTATGGTTTGGGATTATAGTTTTTTAACATTCAAAATCCTGTCAGTGCATTTATTGTCGTCTCTTTTAAACAAAAGGTGCAGACATTCAGAAATAATCAGAATAGTCTAATGAGAACTTAACAGAACGCTGAAGTTGCGTGAAAGAGATACTAAATTTCCATGACTTTTCCAGGTTTCCATGACCGTGGGAACCGTGAACAGACAAGCACAAGTAGACCGTGTGGGAAAATAGAGAGGCAGGAAGTCAGCGTGCGCCGTTTTAAGACTATTTTCCAGATTATACAGCAGTAAAACAGGTAAAAGTGGTTGTATTTTGGAAGAATCTGTTGTTGTTGTTTTTTCTGGAGTCTTTATTGTGCTGCAGCCTCGTGTCCTCGTGCGCAGACGGCTCGGGCTCGTCGGACTGGCCCGGACAGCCACACGTCTCAGAGCTTTGTGCACGTGTGAACTGTGAACACCGTGACTCATTCTCTCGTAAACAGATAACGAGACTGTTCCTCCGTGGGGCTGTTCCATTCACGTGAGGCCGGCGGAGTTTAGGCTGAAAATGCTGTCGTGTTGTTTTTCTCTTGCTCTTACGCTGAGGTGGACAAAAGTAGCAGCCCAAAACTTGACTTAAATATCAGTCATGTTACTTCAGAATAGTATTACTCAAGTAAAAATGCAAAGAAGTGGTCCAAGTGTAAGAGTTTTTGGGAAAATTACTTCTCGAATTTGACTTTTGTGAGCTTTAATTCATGTTATAATGTTGTTAACTCCTCAAAAACAAACCTGGAGTTGTGTTTTGTTTCATTCACACATGTTTATTATGTTTTATTATTAATCTGTGTACATATCCAAAGCTCAAAACGCTCTGTTCCACCTTGTGATGTCACGAAGCGAGAGTTTTCAAGTGGCCGTTTCCCATTTTTGTTGTTTTGAGATCGGAAATTCCAGATCTGAAATCGTCCAAATGATTCTACAGCAGTGAAGGTGTGTGTCTAATGAAAAACTGAATAACAAAACATGAATAAATAATGCTGAAAATCTGGCGTTTTTGAAGGACAGACATAAAAATGAGACAAACTGATGGAGCTGCAAGAAACACAAATTTTCAAATCATTTCAAATTGTTACATAAAGCTTTTGTCACTTGAGACTTAATCATAGCGGGAAGAGAAACCACAACTTTTTACTCAAGTAAGAGTAAAAGAAACCAATGGAATCAAGACTGGATCTACGAGAACGAGACCAGACGAGATTTTGACATTATTTACTACAAATAACTGCGCAATCAAGTTATAATTGTCTTCTCAGTGTTTTTTTATTTTACTTCATTTAATTTTTTTGCTGTAGCGGTTACATGCTGCCACTCCGACACTGACGTCTAATTGTTGGAGTGGTGGCATTTCCAGTTTTTATCAAACGTCCCCGCACTCTTGACATTTTATTTTTCCTTGGTCGGAGTGGTGGCACCTTAGTTTTTTTTTTTTTTTTCAACATTCCACCATTTCGACACTCAAGGTAATTATTTAGTTGCGGCGGCGCTCTTTTCGGGACATTATTTTCACGCACTGGTGGCATAGGAGGCGTGGTGTGGTTTAGTCCTGGTTTAATTTTGGTTTAAACACCGTACGTAAGAAGACACACGCTCCAGACTGTGTAAAAGGTGTCGGAATGGAGGGTTGTCGGAATGATGGAATGTCGGAGTGGCGGTATGTCCGAATAAGGGTTGTACTTTGCTGTAGCGCTGCTTTTTGTGACTACAGCTTCTCAAAAAATATACAGAAAGTGCTTCAAGCGTGTTTTTAACTTCACACAACTTCATCAGAATCATTTGGACGGTAAAAGCCAAAAAGGTAAAAGGAGCTGTTTACTTGAGATGTCATGAATCGGTTGTTCAAACAAAACTCCAGGTCTGTTTTTGAGGAGAAAACAGCATTCTAACTTGACTTAAGGCTCACAAGAGTCAATTTTGTGTAATATAGGACCTTTAAGACTTGTCAAAATATACTCAAGTCAAAATATTAATAAATGAATGTTATTTTAAGTCTGTTTTCCAGATTATAAGTGATTGTAGCTTGTTGTGATGCAGCCTCGGGTCCTTGTGCTCAAATCAGGCTCAAAACATGTATCTCGACAGTACTTTTTATCCAATCCAAAAGTAAAATCATGGGGGAAAAAAAACCTCATAAGGTAATTTTCAGCACGTGTCTGCAATTTTGTCTCACGAGATCTTGTCCCATCCTTAAAGTACTTTATGTTATGAGGTTCTTTTTCCAGACCAAGTGTTTGTTTTCGTACCTGACAGTTGCAGACACGTGTTGAAAATTATCTCGTGAGATGTTTTTATTAGGGGTGAGACTTGTTTAAAGAAAAAATCTAATTAATTACAGGCTTTGTAATTAATGTAACTGTAATCTCAATTAGTTGCATAATAATATTTGCCTCGAAAGCAACAGTTAATTTATGTCAATGAATTTTCGTGGATGACTTCATCAGTGTCTTGGAAAGTCTCTTGTAAATAAATAAAAAATAAATTGCGTTTCATTTCAAAATAGTAGACAAAGTTAAGTCTCTGTCCAAAACTGAAGAGACTTAAGTTGTGACCTTCTGAACGTCGTGTACGTCTTGCAAACTCTTTTTTGCACAGTTTGCAGTAAACGACGTCTTTGTCAATACTTCCATCGGGTCATTTTTTGAGTAGAAATTTCCGGTCCAGTAGACTCAGAGCGCTTTAATGCTCCATTGTTGTAGTCAAAACTTTGTGCGTCAGTATGATTGTGGTGCCACGACATGATGCACTGACAAACTGCGATAAAATGTGTTAATATTTTTAATGCATTATTTTCTTTGTAATTCATTTATCGTAATTAACGCTTTAATGTCCCACCCAACCTTTATCTCGTCTTTTTCGATTTTTGAGGATTTCTCGTTTGTCATTTGTCATCATGATCTACACATGTAGGTGCTGTAAAGTCATGGAAAATTTACTTTAAATCATGAAAAAGTCACGGGAAAGTTTTGAAATTTTGTCTGTGAAAAGGAGTGGGAACCCTGCCCTTAGTTTTTATGTTTGGATTGGATAAAAAGTATTTGCGGGAAAATTTTTTGAGAAGCTGGATTCACAAAAAGCAGTAAATAATGTAAAAATCTTGTCTTGTCTCATTCTCGTAGCTTTAGTCTTGAGTCTTATCTCATCTTTTTCGACTTTTGGGGATTTCTCGGAAGTCCAAATGAACCTCACTGGACTTTTGTAACCGAGTACTACCCATCCTCGGCCTTTGTGCATTTCCACATTCTGTCCTGAACAAAGAAAGGCTGGTTTTCTTTGTCGAGTTTGTCATTATTACCTTCATGATCTACACATGTAGGTACCGTAAAGTCATGGGAAAGTCACTTTAGATCATAAAAAAGTCATGGGAAAGTTTAGAAATTTTGTCCGTGAAAAAGAGTGGGAACCTTGCCCTTAGTTTTTACATTTGGATTGGATAAAAAGTATGTGCGGGAAAATTTTTTGAGAAACTGCAGTCACAAAAAGCAGTAAATAATGTAAAAATCTCGTCTTGTTTCGTTCTCGTAGCTCTTATCTCATCTTTTTCGACTTTTTGGGATTTCTCAGAAGTCCAAATGAACCTCACTGGACTTTTGTAACTGAGTACTACCCATCCTCGGCCTTTATGCATTTCCACATTCTGTCCTGAACAAAGAAAGGCTGGTTTTCTTTGTTGAGTTTGTCATTATTACCCTCATGATCTACACATGTAAGTGCTGTAAAGTCATGGGAAATTCACTTTAGATCATAAAAAAAGTCACGGGAAAGTTTTGAAATTTTGTCCGTGAAAAAGAGTGGGAACCTTACCCTTACTTTTTATCCAATCCAAATGTAAAAACTATGTGCGGGAAAATTTTTTGAGAAACTGCAGTCACAAAAAGCAGTAAATAATGTAAAAATCTCGTCTTGTTTCGTTCTCGTAGCTCTTATCTCGTCTTTTTCGATTTTTGGGATTTCTCGGAAGTCCAAATGAACCTCACTGGACTTTTGTAACCGAGTACTACCCATCCTCGGCCTTTGCGAGTTTCCACATTCTGTCCTGAACAAAGAAAGGCTGGTTTTCTTTGTCGAGTTTGTCATTATTACCCTTGTGATCTACACATGTAGATGGCGTAAAGTCATGGGAAATTCACTTTAGATCATAAAAAAAGTCACGGGAAAGTTTTGAAATTTTGTCCGTGAAAAAGAGTGGGAACCTTGCCCTTATTTTTTATGTTTGGATTGGATAAAAAGTACTGGCGGGAGCATTTTTTGAAAAGCTGTAGTCACAAAAAGCAGTAAATAATGTAAAAATCTCGTCTTGTTTCGTTCTCGTAGCTCTTATCTCGTCTTTTTTGATTTTTTGGGATTTCTCGGGAGTCCAAATGAACCTCACTGGACTTTTGTAACCGAGTACTACCCATCCTCATCCTTTGTTTACGACAGAATGTGGAAATGCGCAAAGAAAGGCTGGTTTTCTTTGTCGAGTTTGTCATTATTACCCTCATGATTCTCAAGTAACCAGAGCGAAGTCGTGAAACGCGATAAGAGTCGTAAAAAAAGGGGTGTAACCTGGTGTACTTTTCTCCAGGGCTCTGCTCGCTTCTCAGCTACAAACTCTCGGCTTTGCTAAACCATGAACCACATTTGGTGACATTACGATAATCCAGCGTTGCTATGGTAACTGTGGTCTGTCTCAGCGCTGCATCTTCCAGTAAAGAGGAAACACAACCAAAACTCAAAAACCCAACGAAGCAAGATAAAAAAGAGAGACACAGAGAGAGAGAGAGAGAGAAGGCGGCAGACGGGGACGTACGCGCTCAGATGACAGCCGTTTGTGCGTGATTAGCAACGCCTGGAGCCAAAGCAAACAAAAGAGTCGTAAAAACTTAACGTAGCACTGTCACGTTAGCGCATGCTGAAGTGTGATGTATGACTGAAGAAGACATGGGCGATAAATGATAAGATAGAAAAGTTTTTAATTTATTTATTCCCACTGACACACAAACCTTAAAAAAGCAGGAATGTCAAACTCAAATTGACAAAGGGCCAAAATTAAAAACTGGGACTAAGTCGTGGGCCAAACTAAATATTTATTCAAGAATTTCAACAACATCTGCAGGTTTTCTCTTCTTTTTAGATACGTAATTTTAAACCTTTTGTTATTAAAATAAATGTTTAATAATAGTTTTGCTTAAACATTTAATCCAGAACAATATAATATAAAATAATAACACAATTTTAAATAAATAAATAATGTTTCTATAGCCTATTTGTAGCCATCTTCTATACATATTTGATATTAACTCGTTGGTCAAATATAATTATATCATGGGCCAAATTTGGTTCCCCAGGCCTGAGTTTGACATGTCGGCCTTAAAGCAAGAAAACTAAATTTAGACCTAAAAACCTGAGTTGCAATAAATAAATAGCAAAATGAAGCGGGCAAAAGTTTTAGAACATCACATTTTTTCAATTTTTTTTTACCATTTATTGTGTCATTGCACTCACAACAAATCAGCAATTTGAGTTGAAAAAATAAATCATGGAATCACTTTATAGTCCAAAACGTGTTCTAAACTTTTGATTGATGTGTGTGTCGACTTTTGTCAGATATAACAGAAATCAAATATTGTTCAGAAAGTTTTCATAAATGTGTGGCACTTGTAGGTTGCTTCACTCTTCTGTCCAGTTCATCCCAAACCAACTCGATGGGGTTTAAGTCTGGACACTGCGCTGCTGCTGGACACTCCAGGTTTTCAAGCTTTACCATCTTGTTCTTTTTTCCAGAAGTAGTTTTGGCAGAGCTTGGACGTGTGTTTTGTTGTTTTTTATCTTTATTTTAACCTCTGTCTGTTCAGTTTTTACTCTCTTCATTGGACTTGCATGACTTGAATTGCAATAAATAACTGGAAAAATTAGGGTGTTCTAAAACTTTTGACCGGTAATGTACGTGTTTAAATATGTTGTAAAGAAGATGGTGTTTCCAAACATTGGTGCGCTTCTGGCTCCATTGACTCTGGCTCCAATTCACTTTAAACTGAAAAACGACTTCACGCGCTCAACATGATCCTGGTGTTTTTTGTCCCTAAATCAAGATATAAACATTAACAACAGACCAATGAGGTGCCTTTTTTATTTTTTTCCAGAGGTCATTCCCACTAACAGTTTGGATTGACAACGTTGCTAAACCAGTGACGTGGGCGGGAAGGTGATGACACTCGTGGTTGGAATTCCAAACATAGAACTCAACAAATTTGCTCCTGTAATTAGTAACCTTGACAAACTTCATTTGACTGGAGCTAAAAGTCACACTCACTAAAGCCCCAATTTATGGTCGTGCGTCAAATTCGAAATTTTCTAACTACGCAAACCAACGTGGACAATAAGGGCTGTGATTGTTCCGCTCTACATTCGCTCTACAAACATTTCCGGTACTCCGCTTTCCCGCTTCATTTTGTAAACACGAACACCATTATTAAATCCTTGCCTCCTCGCATTGTGGCGGTGAATTATTTAGCGGTGCATCGACCTCAATGCAGATCCATAAATTAAAAACAATGGCAATGACGGCGGTAGTGTGCGTTGAGTCGACGCAGAACGATAAAACGACCTTTAGTCCTCTTCTTTATACAGTCTGTGGTTGTTGAAGTCGTTGATGTAATCCCATCCTCCCCAGCTCGAATTGTTGCTGATTGTAGCACAGAAAAATAACAAAAGTTCCTCATTTGGTCAAAGAAAACATCCCCATGAAAAATGACCATGATTTATTGAGCAACAGGTCGATACAGTGACAAGTTTGATCTGGTAATAACAAACTTTGCTCATTCGCTGAACCTGTGCTGTGTTTGTTTTCAGGTGAGAGGCCCTTCCCCTGCACCTGGACCGACTGCAGTAAGAAGTTTGCCCGCTCCGATGAGCTGGCGCGGCACTACCGCACCCACACGGGCGAGAAGAAGTTCGGCTGCCCGCTGTGTGATAAGAGGTTCATGCGCAGTGACCACCTGATGAAACACGCCCGCCGCCACTCTGACTTCCACCCCGCCATGCTCAAACGCAACCACAACACCAGACCCAGCTCCGTCAGCGACTACAGCCGCTCCGACGCCTCCAGCCCCGCCCTCAGCCCCACCCACAGCCCCGCCATAAGCCCCGCCCACAGCCCCGCCAGCTCGCCTTAAACTCTCGCACTTTCTGCCTCCGGACGAGGCCGCTCCTTCATCAGACTTGAGTTGCACAGGACTCACCCCCTGCTATTCCTGCACTTATGGTGTCCCATTCTGTACATACTGCTTATGTAGTGCACTGACCCTGTGGTGTCTAAAGAGGGCACAAGTCTAAAGAGGGCACAAGTCTAAAGAGGGCACAAGTCTAAAGAGGGCACATGTCTAAAAAGTGCACATGTCTAAAAAGTGCACAAGTTTAAAGAGGGCACTTGTTTTTCAGGCATCACCATTTCCACTGTTCTGTACGAACAGCATTCCAAAGTTCTAAAGAATGACGCAGTTAAGCTTTAGCTCCTCTGATCCTTTGGAAAAGGTGGAGCTCATTTCTAAGTGTCGATTAGATCACATATGATAAGTCTTAAAGACGAACTCCATCAAATGGAATATATCAAAGATATTATATAATCAAAAGTCTGTTTACAGTTACTGAGGCGTAGGGTTTGATGTAAATACAATGATTTGGCCCCAAAAGGGTGAACTGGCACTTTCTGAGAATCCCAGTCCCAGTTTTTCAATTGGACCATGAGGTGTGCCCTGAAACGGGGGGTATGTGCCCGTGTCCTGCAGAAGTCAGACCTCTGCCCTCTGTAGCCCTGTGGGTTCTGATCACAGTGAGAGGTGTACATATGAAGCACAGACACCCACAAGAGTCGTCTCATTTTTCATGGTGTTGATTTGAGGAGGGGGAGAGGGGCGCGCACACCTCAGGACTGACAGTTTTGTAAAACACACGTGTTCATTTCTCACAGTGACTGCACAATAGACTGATCACTTTACAGTCGACGGAGACGTCGCCCCACTCAGGGAAGGCCTTTAGCTTGAAAGAATCACCCCTCCAAAATCCCCCCTCCAGAATTACCCCTTCAGAATCACCCCTCCTGCCCCCACAGCCCCCACACCCTCTCCAGCCCCTCCTGCCCCCCCAGCCTTACCCTCATCCACACATGTCTGTGGTTCAGTCTCGTACGCATCACGTCCAGTGTCTCAGTCCCTTTTCTGTTTTGTCTGTAACTGTCACATTTCCCACATATTCTTCTGAGCCGCTCCTTTAAAGAGGCCTCAAACGTTCACTTTATGGGGATGACAGGTTTAAAGCAGCTGTCTGTGCTTCAGCCATAAACCACAGCTTGTACTGTACAGAAACACAAACATGAGAAACAAGTTTGAAGCACATAGGAAACTTAACCAAAGACTGGACTGGGAGTGTGAGCCGCACAGACCTCGATCACACATGAACACCAGTGTGAAGTAGAACGTACATATATCCAGTGTGGACCTGCAGGACAGGGCCTGTGATAAAGGGGCTTTATCAGAGCCAGAGCAGCCGAGGAGGGGCCCCCCTTTACTCTGAGCTAAAGCTAACAGAGCTGCCTGTGGAAAAAGGCCTGTAATTAGTGGGTTGATTCAGCCTCAAGTGCAGGGCTGAGGCTGTGCGTGCTCAGGAGGACTACCTAGACAAAGCTAACAGTCTGAGGGGGACGTACCGACTCTTACAGGCGTCAGATTTCACATGGCCAAGGATAATGTAGCTCCACACGTGAGCTCTGTTAGCAGAGCGCGCTCACAGCTGCTTTAGACCTGCCTCTTCCATCAGGGCTCCCACTGTGGTACCAGCGCATGAAGCTAAGAACATATGCAGCCCAGTCCCCCGTGAACCTCTGTCTCCACACGCCTCGATGGGTCAGACTAAAGCCACAGGCAAACACACAGAAACTGGCTCCACTATCCAAACTGATGAGCCCCTTCTCAGAGCTGGGCCTGTGTTTCCCAGAATGCACTGGGAGTATGCGCCCATGCTCTTCTTCATGTGGTTAGATGTGACCGTAGAGTCAGGCGTGTGCTCCGTCCCACAGTTCCACAGTTCTGCTTTAATGCATATCAAATACTTAGTGAATAGAGGCGCTGGGAGGAGGTGAGCAGGTGGAGCTACATGAATGGTGCGCCTTGTGCTCCCTGCTCCTCCACAGCATCTCTCTTTGTGGAAGAATCAGCCCCTTTTAGACCCAGTGCAGTGGTTTGCCATAGAGCCAAGTCCTCACTACACAGTTTCCTGTTCACAGGATGACACTCTGAATGCTACAGCGCCCTCCCGGTGGAGAGAGGCGTGCACATCTACACATCTACACATCACAGTTACACAGTTACATGTCTATAAGAGTTTAGATCCTCCTCGTGCTGCGGGGCAGCGTGCTGGAGACATCTCTTAGTTTCTGACTTTGTTTAATGGCAGTAGTTTCCTGGAGTAGGTGTAATCATTGTTCGTTTGTATGGCACAGTTAGCTCAGGGCCAAAGTGCACATGGCTTTACCCACACACAGGAGGGTGAGGGTGCCCACTGCAGGACAGTGGCACCACCACCTCCACCCACTTAGATCTCCATCTACCCCCATAGACTGTGTACAGTCCACAGTGTACAGACTGTAGACGGTCTATGCCCACAGACCAGTCTGACCTGGACCCACTGCACCACAGCTACTTGAATCATCCACACTCTGTCCACTGTCTCTGCTCTGAGTGTCCATCCTGTCTGTCCACTCTCACTCTCACGTGTCTCCAGAGGAAGTCTTTATGTCCCTTTGCCCCCGCGGCCCCTGAGGCTTCACCTGTACAGTCTCTGATGTCAGGCCTCACCTGTCAGGCCTCGGGCTTTTCTGGAGACACTGCTCCTGCCACAAATATCTTCATTATTTATGTTAATCATAAGAGTTTAATCATAACCTCATGAATGAAATGTACAGTTGTAAGCATTTATTATTTGCTCTTGGTTTGATTCATTGATGTGTGATTTTGATTGCATCATACCTCTAATAACCTGATGTTTTATGTTCTTTAAACCATGATGTAGCGTTCATGTCCGGACCGTAGCTCTGGCCACGTCACGTCCTGCAGGAAATCTCAGGACTCCATTTTCTATCGTGGAGAGTTCTTTTTGAGGATGTCAAACTTTTACATGTTCACCCAACAATAACAAATCTTTTCCAGTCCGACCAGCTAATCACAGAAGTGTAAATAAGTCGACATTTTGCTAATTGTAAAGAATAGTGAATTAGACGATTTTGTAGAACTAACCCAGTTGAGATAGAAACGCCACATTAACCCGTAGACGACCCTGTGCTGAGTCATCCAGGCCTGACGCTCGTGTGTGCCAAACTCACACAGTAACCACCCGACCCCTGAGGTGACCTATGACCTTTAACCTGTACAGTTTTCTAGAGCATGTTGCGTTGTACAGGTTTGGGACTGCTGCGTTTTTCACGTGCGGATTCCCAGCACACATCCGGTTCGCTTATGGACCGTGTGTGTTTTTGTTTTTTCTTTGATGATTTGTGCCGTACCACACCAAGCGACGTGTAACTCCACGAAGAACCGCCCACCATTCCAAAGGACAGAAGATCTCTCCGCTCTCGATGTGCTGCTTCCACCGCGTTGGTCAGAAATAGTGCTTTTGTCGTGAAGTGAGGTTTTGTAGAAAGTTGTGTACATGGTACCCTCCTCTTTGATGTCCACGCTTCCTATGGACCAGTCTCTCCTCGTGTCTGTAGTGCGCAGTTTAAGCCAATAGAAAATGACCAGCGGAAATGTCGATATCGATATCAGCTCTCCTGCTTCAGCGCCTGCTTGAGTTGATGACGCGGACTGTGTAGGAAGCGAGCACGGGCGCGTTTACGGCTCCGTCGAATCTGGCTCCGATTCACTTTGTATTGAAAAAAAACAAAAAAAACATGGCACCTTTTTCTGTAACTGCTGCTGTCAGGCTCATCATTTTGGTCTTAAAAACTGCACCTTGTGACTTTTTGGTTCATGATCCGTCACCTGCGTGTTTCCATGGAGATGTTATTGCTCTGGAATGTTCCACGGTGTGACATTAAACAGCTCTACATTACATTTATCCAGTTATAAGTGGCTTTAGAGCTCAAAAATAACTAGACAAACTTGCATTCTGACTGTGAGCGGGGTCGCCTCTCCACAGATCTGACCTGTAACTTGGTCTGGTTGGTTACATGCCGTCATTCCGACATACCGCCACTTCAACGTTGTTGTTTAATTGTCAGAGTGATGGCATTTCCAATTTTTTTAAAAATCAAACGTCCCTGCAATTTGACTTTTTATTTTCCCTGATTGGAGTGGCGGCACTTTAGCTTTATTTTATTTATTTTTTTAAACATTCCCTCTTTCCAACACACAAGGGAAGTATTAAGTTGCGGCGACACTCTTTTCATGGACTCACAGCGTAGGAGGCGTGGGGCGTGCAGCATGGTTTAGTCCTGGTTAAATCCTGGTTTAGACCTGGATTAGACCTGGTTTTAGTTCTGATTTAGTTCTAGTTAAACCTGGTTTAAGTCCTTATTTTAGTTGTGGTTTAGTCTTTGTTTAGACCTGGTTTAGACCTGGTTTTAGTTCTGATTTAGTCCTAGTTAAGCCTGGTTTAAGTCCTTATTTTAGTTGTGGTTTAGTCTTTGTTTAGACCTGGTTTTAGTCCTGATTTAGTCCTAGTTAAACCTGGTTTAAGTCCTTATTTTAGTTGTGGTTTAGTCTTTGTTTAGACCTGGTTTAGACCTGGTTTTAGTTCTGGTTAAGAGGCAGGGCCCACGCGTTGTACACAAGACAAAAAAGGTGACGCTCCAAACTATGAGTTGGCAGTCATAATGCCGACATAAAAGGTGTCGGAATGGAGGGTTGTTGGAATTATCAAATGTCGGGGTCTGTCGGAAAGGTCTGTACCCCGGTCTGGTTTGGTCTCCATGAAGATAAAAAGGTGTAATGCCATATTGTCAATGCCAATGAGACGGAAAAGAAGTAGAAACATGTAAAAACTGGGACATTTTCTCCAATTTTTCCTCGATTGTGTCAGACTTACTACCGCAAACAGAGCCCAAAGGAAGTTGTCATTAGAGAATACGTACATAATTGGGCTGGATATTTTATTTGGCATTAACAAAAACATTTTAAGCAGCCTAAAATTGCGGACGTGGTCTAATCTCGCTCAAATTTTAGACAATTCCTTTCCGCTTCTCCGTGTTTAGAGTTTAAGAAACGTCCACATCTTGCGGGATTTGTCGGCGGGAATGAGACAGAATATCGTAGATTCAGGCAAGAGCGGGAATGAAAATTACAATTCTTTGCAGGCGGGAGCGGGAATGAAAATCCTGTCCCATCAAATCTCTAGTTGTCATTGCATCTTTCCAAACATCTTCCTTGTTTGTGACAGTTTCCAGACAAAGCAATAACATTTCCACGGAGAAAAAGCATCTGACGGACCCTCCACGAGAAAAGTCACACAACGCACCATTAAAATATTCGTATCAACCTGCTCTGCACGATCCTGGTGTGTTTATTTTGCTATTTAATCCGTAGATCTATTCCAGAATCCTCGATGAGCTGCGTTTGACTGGAGCCGGAGCGCCGCGAACGACGACGTCACGCTCCCTCGGGTTCGCTTCTTTACACAGTCTGTGGTCGGTGATAAAGAATGATTTTTGAATGAGAGGAGCTTCGTTTCGTTACGGCTCCGATTCCAAATGATGTTACCAAAGGTTTGAAGGGAACGTTGAATGTCTCAGAATGCAGATGTGTTCTTGTCATGGACCTTTTTCTACGAAGAGCAAACCCAGTGTAATGAAAGTGAGTTTGTGAGTGTGTTTAGGTAGGCCTTGCTCCTATCTCTGTGTGTGCTCTTATTGTACAAAGCTTTCCGGAGTGTTCCTTCTTTAGAACGTTCTGTGCAGCAAATAAATATACTTTAAAAACAGGGTGACCACTGAGAAATTCCCTAAAACGACGGAATTTTCTGTTTTCCGATTTGTTACGATGTCGTTTCCTCGTCGCGAACGGACCTGGAGTTGCGTTTTGTTTCATTTTCACATGTTTAAAACAAAAAACTCTACATATTTAGTTCAAATTCTTCTCTTCTCAAACTGAAAACGCTCAGTTCCACCTTGTGATGTCACGTGGTACCACAGGAAGTGCTCCAATGTGTTTTTAAACTCCATACGCCTTCACGAGAGTCATTCAGATCACATATCAGACTTGGAATTTCCAATTTTTACTGAACTAAAAAGTAAAACTGAGCGCTTAACTTGAAAATTACTAGGGATTTATGACATCACAAGGTGGACCAGAGCATTTTTGGCTTTGGAGATGTAAACAGACGAATGTGAATGAAACAAAACACAACTTCAGGTCTGTTTTCGACGAGGTAACGACATTATAACATGACTTTAATTTAAGAAAAGTACATTTTGCTTGAAACTAGAGCTTTAAAGTTTTAATTTAATCTTTTTGAGTGAAGAAAACTCAATTTACACGTTAATTTAAACTCAAATAAGACAAATTCTGAACCAAATTCCGAATCTTAAGTAACTTATTTGCATTTCTTTGGCGTAACTTAAATTTATACGTTTATTAAAACTCGAATAAAACAAATTCTGAACCAAAATCTGAATCTTAACTCACTTATTTACAGTTTTTTGGTGTTACTTCAATTTATACGTTTATTTAAACTCTAATAAAACAAATTCTGTACCAAATTTTGAATCTAAAGTCACAAATTAAATGTATAAATTGAAGTAACGCCAAAGAAATGCAAATACAACTCGAATAAAACAAATTCTGAACCAAATTCTCAATCTTAAGTCACTTATTTGCATTTCTTTCGCGTTACTTCAATTTATACGTTTATTTAAACTCAAATAAAACAAATTCTGTACCAAATTTTGAATCTGAAGTAACTCCAAAGAAATGCAAATAAAACTCGAATAAAACAAATTCTGAACCAAATTCTGAATATTAACTCACTTATTTACATTTCTTTGGCGTTACTTCCAGTCAAATGAGCCTAATTTTCAGCACTTATGCCATTTCGCAGTGGTCACCCCGGCGATTTTATCTCCAAGGGATACAGCAGCTTTGGCTCGTAGCGGTCTGTGTGTACCTCAGTGTTCTGCTGTGTACCTCTGTCTCTGCCCATCACCATCAGTTGCCTGTGTATGACCATGGTGCTGCTGTTCTGCACCATTAAACCCACCAGTGTAAATACTCCACTCAGCTACGGCCAGTACATCCTCGGACCTCACTAATCTTCAGGTGTCAAGAACTTTTTTTTCCCAGTTTCAAGCCAAAATCACCACTACTTCAAAGTATTACAGTTGTACAGAGCCGGTTTCTCACATGTACAGGCTTTGTGCTGGTCGAGCTGCTCTGCTGTACCTTTCTATGGCATTATTTTTTACATGTTAGACGATATATATGGTGAAAATGTCCTATGCAACTATAAAAATAACAGATTGTTGAAAAATGTATGTTGTCATAACTTGTATGCATGAAATAGTGAAGTTTACATTTGTAAATAAATTCATAAAATAAGTGGAGAATCTTTGTGTTTGGTCTTTTTTATTGAAGCAACAAACAGGAAATGTGATCTAAATATAAATATATTAATAAATTGTCGCTAAACATAGACAAAACTAAATTTATGATATTTGCAAAACGAAAAGTACAAAATCATGTACGAATTATGCTCAATAATACACCACTAGAAAGAGTCTTTGAAAATAAATTTTTAGGAGTAACTCTAGACCATCATTTAAACTGGAAATCACATAAATAAACTTAGAAATAAATTATCCAAAGTGATCACAATTATATATAAATATAAATTTATGAGCCCGGTCAAGCAGAAGTAAACAACAAGGCCAAAAATTCAAGTTAATTCATCTGATATAAAAATGTATTGAACAGATACATATGTGCTCTAGTTTATCAAACTGTTGACCTTTTTTCTGTTCCATTTTTGGTTCTAAAGTTCCATACGTTTTAAACAGACCATGTATGAAACATGGAACAAAAATTATTTCCCAAATTTCAAAGACCTGCAAATCATGTAAATAAATGGAATGTATAAAAAAAATATCGAATTGTGTTATTCGATCTTTGAACTGTTGATGAAGGTACATGATTTAAAAAAAAAAATTTTAAAATGATAAAAAATTTGCTTGGAAGGACTGACATATTTTATAGAAATAGTTTCCTTTTATTTTATTTTATTAAAGTATTCGGAAGAAAAAAAGCGACAAATTATGTAAAATCCTGCACCTTCTACTTGTTTGTACAATTTTCCCTCCGTTACTTTTCCCTCCGTTACCATGAACTTTCTTAATAAAAAATCTCATGAGTCAAAAAGTAAGAGGTTTTTCAACCTAATCTTGTACCATATGGTAGAAAACTATATGAAGCAAATATTCAAACCAGTTTGTTAAGGATATGTAAGTGAGAACCAAGAGTTATCACTGTTTGGATTTATTGTCCAAAAAGTGCTGCATATTTCATTTCCTCCGTTACCAACATGAGTTTTTAAATTTTTTGTCAACAACTTGAAAGAATATCACAGGTTTAACTTGACCCTGTTGGAGTGTAACTCTTTCCTACATTCTGATACTTTACTTATTTCAATAGTTCCTCTAGTTTCTGAATAAGAGACATTTGAATGTAAAAAGTCTGCCCCTGTTTCCCTCCGTTACCACTTGATCGGACCCATATTACAAAGGTCCCATATTATGTTATTTTCTGTTAATTTGAAAA
Source organism: Boleophthalmus pectinirostris (assembly GCF_026225935.1). Classification (NCBI taxonomy): domain Eukaryota; kingdom Metazoa; phylum Chordata; class Actinopteri; order Gobiiformes; family Gobiidae; genus Boleophthalmus; species Boleophthalmus pectinirostris. Next base: position 40,968,294 of record NW_026571152.1, on the reverse strand, counting down.
CTATCTCTTCATGACATCACAAGGTGTAAAAGAGCATTTTGAGCTTTGGAGATGTAGACAGACATAATATAAAGAGTTACTCAAACATGTGAATGAAACAAAACACATCTTCAGCTCACAAGCTTCAATTTTGCGCAACAGCGTCAGTCCATATGAAATCAGCCGCCCTCCCCTATGAGCCGTCTCTGATTTGGCTGAAAAAAATTCCAAAAATTTCTAACATTACCAAATGAAAGAATCTCAGATTTTAGCTCAATCCCTTACACCGTTCCTGAGTTATGTACCACAAATAATCTCCAATTGTCTTCCTTTATTAGAAGCAAATAGTTTTTAAGGTTATTAAAGGTAACTGAACCTTTCTATCAGGTGGAAAAGTCCCTAAACTCCACCAAAAATGACCTGTCAGAGCTCATTTTCAAAAATTCAGTTTGAAATGAAATGAAGTTAATAGTAGATGTTTTTATTACTTTAAACTAATCAGAATATGCCAAAGTTTCTCTGGTAAAAAAAAATTATCAACATCTAACTGTGCCACATGGGGAACAGAGGCTCCAAAAAGAGGGGCCAAAAAGATCACATTTAGTCTGTGACCATATTTGAGGCTCTACACCGTCCACATGAAAGCTCAGAAAAGTGTGGGATTGTTGTCAGAAATGGTCATTCTCTCAAATATTCTGATTCAACAGTTAGTTTGTAAATATCTGCTTGGAGAAAATAGATCTTGGAAATCAAAAATTTAAAGAAAAAAAAATTTGAGCAGCAACTACATGTGAAAATTTGGGGGCCCACAGCGCCCCCCTTAATAAAGATACTCAATATTTGACAACAGATTCAAAATCTATGACCAAGAATCTTCAAACATGTTTATAGATCAAGCCTCAAAATTTCAATGGGCCATAACTCAGGAACGACTCAAGGGATTGAGCTAAAATTTGAGATTCTTTCATTTGGTAATTTTTGAAAATTTTGAAATTTTTAGAATTTTTTTTTTTCAGCCAAATCTGAGACGGCTCATAGGGGAGATTCCATGAAAACGGCTGATTTCATATGGACTGACCCAACTGTAATACTAGAGGACAGGGCTGGGTATCGTTAAGAAGTTGTCAGTACAGTACCGTATTTTTTGGACATTATCAGTTATGTTGAATTCTCTCGTCTATTTTCATACATAAGGCGCACCGGATTAAAAGTGTTTTACTACACGAGACTACCGACAATCCAGCAAGCGGTGCAGCTTCGTAGCTTATCAAAGTCGTACTAAAACATTCTGACAGATTTTTGAGCGCTGTGTACCACATAAAATCGGTTCGAGGTCAGTAAGCACAACCTTAATTAATACATAAAACACCAGATTATAAAGCGCACTGTAAATTTTTGAGGAAATTAAAGGATTTTAAGTGAGCCTTATAGTCTGAAAAATAAGGTACATACCTCGATACATAGGCCATGATACGATACGGATCTCGAAACCGTACGCTTTTGATTCGATACGAGATATTTCAAAATGACTGAATATGTTTAAATAAAAAAATAAAGGCTAAATCTTGGCTGTGATACTAAGGCTACGTTTATATGATGACGGTCTGAACAGAAGACGCAAAAGTGCCGTCGCGTCTTCACTTTATATTCCGCGCTTAGACGAGCGTTGTCTGCGTGCATACGGTGATGCAAAACTTGTGTGGAATTCGATTTGTATTCATGCCAGGCGGCTCGGAGGTGACGCTCAGTGGTGATGTAAGTGACGTAAACGTGTACGTGAGAGTTTCGCGTCTTGGGCAATGTAAACGGAAACACTACGGCGGAGTGTATTCAACTTTTCCACTCTGGAGGGTAGTTTCAGATTTTTGTGTTTTTAAACCCCAAAAACGCCGTCACCGTCTAAACGAAAGACACTTCCCATAATATATTTTGTTGTTTTAACCTGCAAAAGTCTTTGTTAAACCACTTCCTGTGCAAAGGTCACATGAAACATTTGACTCAAAACAGTGTAAATGTCAAATGTGTCTCATAAAACATTTTCCTTTCTCTGAACAAACAACAAAACTGTAGCTCTGAAATTTAGTAAAATACAGCAAAAAATTCTCTTGGTGATGTATCGATACAGCAGCCCACGATATCGATACTGTATCACCACATTAAACGATACGATACATTGATATTTCGATATTTTTGCACACTCCTACTAGAGCAGGGGTGTCAAACTCAAAATCACAGTACGTAACTCCGGTACATGTAATCTGTTACTCCCCAACACTGCTCAAATACCTTGGCACGTGCACTTTAAGTATCCAGGTTTACAGAGCACTGGCACTTTAACTTCTTGTAAATGTAGGGTTTAACTCGTGTTTGTTTTTTGTATTAATGCTTGGTTTGTGATTACTAATTTGATTTGTTGTGTTTTAGTTAGGGTTTTGTTGAATCCTGCATTTATGACGGTTGAGTGATGTGTAGTTGTGTATCAAGAAGGGAACAAGAAAAATGAAATAGTTTTTAAATGTCCAGAAGATTAAATAAAGATTTGTCACTTTTATACCACATTGCCCTTGTCCTTTTTTATGCCAGAACAGATTCTGTGAGTAATAAGGGGATCGTTCAGTCGGCAATATTACATATAAACAGTGTTTAGGGGAGTAACAGATTACATGTACTGGAGTTATGTAATCAGAGTACAAATTATGAGTAACTGTATTCAGTTACAGTTACAGTTACTTTGTTGAAATAAATGGATTACACGGCGGGATTTTCCTGTTTTCACATTTGGGGCTATATCTTTTTTTTTTTTCAGTAATTCCACTCATTGCCGGAAACTAAACCAGAACTAAACCAGGACTAAAACCAGGTCTAAACTAGATCTAAACCAGGACCAGGACTAAAACTAAAACAGGTCTAAACTAGATCTAAACCAGGACTAAACCTGGTCTAAAACCAGGACTAAAACCAGGACTAAAACCAGGTCTAAACCAGGATTAAAACCAGGTTTAAAACCAGGATTAAAACCGGGTCTAAACTAGATCTAATCCAAGACTAAACCTGGTCTAAAACCAGGACTAAAACCAGGCCTAAACCAGGACTAAAACCAGGTCTAAACTAGATCTATACTAGATCTAAACCAGGACTAAACCAGGGCTAAAATCAGGTCTAAAACCAGGTCTAAAATCAGGACTAAAGCAGGACTAAAACCAGGTGTAAACTAGATCTAAACCAGGACTAAAACAGGATTTAACAGGACTAAATCCTGCTGTGTGGACGTGTTTCTTCTTCTATCAATAATATTTTTAATTTGGTTCAGTAAAGTCTGGACTTTTTATTTTCTTTTATCAGACAAAACTTCTTATGTTACGATTTCCTCGTCTTTGCTTCTCTACAGCAAATCAAGTAATCCAAAGTATTCAGATTACATTACTCACTTTAAGTAATTTAATGGATTCTGTTGTAATCTGTAGGGGAATACATTTTAAAAGTCACCTTCCCAACATTACATATGGAATATTCCAGGCCACATTTTTATAGACACGAGCAGCTGCAGAACACGAGAACATGTACAAGAAAACTGAATGCCTGTTTTCTGGTCGTTGTCATTACTGCAGAGTTATAACTCAGCCTATGCACATAAAAGCCTAAACATAAAGGTGTAAACAGTTCATAGAAAAAGGGGAAGGGCCGTTTCCTTTTGCTCAGTGAGGTCACCGCTCACAGAATGCTCCATTATTGAACCCATTCAGATTTCCCTATTTTGCTTCTGACAGGTTCATCCTGTTCCCTGGATGCACCGAGCAAATATTTACAGCTGCGGGTCAGTGGGCGGGGCTCTGGAGGGGGCGGGGCTACATGGGGAGGCGGGGGTATGGGGTGGGGGCACCGGGGGATTCACTTTGAGCCAGGAAAGTTTTTTTTTTTTTCCCCCAAAATCAACATGACAGATTATATTTGGCTTACTCACTGCCGTACACAAAACACAGACAGGCTAAAAAAAGCTCTTTACAATGCCGCTCTGTGTCGAGGCTGTGTCAGGTTTGCATGTTCTGCCTGTGCCTGTGTCCGTTGGGTTCTCTGGGTTTTTCTGTTGAGGCCACTCCAGTGTAATAAGAGATTGAGAATGTTAGTGGGACTTTCCTGGTTACATAAAACATAAAACATTCTGAAAACAGCTGTGACAAAAACAATTGAATCATTAAAACAGAGAAAGAGAGAACGTGCAGAGCAAATAAAAGAGAGTTATTTCAGGTCACATTCGTAGAAAAGCAGAGTTTAAAGTGACAAAGACATGTTAGACCACTGCTTTTAATAAAACACAGTTACAGTAAGTAAAAAAAAATGACAATATCTTTCCCGGGCTGTGTCTGAATGTTCAGTGAGTGACAAATTAGTGCACTCAAAATTTCTCTCAATGCACCTTAAAGGTCCCATCTGATGTAAAATAACTCTTTTCACATTGTATCTTCTGCACATAAACAAGCACAATTTGGGTTTTGGAACATCCATTACACAATAGTTCTGAAATCTTACAGATTTCTTGGAGTCAGTCACAGACCAGGAACTATGAAAGTCTGACTATTGCTCCTCCCCCCGCCCGTCCTGAGAAAGCACAGGCTCCGCCCTCCAAACGTGACGTAGGCGACGAGTGAGCCGCCCTTCCTCCACCATCTCAGGGAGGGAGGGGGAGACAGACGTGACCCTGATAGCGGCAGGAATAAACTTTTATTCATCATGGAGATACAGCGCGTTCAGCCGCATGTGTTGGACCCGGAATCGGACGAGGACTTTGAGGAGCACGAAGCTGTTTAGGTGTTCAAAGAGAGAGCGGGGGAGGGGGGCAGGTGTGAAGCGTTTTCTGCTACGTCAAAAGTGTCATAGGTGTATCTGCCGCGTCATCGTTGTAGCAGCTTTAGTTCGTTGTCATGTGGGAGGGTGGCAGAAATACACTGCAAATTTGTTAAAAAAAAACACTTCGGCGACATATACAATGCCCACACATCACTCTTAGAAATAGAAAGCTCTGAAAAGTTGATTTTGCATGAGACGGGCCCTTTAATTATTCTTTGGCTTTTAACACTGTGTGAGTTGTGTGGTCCTCTATGTCTTTCATTTATTTTACTTATTTACTCCTATTTTATGATTTTTATGGTTTCCCTTTTATTAGATTTGGCTGGTTTCATTGTTTTAGGACTGATGTGATCAAATTTTAGCAATTTTACGTTTGTTGTCTTCGTTTTCTGATCTCTGTGCAGCACTTTGGAAACTTTTTCGTTTGTAAAATGTGCTATAAAAGTAAAGTGGATGTGGATTTAAAAAGTAGTGAGCATCAGTGGTAACTAGCAGTGATGGAGTTAACAATTTGGGGGTCCTAGGCGAACTTGTGTTTCATTGACACTGGAGGCAGGATCGTCTGTAGTCGCACTCGGACATTTCTTAAACAGTCATTTCAAAAACCACCCGGTTCCGATAAGACTCTTCAGGGGTGTTCAGATCAGAGCATCAAAGCGTCCAGTTTCTATGTAAAGTCTATGTGGATGTGCAACTAGAGCGTCCTGCGTTTTTGCGGCGTGTCTTCAGGCGTCAGCGCGTCTTGAGCGTTTTGGCGTCGACGCTCTAGACGCGCGTCCAAGGCGTCAGCATCAGAAGTTGAAAATGCTGAACTTTTCGCGTCAGACAATCAGGGACGAGTATCCAGTGACGCAGCGACGCTATTATCAGGAAGAAAAACCCGAGAACCAGAGCGAGAAACACAAACATGAGCAGAGCATAAATAGATACGCCACAATCACCGAGCGGCTCGCGAGGACTACACCAGAACCAGACCAGGACTAAACCAGGACTGATCCAGTGTCATTAGCGGAGTATAAATATATATGCGCCCCAGTCGTCGACCCGATCTCCTCCGCTGATGGTTTCATGTTATTAAAACCCTAAAGTCTCTCTCAGTCTGGTCTGACATCGTTTCAGGAAAAGACCAGGACCGGGCTTTTGTTTCCAGGGCAACGGATGCGCGTCAAGTATTTTTTCGGGGGCGTCTAAACTCAAATGCAAAGGTGTCCATATAGAGGCGTCAATGAGTTTTTTGAAGCTTTGGTGTGAACACCCCTTTCCAGTTTGTCCTGAATACAGCGACCCTCCCAAATATTAACTAATAAACTCTCTAACCTCACTTTCCCTGCATTGACGAGACTCTGAGCCTGACGTGTAGGTGGGATTAATGTGACCTGACCGTTCAGACTGAAGTCACATGTCAAAAGATCGGATATGTATCGGTTTTAGGAGCACATATCCAAGTGTCCTGGGTCACATTTGAAAAAATCTGATCTGTGTCATTCAGACTGTCATTAAAAGATCAGATACAGGAACATAGGGGTGAAAAAAAATCAGATTCGGGTCACTTCAGGCTGCAGTGTGAGCGTAGTCTAAATATCACTTCACATTTTTTAGAAGACACTTTCTCTACGCAACTTAACACATTAAAAATAGACAGTTCTCCCCGTGCGCCGACGTTAAATCCAACGGACTCAGTGTGCACCGAAGTAGCAGAGCGGCAACCAAGACCAGCAGCTCTGAACAGGTGCTGACAGTCTCCTTAAACAGGGGGGCGGTGGCTGCAGGTGAGGTGGGCGTAGACATGCCCCACCAATCACAGACCAGGACTCTCACAGCAGGAATCAGGAGAACTCAGCAAAATAATTAAGAATACACAAAACAAATTAGAACTAAAGGCCACAGATCTAGAGTTAACATGTTGTTGTGACACTAGCTCACGATATTGTCAGTGCACTCAAATAGTTTATCGCTGTGTGATCAAATAAGTTCTGATGCTAAATGAACATTAGTGAGGGGGATACGTCTTACCCGTGTGTGTAAATGACGAGAAGAAACGTCTCAAACTTCAGTAGCCGAGCATCCATTCATACCAGATCGATACACCTGTCCCCGCCCCCGAGAGAGTCTGAAATCTGCTGAAATCCTCCAAGACACCGACATGATCCAGACAGAACAGAGACTCTTTCTGCAGGAGACATGCGCAGTAGAGCGCGAGGAGAGACAAGGTGATGATGCGCCGAGGAAGATTCTGTTTGACTGTGTTTTGAACAGTTATTTTGCGTTTCATACACGCACCCTCCTCATGGAAAACACACGAAGAAATACACATGATGAAGAGTTTAAATTAAAGGCGATTGATGTGTCTGTGGAAGAAGGAAACAGAGCTGCTGCACGTGAGCTCGACGTCAGTGAGTCGATGGTGAGATTTTGGCGACGGCAGCGACGACGAACTGACTCAACGCAAAAAAACGACAAAAACGTTCAGAGGCGATAAAAGCAGACGACCTGAACTTGAAAACGTTCTTGAAGACGTGGACACCTGCGGCTTATATTGAAGTGTGACTGTTAGGTTTATCTAAACATTGTAAACAAGAAGAAAGACAAGAGATTAATTCAGTTTTACTCATGAGGAGAACGGGCAGAGAGTGGGCATCAAAACCAACAGTCTCCACACGTTCTGATGACTCAAGGCCGTTCTCCTCTTTTTATTTCATTAGGAGGCCCTAGTTACAGAATGATAATTCTCAAGGGGAAGGGGAACCAGCAAAGACATAATAAGAAACTGATGCAGCTAAGCATAGTCCAAACACATAAAACATGATTAACAATCAGGAGGTGCCTTAGGTCAGACACCATCATAACTCTTGCATGTGTGACAGTGGAAGTTGGCTTCATGTGAGGAATCATCTCGAGGTTCACTAGAGCGATAGGACACTGCACACAGTTGTCAAACACACAGAGGTTATTCAACAAGTGACAAGTGATTGGTACATTATAAATCAAAGAATTGTAGTTACATAAATGGTTAACTCATAGGCATAGAATATCACACAAGTATTTAGCAAATATGGGATAATAAAATTATTCTGACAGTGACCTATATATGTACAATTTTAAAATATGGTTAAAATTTAGTTAATGCGGCTTTTATTCAGGTGCGCTCAATAGTCTGGAAAATACGGTAACTGTAACTGTCCATTCTTAACTCACTTTGTGGGTTAATCATAATCTGATGGTGCATTTTTTTCTTCTTATGGTCATTTTCAAGCTCAGTTTTCAGTATTTTAGCTCAACAAATGACAATATATTCTTCTTTTTACTGTTGAAGGGTATGAAGTTGTCAAAATAGAGACATTTCTTGTATAAAACTGAGGCAAATCACTGGTTTTGGATAAATCTCGGACTGTCTCGGGTAAATAGGGACGTCTGGACACCCTAGATTTTAATAAAGCGACTTTAAGCTTTGAGAAACAGTGTCCACAGAACCTTTTGACTTTTTCTTTAGCTGTGGATCTTACCTGGACGACTGGGGGATAACACAGACATAAACAAAGGCGTGCGCCAGTGGAAACACGAAAATGCAAATGGCCTGGACTGAAATAACCCGAGCAGGACAGGGCTTTCCTTATGCAAATCCGAGAAACCGACGCCCGTGTCAGGAGATCCGCGATGAAAACCTCCATCATGAAGATTTAGAGACGGAGACGGAGCGCTGATGAGGTTTCTGAGGAGAATAACATCGCGGCGGCTCAGTTCTTCATCTGCCAAATGTCCCATCGAAATGATTCAGTCCTGACCTTTATTCAAGTCAATGGTCTTTCACTTCCACGATGATTCAGTACGAGTTTAGTGTATTATTAGGATCTCCGTTAGCGTAACACCAGCTGCTCATCCCGGGGCCCATTTTTAAAACACACAACGCGTTAAAAACTATTTGTGTGATAAATAATAGACATAAATGTAACACAAACAGAATACAATCGATATTAAATCACCGTACGCCGTATAAAACTGTGTGGAAGATCATTTGTTTCATCATATTTAGCATTTTAAACGCTCACTTTGAATTTTGTTTTATTCTAAATGTCAACTGATGAACTTTTAAGTGAAAATGATCAAAAATTCGCCTTTTAAATATTCAGCACAAATATTTTCAAGCCTTCAAATTCAAAAGTCAAAATTTGCAGGAAAGGCAGAAGCAATATTTTAAAGGTGAAATTTTTATACATATTGAAAAACTACTCTTAATATTTCAGCTACTAGAATTCATAAAAAAAATTATTCAAACATCTTTTTTAGAGTTAAAAAATCATGTCAAAACAGCTCGCTCCTTGTGCCTTGACATGGTTCAGCTTCTGTCGGACTAAAGGACACGACTCAGTGGAATATGAGTGTTCTTTCTGTGACAGAGGGGTGTTCTGCTGATGGTGAGTCTGTTCTGTGTTTCTGTCGTGTTGGAGATGGTTCATGTGAAACTTTTCAGAGATTATACATCTGCAGGTCATAGGCATGAATAACAGTTCGCAGTTCATAGACCTCGACGCAGAACTAAACTTCGCCCTGAAGTCAAAATACGTTGAGATAATGTCTAGTGTCCAAATAACTTATGAGTAACGCGCTTTGACCCTGTGTCTAACTTATATCGATCCAGCCCCTTTGGGATCAAAGTCGGTTGGATATGACCCCCGGAACAAAATGAGTTTGACACTCCTGTTTTAATATATAAGTCACAGGAAACACCCAAACCATGAAAAAAAGTGTGACTTATAGTCCGAAAAATACAGTATATGTGTTTGTAATACACTATGAATCCACCCAAAATTGAAAAAAACGTCAATAGTTCAGCGTATGCCAGCGTTTTAGGGAAATTGTGGTTCAGTACGTCAACATACACTGGTTAAATCGTCAAGGCTTAACAGGGCCGTGAAATAGAACCTTTAACAGGGATTTTTCAGTTTTCACATCCTGAGAACGTGAGCGTCGGAGGAGCTGGAGGACACAGGAGGAGGCCACGAGACTCAAATATGTGGCACGTCTGATCCCACTCACCATCGGCCCACAGACTTTTCTCTCTCTTTCTCTTTCTCTTCCTCCACTCGCCGGGCAGAGTGGGCACGACGCTCTGACTCGTGCTGTGGGCGCAGGCGGTGGCAGACGCACAGTCACAAGTCGAGGTGAACTATGAGTAAACGTGTGAGAGTACTACAGAATATTCAGTATGTTTCTGCGTGTTTAAAGGGCCTATACTACGCAAAATTTACTCTTTTGAGCTTTTAGAGTCAGTGTGCCATTTGTTCTTTTGAATTTCAATCAATAACGGAAAACAATAAAATGGGAAAAGTTTGTTATTTCATTTTTCTGTTTTAGTGTCAAACGAAAAGACAGATTTTGAACCTCTATTTCCAATGTTTAACTTAACACCAATCAAAATACTGTCTCTGTGAATCTGTGTATCATTCGTTCATTCGTTTTTCAAAATAAAACCAAAAATAAGAAAACGAGAAAAATAACTACTTTCTTCATTATTTGTCTCCGAAACCAAAATGAAAAAAACAGCTCCAAAGTTTAAAAATGTTGGTATAATTCACAGAGATGTGACCAAGTCTTTGTTTTGCAAGTCTCGAGTAAGTCTCAAGTCTTTGACCTCAAGTCCGAGTCAAGTTCCAAGTCAAATAGAGGCAAGTCCAAGTCGAGTTTCGAGTCACTGACCCAGAAGTCCAAGTCAAGTCCACATCAAGTCCAAGTCGTCTGCTTTTAGCTTCAAGTTAATTCAAGTCTTTATAAACCAAAGTACCAAATACAGCTTCAATTTTTGCAGTTTATATGAATTTTAAGATAAATTGTACTTAAAAAATCATTGTATATTTATATAAGAGTATTTATAGAGTGTAAGAGTTGTAGAACGTTATTTAGTTTATATTTCCTTTTTAAATCGTTATGACATTGAAAAGATCTTGTGTGAATTTTTACTGTCAGAATAGAAAGAATTTAGATTTAAAAGTGCTACTCGAGTCTTCTCAAGTCACAGGCCTCAAGTCCGAGTCAAGTCCCAAGTCACTGACCGTCAAGTCCAAGTCGAGACCCAAGTCTTAATCCATTTTATCAAGTCAAGTCTCAAGTCCTAATAATAGTGACTCAAGTCTGACTCGAGTCCAAGTCACGACTTCTGGTAATTCATGTAGAGGTTGGATTTTTACGTGTTGGTTCCAAAAAACAGGACTAGAACGGGAACAAATCTATGAAATCAAATAAAAAATTGTGAGACCAAAATTAGGAACTGAATCGTGAAATATATATATTAGAAATTATATTAAAATCTCATTTTGTGTCGTTCCCGTGGATCCAATCTCGTCTTGTCTTGTGGAAACTGTGACTTGAGGTTGGATTTTTATCAGGCGGAAGAACATTTAGCCACAACAGTCCCTAAAATATAATCAAGCTGACATTTACATGAAGACCTTTGCTTTTTTCTCCAAAATGGTGAAATCTCAAAATAGAAATATCAGATTTTTAAAGGCAGTGGAGGAGCGTGCATTTCACACCTGGGCCTTCAGTAGAGCTCCGTCTGAAACAATCCACTCCTCGAGAACTATTTCATGATTATAAAAGTGTCTTATTCTACAGAAACACAGAATAAAGAGCTGTGGAGAAGTGAGGAGCGTTAGGGCTAAACCAGAACTAAACCAGGACTGTTTGTCAGGACTGGCCCGAAGGTGCACCCGCGTAGACTGTCGAGTGACTGCAGACAAAAGGACCGAGCTGGGGCAGGTGCTCCACGCTGCACGGGGCTCAGTGCAGCTGTCGCCCGATCGAGCTTTGCGGACACTTTCTCACTCTCTGTCGCTCTCTCTCAAGTCCAAGACTAGTCCTGGTGTAGTCCTGATGTAGACCTGTTTTAGACCTGGTTTAGTTCTGCTTTAGACCTGGTTTAGTCCTGGTTTAGACCTGGTTTAGTCCTGGTTTAGACCTGGTTTAATCCTGGTTTAGACCTGGTTTAGTCCTGGTTTAGACCTGGTTTAGACCTGGTTTAATTCTGGTTTGGACCTGGTTTAGTCCTGGTTTAGACCTGGTTTAATTCTGGTTTGGACCTGGTTTAGACCTGGTTTAGTCCTGGTTTAGACCTGGTTTGGACCTGGTTCAGTCCTGGTTTAGACCTGGTTTAGTCCTGGTTTACTCCTGGTTTGGACCTGGTTTACTCCTGGTTTACTCATGGTTTGGAACTGGTTTAGACCTGGTTTAGTCCTCGTTTAGACCTGGTTTGGACCTGGTTTAGACCTGGTTTGTTTAGACCTGGTTTGGACCTGGTTTAGTCCTGGTTTACTCCTGGTTTGGACCTGGTTTAGACCTGGTTTAGTCCCGGTTTAGTCCCAATTTAGACCTGGTTTGGACCTAGTTTAGATCTGGTTTGGACCTAGTTTTGTCCTAGTTTAGTCCCGGTTTAGTTCTAGTTTAGGCCTGGTTTAGTTCTGGTTTGGACCTGGTTTAGTCCTGGTTTAGACCTGGTTTAGACCTGGTTTAGACCTGGTTTAGTCCTGATTCCGTTGTAGATGCAGTTTGCTGTTTTGGCTTGTTCGCTCTGAATCCGGTGTCGTTGTCGTTCTCTGCTAAAGGTCCTGGTGACACCAACACAAAATCTGACTGGCTGAAGCAACAGTTTCATGGACATTTATTTTGTGTTCGAGTTCCTGCAGAACAGATTGTGAAGGCATCAGACAGACTTCTTTGACTTTGACTCTGCCTGGCAACAAGTGACGTCTGAAATGTGATTGGTCAAACGCTTTAATATGAAAATCCACATGTGGAAGCAGCACAAGGATCGGAAAAGCTCTGAAAGGAAGAGGACAGAACATTGGAATTATTTATTTGTGATTCAGAGATATTTTTAGGCCCTGACGCACCGCCACTGCTTAAAGATACATTGCGTAACTTTTCTGGTGTATGGTCCGTCATGTGCTCGTCTCCGTGGAGATGTGATTTCTTTGCCTGGAATGTTCCACGGTTCTCGCGTTTATTCATCCCGGTTGTTTCTTTCGCTCAAAAATGCATTCATTCTCTCTGTCAGATCTGACCTGTAATGGAGCATATAGTTGTCTCTAGGTTTAATTTCTGACATGGAACATTCTAGACAAAGCAACAACATGTCCAAGAAAACAAAAAATAATAATGAGCCCGGTCAAGCAGAAGTAAACAACAAGGCCAAAAATTCAAGTTAATTCATCTGATATAAAAATGTATTGAACAGATACATATGTACTCTAGTTTATGAAACTGTTGACCTTTTTTCTGTACCATTTTTGGTTTTAAACAGACCATGTATGAAACATGGAACAAAAATTATTTCCCAAATTTCAAAGACCTGCAAATCATGTAAATAAATGGATGTATTTCATCATATCTTGTGTTATTCCATCTTTAAACTGTTGATGAAGGTACATGATTTTTACAAAAAAATTTATTTAAAATGACAAAAATTTGCTTGGAAGGACTGACATATTTTATAGAAATAGTTTCCTTTTATTTTATTTTATTAAAGTATTCGGAAGAAAAAAGCGACAAATGATGTAAAATCCTGCACCTTCTACTTGTTTGCACAATTTTCCCTCCGTTACTTTTCCCTCTGTTACCATGACCTTCCTAAATAAAAAATCTCATGACTCAAAAAGTAAGAGGTTTTTCAACCTAATCTTGTACCATATGGTAGAAAACTATATGAAGCAAATATTCAAACCAGTTTGTTAAGGATATGTAAGTGAGAACCAAGAGTTATCACTGTTTGGATTTATTGCCCAAAAAGTGCTGCATATTTCATTCCCTCCGTTACCGACATGAGTTTTTAAATTTTTTATCAAAAACTTGAAAGAATATCACAGGTTTAACTTGACCCTGTTGGAGTGTAACTCTTTCCTACATTCTGATACTTTACTTATTTCAATAGTTCCTCTAGTTTCTGAATAAGAGACATTTGAATGTCAAAAATCTGCCTGTTTCCCTCCGTTACAACTTGACCGAACCCCAAAACTAAACGCAGAAAAAACGACTCAGACACAGCATGTTTGTAACAATAAACTATTATTTTTTCATATTTACATTTGTACCTAATGTGCAAATTAATCATTTAAAGTGTAAACTCTGAAAGGAATACAAAATGATATCTTACAGTCCTGATATGAGTCCATGGTTCTGTCGTACACACACAGGGACAGAGACAGAAGCAAACCCAGGAGCGGTGCACAGCCTCGGCCTGGACACACCGACACCAGGGACGTCCAGGAAGTCGACCCCCAACAAACGCACACCTGCACAACACTACAGTATGTCTATCGTTTGTGCGGCAAAACGTCTGTAACAGTCTTTAGTAACTTGATTTTAATTAATATTTTATGTACCAACACAGACTTTTCCACAGCCTCAGACCATTTCTCTTCACTAGTTTTGCAGAGTTTTGCTAAAGAACGGAAATGATGTTGTGTAATTTCGGCAAAAATAATAATTCATAATTTCAGAAATACACTCGCACAAAGAAAATACAAACTTTGTGTATAATTTTCTGTCAGTTTTGAGGCTGTTTAACATTTTGAGGAATTTGAGAATTAGCCTGATTCATGAGCCGGTTTCGCTTTGTTTCACTACATAGAAACCTCGCAGCGTTGGAATTCGTTCGACTTGACGGTAGGCGGGTACTTTTTAAATTTAACCAGTCGCTGCTGTTTGGTCGTCACAAACTCATGTTTGTGCAACACATTTGACATTTTCACTGTTTTGAGGATTTAAATGTTTGTGTTTCATATTTACTTCGCGCAAGAAGTGGTTTAACAAAAGACGTTTAGTTTCACAGCCATGATTTTAGACATTATTTTATACTGAACCGATTCAAATCGATTTGAAATAGATCGTATCGAACCGAAAGTGCACGGTATCGAGATATGTATGTACAGTATGTATGTAGGCTAGTTTTTCCCAAATCCCGTAGGAAGAAGAACAATAACGTCTTTCCCCTTGATAAAATTCACCAAACATTCTCTTTGTTCCGGCTTTAAATCCTCGATCTCGGGAATCGTTGACAACACAGAATGTCTGGCTCTTCACTGATTGGCTGGTGCCCGAACTCGCACTTTTGGGTTTTTGCGAACCGTCTAGTGTTTTCTTATTCCTGACCTAGTCGCTGGAGAGAAATGAAATTGAGCGGATGCACTAGGTGGCAACAGCCTGACTAGAAAACTGAACGAAATACAAACGTGTCGTATAATTTTCTGTCTGTTTTGAGGCTGTTTAACATTTTCAGGGGCTGGACGACGTCATGGGGCGAAAATAAAAACCCCTAATATCTTAAGAAACATAACCGCACCAATGAAACCTTTTGCGGCACAAATAAAATACAAAGATTTCGTAAAATTTTCTGCCTGTTTTTCGGGACCGGATGGACGTCAATGGTGGAAAATAAAACCGTTAATATCTTAAGAACATCTTAAGAACCATAATCGCACAAACGAAACCTTTTTGCAGCACAAAACAGCTCAAACAAAATACAAAGATTTCGTATAATTTTCTGACTGTTTTGAGGGGCTGATTGGCCGAAAATAAAACCGCCAATATCTTAAGAACCATATTTTGTGTCGTTTTGGTGCATTTTGAATCTTCCTGGAGGCTACTGACTCCAATTTGACCTATAAAAGAATTGTTAATATCTCCAAAACTAAAGCAACACAAACAAAACTTTCTGCAGCACAAACGACCGACATAGTTTTTTGTTTTTTTTTGTGCAGGTTTGCGTTTGATTCGGGTCCGACTTCACGGAGGTTCGCGAGGGCGGTGCCAGACAGTAGACTCCGGAGGGACAGTGGTGACTTCGTAGCTGGTTGCCGTGGTAACGTGTAAACTTCCGATGCCGTGAATCGACATAAACGGTTAGATTTTTGGGCTGTTTTAATTTTTACAAAGGACTACATTCGTGTTATTCAAGGACTACATTCATACTCCATACTCCCTACAACTGTACAACCACTCACCTTTATGTAACAGATAATACTCCCTACAACTGTGCAACAACTCACCCTTATGTAGCAGATAACCCTATGCCCTGTCAATCATCATATAATTTTTGCACTTTTTTCCCATGACCTTTTATATAACTGAGATTTTTTTGATTTTTTTTAGACTTGTAGATTTACATTTATATAATTATGTTTTATTTGACACCCGTCTCTTGCTCTTTTTTTTTGCCACTTATTTAGAATTTATTATCACTATTTATAGTTTTTTTTACTCTTTGTTATTATATTTATTGTGATGTGTGAGCTTCTGTGTCCAGATAATTTCCCTTGTGGATCATTAAAGTTTGTCTAAGTCTATGTCTAAAGGCAGCCACACACAACTGGATTTTTTGGTCTTAAATGATTTTTAAACGTGCGACAAAACGCGCAAAGCAAAGACACGAGGAGAATCTGCTGAGACTTAAAATCTCCGATCGCAAAGACTGCAGCGGGATCTGTCTGCGGACCACAGGATCTAAAGTTGTGAGCGAGATCGCGTCAGCTGCTTCCTGTAAGACGAGTCACTTTGAGACTCTTAAGTGTCAAAAGATCAGAGTTTAAACGCAAGTCCAAACTGTGGTATTATTATTTGTCAAAATGTGGTGCAAAACTTCAGATACGTGATTTTTAAAGCCAAGTCCCGGGGTTTCAAACTGGTCGACCATTCAAGTCAACGGGCCGAGCTCAGTGGCGTGTGATTCCGGATTCGCCTTTAGCCCGGTGAGGTTCTTCCGGTGGCGGTGGGCCGATTGAGCATGTGCAGTGTTTTTTTTTTCCCACGGACACACGCCAATGCACACGAGCGAACACATGGAGTGCGGGCTTGTGTGTCACGTGATCGGTTTAGACCAGTGCTTCTCAATTATTTTCATACCCCCCTAGGAAGAATAAAACATCTCGCGCCCCGGGTGACTATAAATAGTATAATTTGTCTATAAAACTGTTATAAGTACACCTCTGCATAACACTGTATCCTTATTAACGTATAAGAGAATAAAAGTACTGAAGTAGCAGTCACAAAGCGGGATGATTGTCGGCAATATTCGGCACGTTTTCGCTGAAAAAACTCAAGCGGCTTATCAGAGTGATTGGGGTGTAATGTATTTAAGTGACGCCTTAATTTATTGGGCTTCATGCTGTCCGCTGCCAACATTTTTAGACACAGTAACACACCGGTCTTTCCTCGTCTCCCACCGTAGTCACAGTGAAGCCAAGCGCTACATACGCTTCGTCATATTTCCTCGTCTTAGCTTTCGGGAGATTTTCGTTTGTCTCTTTATCTCCGTCTCTCTCCACCTGTCTTCTCATCCTGTTAAATATGTTTTCATGGTGTCACTTGAGGGTCTGCTACACTTCGTGTCTACACTTCATACTCAAACTCTGTGCTGTGTGCAAAGCGCGCATGCTCAGTGCAAACAAAACTCCTACACCACCGAGCGAATGCTCCCTGCGCACACTCTGCCAATGAGAGCGCCACTGCCCCCTAATGTAGTGGAAGTGCAATTGCACTTTATTCTAGGACAGTAAAAAAAAATCAAAATAAAAAATAAAAAAGCATGTTCCCCGAGGTCAAACGCGCCCCCTTGACGGAGCCTCGCGCCCCCCCAGGGGGGCCCGCCCCACTATTTGAGAAGCACTGCTTTAGACTAACCAGAGCGACAGGAGTGAAGCAGAGTGGAGTTTTAAAGACAACTGAAGGATTTTGAGCTGAGAAAAAGTTTATCATCTTAAAAATAGGTAAAAATCGCCGAGCGGTTTGTGATTACATTGCCTCTATGAGAAAAATCCTCTCTCCAGTGAGTGTCACTACGTCAACTGGAGGCAGCTACAAGCAGCAACACCCTCCACTTATTTTAATACAGGGGTGTCCAAACTTTTTTCATCAATGGCCACATATCTAAACACAGATGAAGCAGAGGGCTGGTTGAGTGGCTGTAGACTGATACTCAATACAGTGAATAATTGAAATATGTGCAGGTTTAACACGTTAGAATGAGCCATCAGACTTTAATCACGCTAAGATCCTTTAAACCACACACTAAATATTAAACATTAGCTTTATCAAGGTAGATTTTCAAAAAACTTGCAGTAAAAACTAAATGTTTAATTGATGCAAGGTAATTTGGGCCAATTCACCTGGAAGCCTGAGGGCCAAGAAAAAATTGTCTGAGGGCCGCATTTGGCCCACGGGCCATAGTTTGGACATGCCTGTTTTAATAGATCCATGTTTAAAGCATAAAAGACTGGAGATAAAGTCCACAGGAAGTTGACTCACTATCGCGAATCTGCAGCTTCAGCTCGATCCGTGCGCTGTGTGGATAAACAGACACACGTGAGGAACTACTCCGGCCTTTTTACTTTTAAAGAACGAGTCGAACTGGATTAACAGCACGGTTTTGTGAACTGGGGGTCATTATTTGCAGAGGACAATTTCTATGGACAAAGTAGATGAGATGCTGAAGTATAAATTTACAACTTTACGAGAGTTGAGTCTCCGTCTAACCCTGACGCTCTGTTTTATCGGCTGTTATCGTAGAGTTGTTGATATTTAGTGGTTACAATCTGACAAATGAGCGCAGCAACTTTAAAATCACACACAAAGACACAAAATCGGGCAAATTCTCCTGTAGTGTGTGGCGGCCTTAAGTCTTATTTCAAGGTTATTTTATCTTTATTTTATTTTAGATTAGATTAGTAGGTGACAAATCCAACGAGGTTCATTTGGTCTTCCGTTACTTTATGTTATGAGGTTCTTTTTTCAGACCTAGAGCGGTCACGTGATGTTGCTGTGATGTGTCCGGTCAGCTGATTTAAACAGGTTCTGGCGTGGTCTTCCTACGGAACTCGAAACTGTCAGGTATGAAAACAAACTCTTGGTCTGAAAAAAGAAAAAGAAGAAGAATGCTTAGACATGAACCCAGACCTTCCCCTAATGTCACAGGATATGCTTTTCTCGTTCCTGATATTGAAGCCTCACGTGAAATAATTTGAGAACTTCCAGAATTCCAGCAGATGATCCACGATTCGCTGCAGGTTCTGGGGTTTAGGGAGCGACCGTTCGGATCATTAAGAGCTATTTTAGGTTTAAACCAACTCGATTTAAGCACTGAAACTGGCAACCTAAATAAGAGAATCACGTGAGGCTCACTCTGCGTCGGATTGGATCATTCTTTAGAACCAAAACACCAATTTAACATTAACAACTTGGCCATCGTGCGTGTTTTTGTAATTAAGAAACTCTGGCTACTTGAAGTTTAACTGTCCTTTTAACGATTCCTAAACTCAACCAAACCCTGACCGTGACCATTTCCCAAACCTCAACCACGGAACCAATTTCCAAACCTAAATTAAAACTCTTTTCCTAAACTTCCACCACAGCAGACCGTCCCTCCAGAGCGTATTATCTGGCGTTACCCTTTAAGACAACAGGGCACACGCGCCCACAGAAACACGGGCTCTGCGTCGCGATCCTACGTTCGACCGTATAAAGATAAATATACGGTCCGTGGTCGGCGGTGGCGGTGTGAGCCTCGGCCTGGGCAGAGCTGTGGGCGCGAAGGCTGGAGGCGCTCGGAGCAGCAGATTCGTTTGTTGTACAGGAGAAAAAGAGAAGAGACGTCCTCACGGGGGACAGTGATTCTACGTGAGGGTCGACATACGAAGTACTCTCCACCGGGACACGACACAGCGGAGTACGGGGGGTCTCACGGGGTTCGATCGTGGCTCAGAGCAGCGTTCAAATAGGTTTCGTTCACGGTCAAAGTTCAAAAGAAGGTTTATTGGTACTTTCTCTGGGGTTCTGATGCTTACCGAAGGCTCTGCTCTGTCTGAAGCTCTGTTAGTCAAGTTAAGCTGTAGTTAGGGTGACCAGATTTTCAAAATAAAAACAAAAAACTGGGGTGTTTGGTAATAATAAAACTGTGAAACGTGTGCGTAATTAAGGAAACTTGTTGATTTTTCACTCATGACTTAGCTGTGAGTCAGTATAGTCACATTTTCTTTGTGTTTTGGTCATTTTTAAGCAGCTTTTTTGTTATTTTACCTCAACAAGTGACAATTCATGCCTCTCTTGACTGTTTGGAGAGATCAAATTGGTCAAAAATTAGGACAAATGGGACATTTCTTGCATAAATCTGCTGGGACAGGGGACACGGGGCTCCAAACTGGAACTGTCCCGGGTAAATAGGGACGTCTGGACACCGTAGCTGTAATCTGGGCTTTGTTTTCATAAAAATCTGACCAGAAAGAGCTGATTTTAGCTGGAACTACAACAGGTGATCTACAAGGTGCCTACAAATATCCATACAGCTTTATTAAAACACTTGAAAACGCTGCTACTACACAGCTCTGTTATAGTTTTATGGGTAAAAAAGGGTTATAGGTGAGTTTTTAGTAAATTTATAGTCAGTTATATCATTTAGGGTGAAAAAAAAACAACAAAAAAATCAACCCCACATATCGGCAGAGCTGTGCTGGATTCAAAACAATCTAAAAACCCATTTTGTTTTGCCGTTTTGTCCAGTTAGGCACACTGTTGGATGAAAACCACGTAGAAGAAACTGCCCGGGACCACCCCGATTGTTTCTCTGTCATGGTCATGGTGTAATATTAGAGTGAAATGAACCGTGAGCCCCATCATGGTTCAAAATTGAGTACAGGGCCTTTGATATAATTGACTCTATTCACGCTTACGTCACAAAACCGGAAGACGTTTGGAAACATGCGGATGATGACGACTTCCTTTGGGCTCTGTTGGCGATAGAAACTCTGACAAAATCTGGGAAAACTGGTCTAGATGTCACTGGATTCTTCCTTTTTTCCTTATAATTTGTCTCACTTCTGTTCCGTTATGTTCAGCAGACCCACAGGTACAACCAACTGTCTCTAAGGCTAAGTTCAGACTGCAGCCTGAACGGACCCACATCTGATTTTTTCGCTCCTACGCTCCTGTATCTGATCTTTTAATGACAGTCTGAACGACACGGATCCGATTTTTTCAAATGCGACCCAGACCACTTGGATATGAGCTCGTAAAACTGATAAATATCTGATCTTTTGACATCGCTGTATTCAGGACAAATTGGAGGAGTCTTATCAGAACGGGGCGGTTTTTGAAATGATTGCCAAAGAAATGTCCGAGCGCGGCTACAAGCGGTCCTGGCTCCAATGTCAACGAAAAATAATGAGCGTGCGAGCCAAAAACAAAGAGGATAAAGACTCAAACAAACGAAGCGGCCGTGGATGTTTAACCTGTCCATTTTACCAAGAACTGGATCGGATTTTGGGAGACAATCTTTGTGTCCTCCAGTGCGCATGCGAGACACTTTTAGGGAGCTTAATGTTTACACTGGAAATCACATACAAGTCAAGTTTAATTGGAAATGTGAACGACCTCGCAAAAAAAATCATATTTCACAAAAAAATCTGTAGCCTAAGGTTATGTTTACACTGAAATGAATCATCGTATCGGAAACAATCTGCGTCCAGACACGTTGTTTCTGTGTCCACGAGCCTTCCCTATCCATACATATTTGTTTACGCTTTACAGAAACAAAACTTAAAACCATATGACTCATTTGCATAAACTAAGATCATAAACCCAGATCTTTCCTTTTGTGCTGATGTGGTTCAGCTTCTGTCGGACTAAAGGACACGACTCAGTGGAATATGAGTGTTCTCTCTGTGACAGAGGGGTGTTCTGCTGATGGTGAGTCTGTTCTGTGTTTCTGTCGCGTTGGAGATGGTTCATGTTAAACTTTTCAGACATTATGGACATATATTCTAGCCTCTTAGTGTTTTGGAGGTGAATTACTTCGCGGCGCACAGACCTCGACGCAGATCCAAAAATCAAAAACGACGATGACACAGCGATGGCGTCGACGCAGAACTAAACTACTACGTACTCATAATTTACGAGTAACATGCTTTGAAACCATGTGTAACTTATATCGAACTTATCTCCAACGCATATTGACATATGCAGACGTATTTGACATGTTCTGACGAATACATTGAACTTTTCAGGGATTATACGTCTGCAGGTCGTACGCACAGACCGAGCATGAAAACAGTCTTTTCGTGGACCATGTTCTAACAAGTAGTTCTAGTTACGCTGTTTCCCGTTTGTCTCTGGTTTGTTTAAACTGTTTTCCGCAATAGCGTCACATGACCGATGTCACGAACCCAGCGAATCACAGTGACGTGGTCCAAAAAGGACACAATTAGAGCTCCTACGTCAGAGTATCCGTGTTTTCAGGCGTCCACACAGTGCCGGATCAGATCTGTACTCAGATAAATTCGTGGGACCAGATCGTTCTGTCTGTGGAGCTGTTTTCCGTCGGATTAGTGTGAACGAAAACTGCATCCACAACGAAAACAACTCGAATACAAACTAGAGTGTGGATGGGGTCTAAGTGACATTGAAAATCCCCCCTGAAAAGCTTTGACAGGTTGTAAAGACGCTGCTGCTGAATCCACGGTTTTATCACATTCCCAGTGTTGGTAACTCCACCGGAAGTCGTCATCCGCATGTTTCCAAACGTCTCTTTCCGGTAAGTGTGAATAAAACCTACTGTATTCACCGGATCTATGGACACAAAGCAAAAACCGACAGAAAATTGAAAGCGTCAGAACCCACATACTACAGTTTTTCTTGTTTTTATCTTGTTTCTGGCTCGATATAAAGCCACAAGATTAATATTGGACATCCAAACATTAATCAGTTTCAGTTATGCCTTCCACAAACAGTTCTACGAGCCAGTGCCCTTCTTTTTAAACAAGGAAATTCTTTTACGTGAACGCAACCTTCGTCTGCTCAGAGCCACAGATGAGCACGTCTCGGACTGCGGGCATTGTTTGGATTCACAAATTGCCATAAACTTTCTTTGGATGGAGAGGAGACTGGAACAAGAGACCCACAAAAACACACAGGGCGGACATTTTGTTATAATCTGGCAGCTCGGTGTGAGAGCAGAGGTGGATATGACACATTCTAATTGAACACTGATAATGCTTAACACATCATTACCCCGTGCGTCAGGTTTAGTTTTACAAAATCACACTGTGACAATTTTTAGACAATTTACAAGACAGAGCGACCTACAGAAGTTACAGTACTGGTGCATAGACAAAAACTGGGACGGGTGTAGCAAAAACCACCAATTTATTGCTTTAATCTAATATTAATCTCGCAGTGAGATTTTTATGATTGCAAAACAACTACAAATTTTCCACAGAGATGTTGAAGACCTAAGCAGAGGTATTGCATTGGAACGGATCCCTTTAAAGGTCCGATATTACGCAAAACCGACTCTAAACCGTGTTATGATGTCGTTATCTCATCAAAAACAGACCTGGAGTTGTGTTTTGTTTCATTCACACATGTTTTGAGGACTGTATTTTCTGCCCTCTGGATTATAAGGTCGTTGATTGGTCTATTTTTGAACTTTTTTTTCACAAATAAACCGCACCGGACTTTAAAGGAAACACAACAGCTGGATGGGTCAGTGGGACTTTGTTTGGCGCGTTCACGGTGACTCTGGGCTTTTGTCTGGGCTTTTTCCATAATCGAGCAGCTCCAGGTATGTCTGTAATTTCTAAAGTAAAAATTTCACCACAAATTGTAACTGAGCGTCTTTTCTATCTCTTTCTTTTCTTTTTCAGTCTCTGTGTCAGTGTCAGTAAAAGTAGAGTAATTTACGAACTTCGCTTGGTGCGGTGGTGCGGCAGTTTGCAAATTACCCAGACGTCCCCGGGTTGTACTTATCCCGTGCGAATGCTCCGTTCCACCCAGTGATGTCATGAAGCAGCAGTTTTCAAGTCCCCTTTAGTTCAGTAGAGACTGGCAATTCCAGGACTGAAATTATCCAATTCTAGTGGAGTTTAAAAACACAGTGGAGCATTTCCTGTATTCCCACATGACATCACAAGGTGGAACTGAGTGTTTTCTGTTTGGGAGAAGAACCAAGAAGCCTAAATGTGCAGGGTTTGTGTGTTAAATGTGTGAATGAAACAAAAAAACACAACTCCAGGTCTGTTTTTTTGACAAGGAAACATCAAAACACAGATCAGAGAAAAGCGTAACATGGGCCCTTTAAAATGAAAAATACACAACTTTCTCTCAAATTTGTTAGATTACATAAGAGACAATTAACTTTTACTCTAAAACAAGTAAAAGACTAAATCGGATGAGACAAAAACAGAGGAGCACAGGTTTGGCCAAAGAAGTCGCTCACTGTGTTATGTTCTGCTTCCACCGTCTGAAATAAAAAAGATTCCTAACAGAGACGGGATACAGACACACGAGCGCTCTTTAGACACACACACACGTTTCCCATCACGTGGTCCCGACACGGAGAGCCCAGCGCCCGTCACCGGTCTCCTGCGCCCGTCCCGCGGTTGTAACTTGGCCAGCCAGTCCAGTCCATGTAAAGTGTTGGTTTGATTTTGTCATGAATGTTGCACGCACAGATTGTATAAAGAAGTGGACTAAGGGAGTGTGACGTCGAAATGAAACTCAAGAGAAAAGTGATTATGGGGCCAATTTGGAGCCGAGTTATATATTGAAAATAGAAATCGATTTACAGACTAAGTAGCAAAATAAAAACACCAGGATCATGTAGAGCGGGTTAATACAAACATTTTAAGAGGAGCCTGACAGCAGCAGTTACACACCGAGGATTGAATTCTATTGATTGTTCAGTACAAACTGAATGGGAGCCAGAGTCGATGGAGCTGGAAGGACGCCCGTGCTCACTTCCTATTTGGACCCTGGATCCACACTTAAGGTCCTTGACAAAAAGCCCAGACACTGGCACCACTGTGAAATTTTAAAGAAACATAACCTACTTAACTCTGAAAATGTTACCAATTTTAATAATCTTAAATAATTTCTTTTTTAAGTGTCTTAACTCTGATGTAAAACTGAATTCAGAATTTGCCAGGATCATAAATTGCCCACACAGAACTTTTACAAGAAGTGTTACCAGTGGTAATTGTGTTGTCCCAATGTAAAGGACAAACTCTTGGTCAGTTTCTTTCTCTGCCAAAGGGATCAGACTGTGGAACTGCAACCAGCCAATTTAAAACTGGCAACAAATTTAAACATAAATTAAAATGATTGTAGGTTTCCAACCAAAAATGCTCTCACTGAAAATGTGCTGTATATATCTTATGCATATGTAACATATGTGTCTTGTCTGTTTTTATGCATGTATTTTAAATATTTTTTATGTGGACAAGTGTTGCTTGCACAAAGCAAAACTTCTGGCTTGTCTAAAGCGATCGTGATAAACTAAATCTGTCTATTAATGCAAGAAACATCTGTCTGTGTGTCCTGTTTGTTTGTCTGTTCCACACATAACTCTCCAACCACTTAAATTTGGAGGGTGTCGTCCTAATGATACGGGGGTGTGCAGTGCCAAGTTTCATGTTGTTAGGGCAAGAAATGCCAAAGATATCAGTCAAAAACATGAATTAAATAAATAAATTAATTAAAAAAACATGGCAAATCTGTGTATCATTCATTTGTTTTTCAGAAGAAAACCAAAAATAAGAAAACCAAAAAAACAACTATTTTCTTCATTATTTCTCTCCAAAACCAAAATGAAAAAACAGATAATGATTCGATTTTTCAGTTTCCGTGATTTAAACTGCGATGCCAGACTTTTATGCTACATACGGACTAAACCAGGACTAAACAAGGTCTAAACCAGGTCTAAACCAAGACTCAAGTCCAAGATTAGTCCAAGATTAGACCTGGTTTAGACCTGGTTCAGTCCCGGTTCAGTCTGGATGTGGCACAAAAGTCTGACATCTCAGTTTAAGTCATGAAAACTGGAAAAAAAAAATCAATTGTTACCTGTTTTTTTCCATCTTGGTTTTGGAGACAAATAATGAAGAAAATTGTAATTTTTTTGTTTTCTTATTTTTGGTTTTATTTTGACAAACAAATGAATGAACGATACACAGATTACAGCGACGAGCGGGTTTGCCATGTCCATTTCTACACATTCTATGGTTCAAACATTATAAAATCCTTAAAATATCCAATTACGAGATTTTAATTGGGCCGTACGCGTTTGTATAATCGAGAAAACGCTGCGGGGAACTGGCTGGCCACGTCACAAACCCGGCTGATGGCTACGCGGGCCTCTCCCTCTCCCGCCGCCTCAGCTCCTCTCTGTAGCAGTACGAGCAGAAGTTGTCAGTTTCGGGCCTGCCGTAGAAGGAGCAGTTTTCACGTTTACACCGGCGCTGCTGAAACACGTACAGGGGGCTCCCGTTGCCGCGACCCTTCCCTTTGTCTTGGTTGAGCCAGGTGTGGGAAGTGTTGTCGTCGTCGGCGAACTCCAGACAGTCCTGTATGTCCCCGGCGTCGAACCCGTTGGTGTACGTGTGGGACAGCCCGTACGAGAGCGTCTCCATGGCGTTAACAGTGCGCACCCCGGACAGTCGCGCCGGGCTGTAGCTTTGGGATGACAGCGAGCGGTTCTGCTGAGGATATGTGGCGCAGGTTTTGAGCGTCCCCACCAGCGGCTTGTTGTAGGGCTCGTCGTGGAAGAGGGGCGATTGCAGGTTGACATCTTGTAAATGGATGACGCTGTGTCTCTGGATGGGCGGGGTGTGGCTGTAGTGAGCGGAAACCGGGATGGGGACTTGTTTTCTAGCACCGATACTTGGCGAGGAGTACGGCAAGGCGGGTAGGGTCGGGTGCGCGGCGGCGTGGTGGGGCGCGGCGGGCGGGGTTAAGGGCGGCACGGGGGTTAGTGAGGAAAGGGTCGGACTGTTTCGGCCCTGGTTTTGGGTCTTTAGCGCTATAGCGGGTTGCGGGTGGAAAGCGTTATGAGGCAGGACCGGGGAGCAGCTCTGCGGGGGCGAGCTGTCCGACCTGTCCCTCTGGAAGACACTCTCATGTTCTACCTTCTTGCTCGCCGTTTCGTTGGCGACCTGCGGCGGCGGCTGCGGCGGCTTCCTCTCCGCCTCCTTCCGTTTCTGCTCCTGCTCCTGGCTGAAGCGTTCTTGGGCGTTGCTCAGGTAGTAGCTGATCATTTCCTCGTGGAACTGATGGCGGTGACTGGTGAGGAGCAGCGCGGCGAAGATGAATTTTCGCTCGCCTTGCATCGCCGCCCGGAGGATGTTCAGACTCAGCTTGACGTCCGTGCTGTACTTCCAGTTGTCCAGGCTCTTGTCGCCGGAGCTCCGCCCGGAACTGTCCTGTCTGTCCGTGGGGGAGGAGCTCGAGGGGCGGTCCGTCGGGGAGGGACTCGTGGCCTTTTCCGATGACGTGGAGCTGGCCGAGTGTCCGGACTCATCCTTACTCCCTTTACTCGTCTTGGACTCCTTTTTCTTCGACGTCTTCTCTGCTCCGTTCTCACCGTTGCGACCTGAAGAAAGGGACGTCGACATTTTTAAGTTAATCATCCACACATCCCGTAAAAACTGCGACGCCGTGCTGGGTCCAGAGACAAAAAAATTGCACAAAGGATAAAACTGATCCGCACTGCAGTTCTCTGGAGCTCCCAAAATTTTAACGACACCACAAAACAGAACTTTTGGTAATAAAAATAAAAATTCGTGAGCTCCAAAGAACTGCAGTGCGGATCAGTTTTTAACTTTGTACAACCTTATTAGTTTATATCAATATTTCTGATAAATTCAGGTCACAATCTTATCGTAAGAGCTAGAAAAAATAGTAATTGTGACCATTTTAGAAGTGAAATTAAAGTGGGACTAAACCCAAACTCCTCTCATGAACACATTTCAAATTCTCCTTATTCCATCCTGTCCAACATTGTCTCTAAATTCTCCTAAACTGCGCTATTAAAACAAGCTGAAGGATGACGGCGAAGTGCACGACAGCTTCCGGAATGAGGTGAATAGAGCTGAAAATTTGGGCAGTAAAATTGAGGACTAAAAGAAAAAAAGAGTGAGGGGGGAGGATGAGCAGGATCGGAAGGTTTGGAAGGAACATGACTAGATTTAATTCCTTTTCACACTTCGTAAGAACATAAGAACTTTATTCTTGCACCCAGGGCCTGTCAAACTAAACTTGGTTGGTCCAGCTCCTGTTGTTCTTGCGGTTTCTTCTCGACACCTCAGCTGAGCAGAATTTTGTTGGGCAGTTCAGAAGCGTTGTCGCACATCTACTCTCTGATCGGTTCCTCATGTGGGCGTGGTTTATCCACTTTTCTTGCTGGTACAGAGCAAGAAAAAAAATAAAAACATCTGTACGACACGATGCTCAGTGACGATAAAAAAGCCAAATGGCAAGAAATTTATGGAGGGAAATCACGGACATTTTAGGCTCGGACGAAAATCTAAAGTGTAGAAAAGTCTGGAGTCTGTCTCTGTGACAAGTTTGTGAAAGACAAAAGGCGGGTCACCAAAAACAAAAGAGCGGTCAGGCTGAAAGACAAAAAGAATTGCCCTCGCTATATACCACAAGGGGCGGGGCAGAGCGAGGGGGCGGAGCGAGGGGACAGAGCGAGGAGGGGGCGGGCAGAGCGAGGGGTGGGGTGGAGCGAGGAGGGGACGGGGCAGAGCGAGGAGGGGGCGGGGCAGAGCGAGGGGGCGGAGCGAGGGGACAGAGCGAGGAGGGGACGGGGCTGAGCGAGGTGACGGGGCAGAGCGAGGAGGGGGCGGGGCAGGACGAGGAGGGGACGGGGCAGGACGAGGAGGGGATGGGGCAGAGCGAGGAGGGGAGGGGGCGGAGCGAGGGGATGGGGCAGGACGAGGGGACGGGGCAGGACGAGGAGGGGACGGGGCAGAGCGAGGGGTGGGGTGGAGCGAGGAGGGGACGGGGCAGAGCGAGGAGGGGGCGGGGCAGAGCGAGGAGGGGACGGGCAGAGCGAGGGGGTGGGGTGGAGCGAGGAGGGGACGGGGCAGAGCGAGGAGGGGGGGCGGGGCAGAGCGAGGAGGGGACGGGGCAGAGTGAGGAGGGGACGGGGCAGAGCGAGGGGACGGGGCAGAGCGAGGAGGGGACGGGGCAGAGGAGGGGACGGGGCAGAGGGAGGAGGGGACGGGGCTGAGCGAGGGGACGGGGCAGGGGAGGAGGGGACGGGGCGGAGCGAGGGGACGGGGCAGAGGGAGGAGGGACGGGGCGGAGCGAGGGGACGGGGCAGAGGGAGGAGGGACGGGGCGGAGCGAGGGGACGGGGCAGAGGGAGGAGGGGACGGGGCAGAGCGAGGTGACGGGGCGGAGCGAGGGGGTGGGGTGGAGCGAGGAGGGGACGGGGCAGGACAAGGGGACGGGGCAGAGTGAGGAGGGGACGGGGCAGAGCGAGGTGACGGGGCAGGAAGAGGGGACGGGGCTGAGCGAGGTGACGGGGCGGAGCGAGGGGGTGGGGTGGAGCGAGGAGGGGACGGGGCAGGACAAGGGGACGGGGCAGAGTGAGGAGGGGACGGGGCAGAGCGAGGTGACGGGGCAGGAAGAGGGGACGGGGCTGAGCGAGGTGACGGGGCGGAGCGAGGGGTGGGGGTGGAGCGAGGAGGGGACGGGGCAGGACGAGGGGGTGGGGCAGGACGAGGAGGGGACGGGGCGGAGCGAGGTGACGGGGCAGAGCGAGGAGGGGACGGGGCAGAGCGAGGGGACGGCGCAGGACGAGGAGGGGACGGGGCAGGACGAGGTGACAGGGCAGAGCGAGGGGACGGCGCAGGACGAGGAGGGGACGGGGCGGAGCGAGGGGGCAGTTCAGCAAGTATGAAATGTCAGAGCCCAAACAAACTTTGTTCTTGTTCTTATCACCTCAAGAACAACTGTTTTCATGTTCTTATGAAGTATGAATAGGCCTTGAGGTGTTTTTGACCAGAAAACTGCTAATTTACCAAGTTTCCAGTCACTTAAAAATGACAAGGATCATAGTTAATACAATATTAAAAACCTATATATATATACACAGTTTACTAGTGAAAAAAGCAAAGTTAGTGTTGAGTTCCCTTATATTAGATTATTTTCTGAGTTTTAAGCCATGTTCTAATTTAATGTTCTACTCAAAAACAGACCTGGAGTTGTGTTTTGTTTCATTCACATGTTTGAGTAACTCTTTATTATGAGTCTGTCTACATCTCCAAAACTCAAAATGCTCTATTCCACCTTGTGATGTCATGAAGTGGTAGTTTTCAAGTTAGAATCTAGCCACCTTTTTTTTTTCTCTTTCATTCAGTAGAGATCCGCAATTCCAGAGCTGAAATGATCCAGATGATTCTAGTGAAGGTGTATGGAGTTTAAAAACGCAGTGGAGCACTTCCTGTATTACGATATCCATATCTCACGGTACGATATTTATTGCGATATTTTAGAGCTTTAGATATTTTTGAGAGGCTGGTAATTTATTTTAATGTTTTTGTTTTTTTTTTCATGCATAACTTTTTGTTTTTAAAATAGCAAGCGCAGACTTTTGGTACAAATTATTACTGTCTTAATCCCAAAAATTAAAGTAATATTTTACATATTTCTTGATGTCTGCACTGAAATGAATCATGGGATATGTAGTTCCCTGTGTTTATTCGCTGTTGCTACTATTTGTATGTAAATAAGAGTCCATCACCTGCTCATCTTCACGTAGATCTACAAATTATTGTTCACTCATTTATTTCATCTCGTTTACATTTTTATAATTAAATTTTTAAATTTTTTTTAGATTTTTTCATGCTGATCTTGAAATTACTGTTCTCTCTATTTCATCTCGTTCATATTTTTGATTTTCTTTATATTTTTTATTTACTTTTTTTTTTTTTTAGATTTTTCCATAATGGTTGAAGTGATTGTTCACTCTTTTATTTCATCTCGTTTAGATTTTTGTAGGTTTTTTTTTTTTTTCAGATTTTTTTTCATGCTGATATTGAAATTATTGTTCATTCTATTTCATCTCGTTTAGATGTTTATAGTTTTTTTTTATTTTTTTTTAGATTTTTTTCATGCTGATCTTGAAATTACTGTTCACTCTATTTCATCTCGTTCATATTTTTGTAGGAATTTCTTTACATTAAAATTTTTTATTTTATTTTTATTTATTTTATTTTTTTTCATGCTGATCTTGAAATGATTGTTCACTCTTTTATTTCATCTTGTTTAGATTTTTGTAGTTTTTTTTTTTTTTCATGCTGATCTAGAAATTATTGTTCACTCTATTTCATCTCGTTCATATTTTTGAAGGAATTTCTTTACATTTTAAATTTATTATTATTATTTTTTAGATTTTTCCATACTGATCTTGAAATGATTGTTCACTCTTTTATTTCATCTTGTTTCGATTTTTAGAGGATTTTTTGTTCACTATTTTATTTCATCTTGTTTACATTTTTAGAGGATTTTTTAAATATATTTTTTTTTGATTTTTTCATGCAGTTTTGTTTTTTGTTTTTTTCTTTGTCTGCACTGAAATGAATCATGGGATATGTAGTTCCCCGTGTTTATTCGCTGTTGCTACTATTCACCTTATTCCGGAAGTTGCCGTGATTCGGGTTGTATTATTTTCTATGTAAATAAGTTCTACACGGACGATAAAGCCGTTTTAAAGCCTCCACAGAATCAGCGCAGTGTGACTTGTTGTTGCACATGAACATTTTACACGAACGAATCGACTTTATGTCATAGTTAAGATGCATTCTCCATCGGCATGAATGGGATTCCCGTTTAACCGGAAATGCCACCACAAAAAGCCGTTTAGGAGCATTTAGAGACAAAAGTGGGCGGAATAATGTGGATAAAACAAAGCATTTAAGCAAAGGAAGTTGTAATTCGATATACTGCGATGGCCCAAGACATTATTATTACATCACAAGGTGGAAAAGAGCGTTTTCTCAGCATAAATAAGCAAGATTTGGAAGCAGTGTTTGGAGCAACGCGTTAAAATAGTAACATGTTCCTGTCATACGTTGCTTTTTTCTGTAACACAGTAATTTAAGGCATTACAGGGAAAAATGTTAATATTTTACTCGGTACAAATGTGAGTATCGTGTGTCACAATGCTTTTTTAACCTGGTTGAATTGGTGGGTTTTTCGTTTTTCTTCTGACAAATTTGCTAAAATCACGGTGATATCAGCAGCGGTAAAACGCCATCGTTACGGTTGCGAGTGTCGGGACGGGTTCGGAGGTACCGACGCAGATATAGTCCATGTTCAGTCCTGGGTTTAGTCCATGTTTAGTCCTCGGTTTAGTCCATGTTTAGTCCTCGGTTTAGTCCATGTTCAGTCCTCGGTTTAGTCCATGTTTAGTCCTCGGTTTAGTCCATGTTCAGTCCTCGGTTTAGTCCATGTTCAGTCCTCGGTTTAGTCCATGTTCAGTCCTCGGTTTAGTGTTCCTGGGTTTAGTCCATGTTTAGTCCTCGGTTTAGTCCATGTTCAGTCCTCGGTTTAGTCCTGTTCAGTCCTGTTCCATGTTTAGTCCTCGGTTTAGTCCATGTTCAGTCCTCGGTTTAGTGTTTTCAGTCCTGGGTTTAGTCCATGTTCAGTTCTCGGTTTAGTCCATGTTCAGTCCTCGGTTTAGTCCATGTTCAGTTCTCGGTTTAGACCTGTTCAGTTCTCAGTTTAGACCTGTTCAGTTCTCGGTTTAGTCCATGTTTAGTCCTCGGTTTAGACCTGTTCAGTTCTCGGTTTAGTCCGTTCAGTCCTGGTTTAGTCCATGTTCAGTCCTCGTTTAGTCCATGTTCAGTTCTCGGTTTAGACCTGTTCAGTCCTCGGTTTAGTCCATGTTTAGTCCTCGGTTTAAGTTCAGTCCTCGGTTTAGTCCATGTTCAGTCCTCGTTTAGACCTGTTCAGTCCTCGGTTTAGACCTGTTCAGTCCTCGGTTTAGACCTGTTCAGTCCTCGTTTAGACCTGTTCAGTCCTCGGTTTAGTCCTGTTTCAGTCCTCGTTTAGACCTGTTCAGTCCTCGGTTTAGACCTGTTCAGTCCTCGGTTTAGACCTGTTCAGTCCTTTTAGTTTTCAGTCCTCGGTTTAGTCCTGTTCAGTCCTCGGTTTAGTCCATGTTCAGTCCTCGGTTTAGACCTGTTCAGTCCTCGGTTTAGTCCATGTTCAGTCCTCGGTTTAGTAGTCCAGTGTTCAGTCCTCGGTTTAGTCCATGTTCAGTCCTCTCGTTTAGTGTTCAGTCCTCGGTTTAGTCCATGTTTAGTCCTCGGTTTAGTCCATGTTCAGTCCTTGGTTTAGTCCATGTTCAGTCCTCGGTTTAGTCCATGCTCAGTCCTCGGTTTAGACCTGTTCAGTCCTCGGTTTTAGTCCTGTTCAGTCCTCGTTTAGACCTGTTCAGTCCTCGGTTTAGACCTGTTCAGTCCTCGGTTTAGACCTGTTCAGTCCCGGTTTAGACCTGTTCAGTCCTCGTTTAGTCCAGTCAGTCCTGTTTAGACTGTTCAGTCCTCGGTTTAGTCGTTCATGTTTAGTCCATGTTCAGTCCTCGGTTTAGTCAGTCCTCGGTTTAGACCTGTTCAGTCCTCGGTTTAGTCCATGTTCAGTCCTCGGTTTAGTCCATGTTCAGTCCTCGGTTTAGTCCATGTTCAGTCCTCGGTTTAGACCTGTTCAGTCCTCGGTTTAGTCCATGTTCAGTCCTCGGTTTAGACCATGTTCAGTCCTCGGTTTAGACCTGTTCAGTCCTCGGTTTAGTCCATGTTCAGTCCTCGGTTTAGTCCATGTTCAGTCCTCGGTTTCAGTCCTCGGTTTAGACCTGTTCAGTCCTCGGTTCATGTTCAGTCCTCGGTTTAGTCCATGTTCAGTCCTCGGTTTAGTCCATGTTCAGTCCTCGGTTTAGTCCTGTTCAGTTCTCGGTTTAGACCTGTTCAGTCCTCGGTTTACTCCTTGTTTAGTCCTTGGTTTAGACCTGTTCAGTTCTCGGTTTACTCCTTGTTTAGTCCTCGTTTAGTCCATGGTTTAGTCCATGTTTAGTCCTCGGTTTAGACCTGTTCAGTTCTCGGTTTAGACCTGTTCAATTCTCAGTTTAGTCCTGTTCAGTCCTGGTTTAGACCTGTTCAGTCCTCGGTTTATCAGTTCTTTAGTCCTTTCAGTGTTTAGTCCATGTTCAGTCCTCGGTTTAGACCTGTTTCAGTCCTCGTTTTAGTCCATGTTCAGTCCTCGGTTTAGACCTGTTCAGTCCTCGGTTTACTCCTTGTTTAGTCCTTGGTTTAGACCTGTTCAGTCCTCGGTTTAGTCCATGTTCAGTCCTGTTCAGTCCTCGGTTTAGACCTGTTCAGTTCTCGGTTTAGTCCTGTTCAGTCCTTAGTCAGTTTAGTCCATGTTTCAGTCCTTGGTTTAGACCTGTTCAGTTCTCGGTTTAGTCCATGTTCAGTCCTGTTCAGTCCTTGGTTTAGACCTGTTCAGTCCTCGGTTTAGTCCATGTTCAGTCCTCGGTTTAGACCTGTTCAGTCCTCAGTTTAGTGTTTCAGTCCTGGTTTAGACCTGTTCAGTCCTCAGTTTAGTCCATGTTCAGTCCTCGGTTTAGACCTGTTCAGTTCTCGTTGTTTAGACCTGTTCAGTCCTGTTTCAGACCTGTTCAGTTCTCGGTTTAGTCCATGTTCAGTCCTGTTTCAGACCTGTTTTAGACCTGGTTTAGTCCTGGTTCAGTTCAGGTTTAAACCTGGTTCAGTCCTCGGTTTAGTCCGGGTTTAGTCTTCGGTTTAGTCCGGGTTCAGTCCGGGTTTAGTCCGGGTTCAGTTCTGGTTCAGTCCTCCTGGTTCAGACCTGGTTTAGACCTGGTTTAGTCCTGTTTCAGACCTCCTGGTTCAGTCCAGTTTTAGTCCTTTTTTAGTCCTGGTTTAGACCTGGTTTAGACCTGATTTAGTCCCAGGTTAGTCCTGGTTCAGTTCTAGTTTAGTCCTGGTTTAGTCCTGGTTTAGTCCATGGTAAAAATTCTTCAGTTCTTTTGTTGACAGTAACTTAAAGTGCTGCAGTAGTCGTGTAACGTTTTACATTTTAAACACAGTAATATTGTAATTTAACAAATCACTTTAAAATGACAGTGACAAGTAATAAATAAATAACACATTACAGTTTTGAAGTCACTTGCCCAACAGTGAATATTTGTGTGTAAAAAGCGTGAATGAAACAAAACACAACTCTGGGTCTGTTTGTGATCAGGAAACTACATTTGAACCGATCAGAAAATACCGTAATATTGGCTCTTTAACTCTAAAATCTGAAACCGTGACCCTTTTTTTTTTACCTGAGGATAAGCTGGATTTGTTCATTTTCCCGTGCACCAGTCCGCCCAGTCCTCCCATGTTCTTCTTCAGTTTGATCCCCAGAGTTTTGCTGAAGCTTCCCAGTTTGTTGGCCACGGAGTCGGAGCGGCTCTTCTCTTTGTCTTTGCGCTGTTTCTCTTTCTCTTTGGTGGGTTTGATGTTGATGTTGGAGTTGCTGCCCACAGACTCTCGGTCCGACTCCATGGACTCGGCCAGAGACTGGACGTCCTCCCCGGCAGAGGCGGTGGGAGACTCCGGCTGGGCTAAAGGCGCCTGGGGGACACAAAAAGAACATGTGAGTAAAGAGAAAGAGAGTTTAAAAGCATTAACATTGGTAAATAAATCAAAATCACAGTTTGAGTTTTTTTGATGGAGAATCCGTCACCTGCTCATCTTCATGTAGATCTAGAAATGATTGTTCTTTTTCTTTTTTTTTTTTTACTTTTTTTTTTCATGCTTATTTCATTTTGTTTAGATTTTTGTAGGTTTAAAATTTTTTTGTTTTTTTTTTTCATGCTGATCTTGAAATGATTGCTCACTCTTTTATTTCATCTCATTAAATTATTATTATTATTTTTTTTTTTTTTTTTAGATTTTTTCATGCTTATTTTATTTTGTTTAGATTTTTGTAAATTTTTTTTTTCATGCTGATCTTGAAATAATGGTTCACTCTTATTTAATCTCGTTCATATTTTTGTAGGATTTTCTTTTAATTTTTAGTTTAGTTTTTTTTTTTAGATTCTTCCATACTGATCTAGAAATAATTGTTCACTCTTTTATTTCATCAATTTTAATATTTTTTTCATGCTGATCTTGACTTGTTCACTCTGTTTCATCTCGAAATTGATATGACTTTTCACTTTTTTATTTCATCTTGTTATTTTTGTAGAATTTTTTTTTAGATTTTTTATTTTTTTTTTTTTTAGATTTTGCCATACTGATCCTGAAATTACTTTTCACTTTTCCATTTAATCTTGTTTGGATTTTTTAAGGATTCTTTTGTTCACTGTTTTATTTCATCTTGTTTAGATTTTTGTAGAATTTTTTAGAATTTTTTTTAGATTTTTTTTTTTTTTTTAAGATTTTTCCATACTGATCTTGAAATGACTGTTCACTGTTTTATTTCATCTTGTTTTGATTTTTAAAGGATTTAAAACTTTTTTTTTCTTAGATTTTTCAGGCTTATCTTGAAATTATTTTTGAAGGATTCTTTTGTTCGCTCCTTTATTTCATCTTGTTTAGATTTTTGTAGGATTTTTTATTATTTTTTTTAAGATTTTCATGCTGATCTTGAAATGATTGTTCACCACCTTTTTTTTTTTTTTTTCATGTTGATCTTGAAATGAATTTTAATTATTTTATTTAATCTTGTTTGGATTTTTAAAAATTAATTTTTTTTTTTTTTTTTTTTTTTTAGATTTTCATGCTGGTCTTGAAATGATTGTTCACTCTTATTTCCATCTTGTTTAGATTTTTGTAGGATATTTTAAAGATTGCATTTAGATCTTTTTATTAGATTATTTCATGCTGATCTTGAAATGATTGTTCACTCTTTTATTTCATCTCGTTTAGATTTTTGTAATTCTCTTTTTACTTGTTTTAAAAGCTGCTGCGACTTACACAAAACGCGGCTGCAGGTTTTTAACAGGAGCTGAAAGACAAACACACGTCCCACCAGTTTTATCTTCACTGCTCTGACTTCCTGTTAAGTTCCGTGTTGATTTTAAAATCTTGGTTTTCACTTACAGAGCCCCAGTACGTCAGTGACTTACTGCTCCCCTGCACCTCAGGTCACAGCCCCCGGTCCTCAGGTCAGGGCCCAAAGACCCCATTTAAAACTCAGGGGGGACGTGAGCTTTCAGGCTGCGGCCCCCAAATGATGGACTCACAGACCCTAACCCTCCGTGAGGCAGAAACTACAGACTCTTTTAAACAACAGAGATTAAGACACAATTCTTTAGACAAGCTTTTAGTCGACTGTGTAATTCTTCTGTTCTTGTGCATGTTGTCCACTGCTCTGTAAAACACTTTCTGATTTTTATTTTTTTTTATCTGTAAAGGTGCTACAGAAACTTACTAGATGTCATTTCTTTGTCTAGAATGTTCCTACAGTATCTAGCTCAAGAGAGACAGCTATAGCTACTTTACAGATCAGATCTGTGGAGTGGCGGCCATCACAGTGAGAATTATTTTATTTCTGAGCAATAAAAACACATGGGCCCGGTCAAGCAGAAGTAAACATCAAGGCCAAAAATTCAAGTAAATTCATCTGATATAAAAATGTATTGAACAGATACATATGTACTCTAGTTTATGAAACTGTTGACCTTTTTTCTGTACCATTTTTGGTTCTAAAGTTCCATACGTTTTAAACAGACCATGTATGAAACATGGAACAAAAATTATTTCCCAAATTTCAAAGACCTGCAAATCATGTAAATAAATGGATGTATTTCATCATATCTTGTGTTATTCCATCTTTGAACTGTTGATGAAGGTACAGGATTTTTACAAAGAAATGTATATAAAATGATAAAAATTTGCTTGGAAGGACTGACATATTTTATAGTTTCATTTTGAAGTAATATTAAAATATTCGGAAGAAAAAAGTTGACAAATGATGTAAAATCCTGCACCTTCTACTTGTTTGTACAATTTTCCCTCCGTTACTTTTCCCTCCGTTACCATGACCTTTCTTAATAAAAAATCTCATGAGTCAAAAAGTAAGAGGTTTTTCATCCTAATCTTGTCCCATTGGTATAAAACTATATGAAGCAAATATTCAAACCAGTTTGTTAAGGATATGTAAGTGACAACCAAGAGTTATCACTGTTTGGATTTATTGTTCAAAAAGTGCTGCATATTTCATTCCCTCCGTTACCGATATGAGTTTTTTCAAATTTTTTGATCAACAACTTGAAAGAATCTCACAGGTTTAACTTGACCCTGTTGGAGTGTAACTCTTTCCTACATTCTGATACTTTACTTATTTCAATAGTTCCTCTAGTTTCTGAATAAGAGACATTTGAATGTCAAAAATCTGCCCCTGTTTCCCTTCCGTTACCACTTGACCAAACCCATATGTAATGAAAAAAAAGAAAAATAAATCTGAATAGAGATGTATATGCATGTGTGTAAAAGTAGATCTATTTATCTGTGTGTATATGTATGTATATATATAAACACTGTATATATAAATGACAGGAGTAATGACAATGATATTATTATTGTTGTTAATATTGTATCATTATCATTTGTATTTTATTGCATCGTCCGTATAAGATTTATTCTAAGATGACGATAAACAATAAAGAAACACGTGTAATGAATAAATGCTAGACAGATGTGTTTAATGTCATACCATGGAACATTCCAGGCAAAGCAAGAACAATAACATCTCCATGGAGACCAGCAGGCTTCTTTATACAGTCCATCAGTCCGTGTTTATGTCACTTTTTATGTAAAGTAGGTCACGTGATTGTCTCATGGAGATGTACTCCTTTGCCATAAATATACCTATTTAATTTAATTTTATTTATTTGTGTTTTATTTATTTTAAATTTTTATTTATTTATTTCATTATTTTACTGCATTCTACATTTTATTTGTTTATTTTATTTTATT
The DNA here is from genome assembly GCF_026225935.1 of Boleophthalmus pectinirostris. Classification (NCBI taxonomy): domain Eukaryota; kingdom Metazoa; phylum Chordata; class Actinopteri; order Gobiiformes; family Gobiidae; genus Boleophthalmus; species Boleophthalmus pectinirostris. The sequence continues at coordinate 40,929,665 of NW_026571152.1, read as the reverse complement.
ATTTTTTCATGTTTTATGTTGCTTTTTTTTTTTCTAAATTATTGCACTTTATATTTTATTTTCTCTATACACCCCCGCAAAATTATGCTCAAGAATTCAAATAATTAAAAATAATAATTCGACATAATGGAATTCTAATTAATAATATAAAACTGCTAAATGAATGACGACAAATTAAATAATAAAATTTAAACCAATAATATTAAATGTGATAAATGAATAGGATAATAAAAAAGAAGGGAAGACGTAAGAATTCTGCATGATTAAATGAATAAAAAGGGGCCTAGAAATTATAGGTAAAATAAAATATTCAGAGAAAGAAACTATATAAATGGATATGTGGTCACACTAGGAAAACATGTATGGATAAAGTTATTTTGTGATTATTTTATACACTTGGTCACCTTAAGAAAATAAAAAAAGAAATGTTCCACAGCAATAAAACACTCCTAAAAAAATAACCTGTTGTGTTTTGAGAGTCTAGAGTTTAATCTCTAATTTCTCTGGACTCTTCCAAACAAAGCGACGAGACCGAGACTGATTCTTTTCCGTGGATAAAACCAGAAGTTTCGTCCACACTAATTTAACTCGAGTGAATAAATGAGATGTAAGGCGGCAGAGTTACATAAGAATGACTCTGAGGTGTGAGAACATGTGGAACGTGTCTGCGCTCGACCCGTGACGACCGGGGCCCCGCAGAGACCCGGACTCACCCTGGTCTCCGACGGGATCCGGATCCACGTTACATTCATGTAGTTGTGCAGCAGGTTCAGTTTGGCTTCCAGAGACAGGATCAGTCTGCGAAAACACGAGGAGAGTTACCGACAGGACGCACACGCTCGATCGGAAAAGCAGAAAATTAGAAGTTATCAGCAAACACAAAGGGTTTTTTAAAGAGCCACTAAACACCAACGTCACTTTTTTCTACAGATTTAAGCTACGTCCACACGACAACACTCCTGGATTTTTTCTTTTATGGGCTGAAAAAAATTTGCGTCCACACACGTCGGATCAATAAATATTCACGTTTAGACGACAACAGAGCACTGAGTGAAAACAGTGTAATACATCTGCCACACCTGTATGTGGCGCTGTGAACAATGATAATAATATTAAATAATGCAGATCTCATCACTGTTTTATTTAAACTTCAAAGTCATTTAATTGATGTTAGATGTGTCCCAGAAATATCGGTGTTTCGTTTTGCAAAAGTTAAACAGAAGTTTTCGTCCGACCGTTGGTCACTTTTCGCCAAAGGTCCACAGAGGCGAGTTCGAGGGCTACGACGTCATCGTTTTCTAAAAGCTGCGGTTTGTTTGTCCATACGAGAAAGCGACGCCGGTGTTCTCAGATTTCTCCACTCTGGAACCTGTTCTCAAAAAACACAGTTTTCGCCCACATAAAACGACGGCTCCGGTTTTGGCGTTGGACGAAAGGCCAAAACTAACACAAACTTCACAGTCTCGACCAAAAAATGTTGTCGTGTGGACAGGCCTTAAATCTACTGTGTAAATGGGTCTAAATGTAAGTGTAGACTTGTCCCTGGAATATTTTGGCATCTGAGTTCATATTTGTTAAAAATCTGACTTTTGGGTCTGTGATTGGATCTTTACGATCAATAGAGCTTTTTCACATCAGCCTGAAGTGTCTCGCTGTAGGTTTGTAGAACTTCCGGTTAATGGTTTTCTGTGGCAAAACGTGTGTGTAAATGTGTGTGTAAATGTGTGTGTAAACGTGTGTGTAAATGTGTGTAAACGTGTGTCGTTCTCCAGCTGTTTCATAAATCTGCCCCATCAACAAATTTTCAACCAACAAACTCCACAAAGGATAAACATTCTAACATGAACAAGAGAAGAAAGACAAAAACTTAAAGGAAATGACGATGACGCATTAGTCACACACTGAACAAAACTAACATTATGTAATGAATAACGTAAGTAATAAGTAATTCTATAATAAGTAACTTGTTAACTCAGACTGAGTCTAGAATTATAATTAAAAATTGATTTCATGATGTGGATATTGGCATAGCCAGATAGATTTGTGCAGTTGGAAAGCCACAGATGTTCACAGATCACATGTCTAACATTTAAACTGCACAAATCTCTCTGTCTATGCAAATATTAAATACATTTTTTTATTTTAATTGTAGAATCAGTCTGAGTGAACAAGTTCCTTCTGTTTTATTCACGATCATAACGTTATTTTTTTTCAGTGTGTGACTAATGAGTTGTCATTGTTTCCTTTAAGTTTTGGTCTTTCTTCTCTTGATAGTTGTGGATAAATTCTTCATGTTAGAATGTTTATCCTTTGTGGAGTTTGTTGGTTGAAGATTTGGTGATGGGGCAGATTTATGAAGCTGCTGGAAAATGCGACACACATTTACACACACATTTTGACACAGAAAAACATTAACATAAGTGAAGTTCTACAGTGGGGCACATTTGCAGTTGTGAAAAAGGTCAACTACAGCCAGGACATTTGAGTTTTAGGGTTGCATGCAGCTTTCCTGAAACTCATTGGATGAATCGACAAAACCTGGACTTCAGTGACACCGAAACCATCCTGTCGAGATTCAGAAAGACCAGAATAATTCTAACTGGAACTGATGCTGAGTCTGACGACAGCGACACAGAAGAGTTTGCGTCGCTCTGTTTACCTCCGGAGGTCGAGGAGTTGCTCAGAAGTGACACCGAGGATGAAGAATTGAATGAATTTAGTGATTTGGTGTGAGATGGAGAGTTTGGTAAACTTGTTCTGTTGTTTATGTTATAGTTTATCTGAAGAACTGTTCATATGTGACGTTAACAGTCTTGTTTTTACTAGAACTTGACTTTCAATAGGAAATGTCGGTTCCTGGTCTCTGATTTTATAAAATACATTTCCCTTATACTTATATATGTTTTTTTCTTCTTCATTATGTATTTTTGCGACTTAAACTCCGCAGTGAGTGTCCAAAAAATACAGCAAGTCGACAATAAATGTGAAAAAAAGATGAATAACCTGATATACATTTTAAAATCTTGGCCAGATCAGGGAAATTTGCAGTGTACACTTTAGATTTACACTTTATCTTTCAAACCTCTCGTCTCTTTCTCGTGTATGAGTGACTGTAGGACTCACTTGGCGAGCTTGGCGTTGTCGTTGTCGTCCCTCCCCCACTCCCAGTCTTTCCCAGGGTCAACGGCGAAGTGGAGCGCCAGCAGCTTGTGTTCGGAGTCGGTCAGGGGAATAACAGCTGGAACACAGATTATCCTCACATGGTTAGTTCTGTTACATCTCCTCTACATTACAGACGCACGCTCAAACCCGAAGCTCGGCTAAACCTGAACCTTCAAACGGGAATTCTTACGTTGATAAAAATAAAAATAATAAACAGTAAAGGAGCTGTGCACAGACTGAAGTTATTTTTATTGACTGGAAATTCAGGCTTTAGATGCAGTTGTCAGATCTTTGCATTAACAGGAAACGTGCAGCAACTGTTTCCTCATCAAAAACACACCCGGAGTTCTTCTTTCAAACACAAAACGCTCTGTTCCACCTTGTGATGTCATATACAGGACGTGCTCTACAGTGTTTTGAAACTCAGTACAGCTCCAATAGAATTATTTGGATGATTTCAGCCCTGGAGTTTCCGATCTCTACTGAACTAACGGTAAAAGGAGCTGTTCGCTTGAAAACTACCGCTTCATGACATCACAAAGTGGAACAGGGCATTTTGAGCTTTGGAGATGTAGAGCAGAAGTGTTCAAACTTTTTTCATCAAGGGCCAATTTTCTAAACACAGACAAAGCAAAGGCTGATCAAGGGCTGTAGACTGGAGCTCAGTACAGTAAATAATTAATATATGTGCAGGTTTAATATGTTAGAATGAAACATCAGGCTTTATTCACGCTAAGATCCATAAAACCGACACTAAATATTAAATATTGGCTTTATCAAGGTAGATTTTCAAAAAAAACTTGTAATAAAAAGATACAAGGTAATTTGGGCCAATTCACTTAGAAGCCTGAGGGCCAAGAAAAATTTGTCTGAGGGCCACATTTGACCCGCAGGCCATAGTTTGGACATGACTGATGTAGACAGACTAAAGTGTTACTCAAACATGTGCGAAAGAAGATAAACGTGACTCCAGGTGTAGAGCTGGAAAAGCTGAGACACTCAAAAAGTAATTATTAAAATTATTAAAAGCTGAACATTGCAATTTACATATAAATAATACAATTCCAAACAACTAATACAGAGAAAAATACACAGTATAAAAATAAATAGTGCAAAAAGTACTACAGATACAATATCTATATCTGTATAATTATTTAGAGGACAAATCTTATAAAATTTCATGAAGACTTGTTTACAGTTTGTGGTTTTAAAGGAAGGGGAAGAAATCTAACTCTCCACTGACTCCTGGAAGTTGGAAAACCTTGAGTGTGTGGACTCCTGGTCACTCAAAAAGTACAAAATAATTAAAAGCTGAACATTGCAATTTAAACTAAAAGATATAAATAGTACAATTCCCAACAACTAATACAGAAAAAAATACATAGTATAAAAATATATAGTGCAAAAAATACAAAAGTGCTAGAGATACAACATGTATCATTTGTATAATATATTAGAGGGATAATCTCAAACACTTTCATGAAGACTTGTTTAAAGCTTGTGGTTTTAAAGGAAGGGGGAGAAATCTAACTCTCCAATGAGTCCTGGATATTGGGAAGCCTTCAGCGTGTAAACTCCACTTTTTGTTGAGGTAACAACATTATAACTCACAAGAGTCAGTTTTGCGTAATATCAGACCTTTATCCATGAACATGATTGTTGGTAATTTTATGTTGTAGTTTTGGAGACTTTAAGTCTGTGTCATTCTCCATCTGCGATTCCTGAAAATCTTTAGGCAACTAGAACCATTATCCTGAGCAAAGACTATAAAAAAATGGACTCAGTGTGACGTCACCACAGTGTTTGTCCAGTCAAATGAAGCTCATTGAGGCTGCAGTTACAGGAGCAAATTTGGATCCAAGTTCCATATTTGGAATTTTGACCATGAATATCATAGCAACCAAAGAGCCAATCAGGAGCGAGGTTGTTGAAGGTAACTGGTTCAGCAGGGAGCGGGTTAAGCAACGCTGTCAATCAAACCTGTTACTAACTTAGACTTAGTCAAACTTTATTGATCCACAAGGGAAATTATTTGGCCCCTAACGCTGGTAGGGGCGACCTCAGGGGAAGGAAGGCACCTTTTCTGTCTGTTGTTAATGTTCATATCTTGATTTTCGAACAAAATGGCAAAATAAAAACCCCAGGATCATGCCGAGCGAGTAACTACAAAGATTTTAAGACCAAAATAAGGATTCTAACAGCAACAGTTACAGAATGAGCGACGTTTGTTCAATAAAAAGTAAACTGGAGCCAAAGGAATGTCCGTTTATAGACACTGTGCGGTCTTAATAATTTTGTAATTTCTGGTAATAGATTAAATTACAAAATATCTCAGTAATAAAGACTTTTTAAAGAAACTCCAGAGTTGTACTAAGTGGTTTCAAAAGGTGCATTAACTGTAAGAATGTGTACGCTCTTGTGCTCAGAACGAGATCGCCCGTTTAATAGACAATAGACAATATAATTACATATGGAGGAACAGTCCTTATTAATTAATGGTCTGTAAGTGCTCGGAGAAAGATGTTCCAGTGAACGTCCTGAACTCTCAGACGGATCAGAGACACACAGAGACGCTGTGGCTGCTGGGTGGTTGATAGAGTAAAACACAATAAACTATTTTTGAAGTGAGGCTACGTTTATATGACGACCGTCTGAACAGAAGACGCAAAAGTGGCGTCGCGTCTTCACTTTTTATTCTGCGTTTAGACGAGCGATTTCAGGAGGAAAAGTGTGTGGAATTCGACTGTGTATGTTTGTACTTAAAGCAACAAGGGCGTCTTTGGACATACGGACATTTTCACGCTAGGGATGGGCATGATTAGTCGACTAATCGATAATTGATCGTTAAGAATTTCGCTGATTACGTTTATTTCTAATCGACAAACCGAATGTAGGTTTCTGTGCGTAGATATGAAGCTGCGTCTGACACAAACACTGGAGTTGCTTCCTCAGTCCCACGTTTGGGCTCTGGCACATCTCCATGGAGACGCTGTACCCCCCAGTGAGTGTGTTTACATGCACTTCTGTATCCCGGTTTTGTCATGGAGCATGTTTACGCAGTATCCAGGTTACTGCAACAAAAACAGCTGCACTAAACCTGCACATGTACAAGTACAAGTGCATTAAACACATTATTATAATGTCAAACGGGCTGATGTGGCTCTAGAGTCGTTATGGTTTATGTGTCGTAAAGTTGAGGTTATTTACGTAGATTAGTAACAGTAATAATAATGATGATACTTATTATATAAAAACGTTAATGATTAATCGAAAATCGATCGTTAATTCTCCCGACGATTGATTAATAAAATTTCATCGCCACACATTTTCATCAGCTACTCCTTCCACAAAGTCGTCTGACTCGACTGCGACGACCTGGTGCATCCAGAATTGGACAGAGGTGATTGCAGATCTTCTCTCTTCACTAATAGTGTCTCTGCAGATTCTCTACATTTGTTGGGAGCCTCCTGTAAGTTTATTATTTGAAGAGCCGATGCATGGAAATGATCTGACATGTTTGTTTCTGTGTACTGTATGTATTAGAGCCCGACCGATATATCGGTTGGCCGATATTATCGGCCGATATGGGCACCTGGAGGCATATTGGCTATGGGCCGATATGCTTGCTGATAGGGGCCGATATTTCACGTGGGCATGTTATACCTCGTTATAAATCTTAGACTCTCTACATTCTGTTCATTTAATCCAATTTACAGACAGATAAATGTCCTAATATGTGGCTCCACATCAGTATTTATCTACGGAGTCATTTGTCTGTGTGTGTGTCCGTACTGTCCCTGAACACACCACAGAGTCGCGTCACTCACGTGTGTTTGTTTACACCTGCAGACACAGATCCAAACACTGAGATTATTTTCTTTTTACGGACAATCGGTTTGAGTCTGAATTAAAAGGACATTTATTAGTGCAGATTTGTGATGTGGGAGGAGCCTGTGTGAGCGGTGAGTGTTGGAAATATGTCGACTCTGAAGCTAGTTTTTGTCATTTGTTATGGGTTAGCTGCTGTAGCTCTCGCACATAAACAGACTGTTTTCTATTGGTCTGTTCTAAAGTGATTATATTGGCCGTATATTTGTTACTGGACCTGCACTGATATGTAAATGAGCTGTGAATAGACGTGTGAATTATGACATTTGCGCATATAATTAATTACCGCGGCGCGCAGCATTTACGGCTAAAGTCTAATAGCAGTAGTTTATTTACTAGTTATGGGTCGGTCGCGAACGAAATGACTCTTAGAACCGACTCTTTGAAGCGAACAACGGGAGCCTGATCCTTATTGGGAGCCGTGTTTTCTCTTTCTCTCACTTTTTTCTCTTCACGCCGCGTGCAGACTCGTGGTTTGACAGCGGCAACGGCTGAAAACGAAACTTTGAGAAATTTGCGTGTACGTAGGATAAAAAAAAACAAAAAACGAGCATATTTGGCTGTAGTTTAGCATAAAATAAATAAGTCCCGGTTTAGTCCTTTTTCAGTCCTGGTTTAGACCTGGTTCAGTCCTGCTTTAGACGTGCTTTAGTCCTGCTTGCAACAAAACAATCTGAAGAGCCACTTGGGAGCCAAAAGAACCAGCAGCTTTTAGTGAGCCGAGTCAAAAGAGCCGGTTCTCTAAAAAGAACTGGAATCCCATCACTAGTGTCTAGAATGTGATGCAAAAATGCCATTAAGCCAACCTACTGTCTGTAAATATGATGTAAAGAGGCAGAATAACAATAAATGTTGCCTAAATAAACCCAATTTAAAATCCATCAGAGCCAAACCTAAGTTTTTTAAACAAATCAAGATTTACAGTGAATTTTTACATCACTAAATATATCGGCAGCTCCAACTCCCATTATATCGGTTTCATATCGGCCACAGCAAAATCCATATCGGTCGGGCTCTAGTATGTATGAGACATAAACCCGTACGCGACCTGAGCACATCTGACCAGAGTTTTGTGTCTTGGGCAGTGTGGACAGAAACACTACGGCGGAGCTTATTCAACTTTTCCACTCTGGAGGCTGGTTTCAGATTTTTGTGTGTTTAAACCCCAAAACACTATCACCGTCTAAACGAAAGGCACTTCTGATAAAATATTTTGTCATTTTTACCCACAAGAATTCTCATGTAAACAGGCTCCCAGTCAATAGAGACGTGCCAAAAATATCTGGTCCGTTTGTGTCTGATGACCAGATTTTCAAAATCAAAAAACTGGGACATCCCTGGTTTGTGGTGGTTAGAAAAAATAAGATTGTGTAACAAGTGAAAAACTGTTCTGCACTCGGCACTAATGTGAGTTAGTATAGTCACATTTTCTTTGTGTTTTTCTCATTTTTAAGCAGCTTTTCTGTATTTTAGTTGCGTGGAAATCCAGAAGGATATTTCTCTGTATTTGTTATACAGATCAGATCATCAGCTGCTGGTACAGTGATGAGTGACGAGTATTTTACCTAAACAAATGACAATTTCTGCCTCTTTTTACTGTTGGCAGGGATCAAATTGGTCAAAAATAGGGACACCTGGGACATTTCTTGTATAAAACTGGGACAAATCACTGGTTTTGTATAAATCTGCTGGGACACGGGACACAGACTCAAAACTGGGACTGTCTAGAGCACAGGTGTCAAACATAAGGCCCGGGGGCCAGATCCGGCCCTCCAAGACCTTTAATGTGGCCCTCGGCTGATTTTCTACTAGAATATTTTAATTATATTTTCTATTAAAATCTTGTTAATTTTCTGTGGTGTTTATCACAGCAGCGTCTCCAGCGTCTCTGTACGTGGCCCCTCCCACCAGAGCAGCACAAATGAAGACTTGTCTCTTTCCAAACGCTCTTAAAGGACGATCGTTTTGACTGTTGACCGTGACACCCTCATCAGAAAAATGTCCAACATGAGAAAAGTGGAGCCGAGTGCAGGATTTTACAACAAAAATTGACTTATTCCTGTTTACAGACAAGTTCATGTTAAAACATTGTGTTGAAATTGCATTTTTCTTAAAGTTTCAGGTTGTTCATAATATTATAATATTTTGTAAAAGAAAGAGTTCATCAATTAAAAAAGATTTCTGTAATAGATTTGTGTTTCTCTTATTGTTATTTTTGGGGTTTATATGACATGAGTTTTCTGATCCGGCCCCTTTAGGATCAAAATAGGTTGGATACGGCCCCCGGACCAAAATGAGTTTGACACCCCTGGTCTAGAGTAAACAGGGACGTCTGGTCGCCCTGTTTGTGGACGCTCCCATCCCCACCTGTAATATACACATTTATGCAGTGCCTGGAAGTGTCTGAAAACTCCACCATGAAGACTTTGACCAACCCTCAGAAGAGCCCAGGCCGTTACACGTCTGCTCTGAGACGCACTGGGCACAGAAACTCCACACTTTTTCACAAACTTTATGGACTAATTTGGGTGCTTTGTAGTACGAACTGTTTTCCTCATCAAAAACGTGTGTTTTGTTTCATTCACACATGTGTATTTAGGCTGAGTTCTTCCTCTCAAACACTCTGTACCACCTTGTGATGTCATATAGTAATACAGGATGTGCTCTAAACTCCGTACAGCTTCACTAGAATGATTTGGATAATTTCAGCCCTGGAATTGCCGATCTGTCCTGAACTAAAGGTAAAAGGAGCTGTTCACTTGAAAACTATTGCTCACTGCCACAGCCAAAGTGCCCCTCTAAAACAGAACTCTTCTTTTTTTTTTTTTTTTTTTTACAGTTCTGTGCCAAACGAGAGTCCGCAAAGAACGAGATCCACACAGTCTACATCTTGTTCTACATTGTTTTACAGATAAAAACGCACAAAAACCTCACAACTTACAAAGAAAACTCAGGAGCTTATCGGGAGAACAGCGTGGTGCAGAGAAAAGATTAATTTGTATAGTTCAGAGATAAACGGCATGTCCAGGACGCGCTCGTTTCTGTGGTCGCTGATAACTTCATACAACTCCCCTCTGTCTGCTGCGGTTACCATAAATTGTACTTTTACTTATCACGCACTTAAAATTAGCCGCTTCACTCGAAATTCCAAAGTAAATAAATCATAAATAAATACTAATCGTGTTCGTTTCTTTCCATATTTGTAGGTTTTGTTTTATTTTTGCGCGCCGCGGCCTCGAGTATCCCAGAGCAGAGCTGGAATTAGATCCGTTTGTATACTTTAAAATTCAGTTACACAATCCTCCGATGGCTCATTGAAACTCAGAAAACTTGAAGCTGATCCCTCCAGGGCAACAACGTCCTCAAAGCATTCTCTAAAAACATTCTTGGAAATCCTGACGTTAAAACCTGTATGAGTTTAAGCTTAAGTCGTGACATTATAAACACAGTCAAATAGAAAAACGTAACTCGCAAATCGCAAAAGACGCCAGGGCAAATCTCAGGCTGTTTTCATGTATTTTATAACGTTGTTTTGTCATTAAAGACCTACCAGGAGTTGTGTTTTGTTTCATTCACACATGTTTTAACGCACAAACCCTGTAGATTTAGGCTGAGTTCTTCTCTGAAGCCGAAAACACCCAAACTAAACTTGATGTCATGTGGTAATACAGGAAGTGCTCCATTGTGTTTTACTCCTAAAGAGGCCGGTACAGACTCGGTTTTTGACTCAAAAGTCAGATTTTTAACAAATACGCACTAAAATGCCAAAATAAGGCCATAGATAGGTATACGGGTCCGGTCAAGTGGTACCGGAGGGAAACAGGGGCAGATTTTTGACATTCAAATGTCTCTTATTCAGAAACTAGAGGAACTATTGAAATAAGTAAAGTATCAGAATGTAGGAAAGAGTTACACTCCAACAGGGTCAAGTTAAACCTGTGATATTCTTTCAAGTTGTTGACAAAATAAAAAAAAACTCATGTCGGTAACGGAGGGAATGAAATATGCAGCACTTTTTGGTCAATAAATCCAAACAGTGATAACTCTTGGTTCTCACTTACATATCCTTAACAAACTGGTTTGAATATTTGCTTCATATAGTTTTCTACCATATGGTACAAGATTAGGTTGAAAAACCTCTTACTTTTTGACTCATGAGATTTTTTATTAAGAAAGGTCATGGTAACGGAGGGAAAAGTAACGGAGGGAAAATTGTACAAACAAGTAGAAGGTGCAGGATTTTACATCATTTGTCAATCTTTTTTCTTCTGAATACTTTAATATTACTTCAAAATGAAAGGAAACTATTTCTATAAAATATGTCAGTCCTTCCAAGCAAATTTTTATCATTTTAAATACTTTTTTTTTTTTTTTTTTTTTATCATGTCCCTTCATCAACAGTTCAAAGATGGAATAACACAAGATATGATGAAATACATCCATTTATTTACATGATTTTCAGGTCTTTGAAATTTGGGGAATAATTTTGTTCCATGTTTCATACATGGTCTGTTTAAAACGTATGGAACTTTAGAACCAAAAATGGTACAGAAAAAAGGTCAACAGTTTCATAAACTAGAGTACATATGTATCTGTTCAATACATTTTTATATCAGATGAATTAACTTGAAGTTTTGTCCTTCTGTAAATATCACACTTCCTGTTCCTTGCACTTCTGATCAAATGCTAAACCACATTTATATAATAAATACTAAAGAGTTACTCAAACATGTGTGAATGACACAAAACACAACTCCAGGTCTGTTTTTGAGGAGGGAACAACATTATAACAAAGTCTTAAAAGGACTAAAATTCTCATAGTTCTTATGGGTCGATATTTCACAACACTGACTCTTATGAGCTTTAACATTCTAACAAAGCTTAAAGTTCACAAGAATCAATGTTGCGAAATATACGACCCATAAGAAGTATGAGAATTTTAGTCCTTTTAAGACTTCTACAAACTCGTTGAGATTCTTGTGCTAGTTTCAGTTCATATTCCAGTTTTCTCTCCCCTGGACGTCTTTAAAATGTAAAGTCTTAACAGAAACCCACTTTCAAAACATAAATCTCTAATCAAATCGTATTGTAACCTCAATACTTGTAAAAAAAAAAATCTTAATTAAATATTTTTCTAGATTTGTGGCGTCTGATTGACCAGATTCACCTGTTCTTGCTGCAATTGGAAACATGTGACCTTTAAAAACGCTGACACAACGTTATGCAACAAGAGCGAGAATGTGTGTCAGAGTGAGGATCGTTGTGATAAAGCTCGGGCCGTTACACCTCTGCCCCGAGACGCACCGGGCGCACAATCTCCACATGTTTTAATCAACTTTATGGATTAATTTGGGCGCTTTGTGTGTGTTCTTTGTATCCAGTTTTACTTTTTCACACTTTTTAATCAACTTTATGGACTAGTTTGTATGTTTTTTGTAACCGTTTTTTGTTTTAAACTATGGACCAGATAATATTTGCGTCTGAAATAAAGAATAAATAAAATAGACCTTTAAAAATTGTAAACAAAAATATTCAAAATTCTGGAATGGAGGCGACTGGAGGCAAAAGTGACGTGCACATCAGTATCCCGGTTCTGTCAGTATTCGGGATACTGTGTTTACATGCGCGCTGAGAAACAGAGACACTCATATCCCAGAAGAATTAACTTCATTTTAATTAATAAAGCTGGAAAAATACAAACCATGAGCTCCTTTAGCATCGGGAAGTTTAACCAGCGGTGAGGAGCTTTGAGATCTCCCACAATCTACTGCGCAGCTCAAACCCAACAGATTCTTCATTAAAATCTTCTGCAGAAATAAACTCAACTTTACAACATATAAACCAGAACCACTGTAGAGCCACATCAGCCCGTTTGATCAGATCATTCATCTTTGATCACATTTGTTTACGTTTTACAGAAACGGAACTTAAGACGTTACATAAACTGTTAGCGCTGATAAAAACAGCTCTCTCCTTGTGCCGCTGATGCGATCAGCTTCTGTCGGACTAAAGGACACGACTCTGTGGATTTTGTGTGTTCTTTTTGTGACAGAAGATGTGCTAATGATGGTAATCGTACATCGTGTAGGAGATAGTTCATGTTTTAGCTTTTCAGCGATCAAACGTGTGCAGATTGTACATGTGCAGGTTTAGTGCAGCTCTTTATTTGACAGTCATTTCACTCATGTACAGTCACTTTATTTATGTTGGTATTTTTTTTTGTGAATATAATACTCAGAACATGCATATATCAGATGAATGTAGTTTTTGTTTTAAATTTTGCACCTGACCAGGTAAACTCTCATTTTCAGTGAGCTGTTATAAACCTGAGCCCAGTCAAACAGAAGTAAACAACAAGGCCAAAAATTCAAGTTAATTCATCTGATATAAAAATGTATTGAACAGATACATATGTACTCTAGTTTATGAAACTGTTGACCTTTTTTCTGTACCATTTTTTGGTTCTAAAGTTCCATACGTTTTAAACAGACCATGTATGAAACATGGAACAAAAATTATTTCCCAAATTTCAAAGACCTGAAAATCATGTAAATAAATGGATGTATTTCATCATATCTTGTGTTATTCCATCTTTGAACTGTTGATGAAGGGACAGGATAAAAAAAAAAAAAAAAGTATTTAAAATGATAAAAATTAGCTTGGAAGGACTGACATATTTTATAGAAATAGTTTCCTTTCATTTTGAAGTAATATTAAAGTATTCAGAAGAAAAAAGATGATAAATGATGTAAAATCCTGCACCTTCTACTTGTTTGCACAATTTTCCCTCCGTTACTTTTCCCTCCGTTACCATGACCTTTCTTAATAAAAAATCTCATTAGTCAAAAAGTAAGAGGTTTTTCAACCTAATCTTGTTCCATATGGTAGAAAACTATATGAAGCAAATATTCAAACCAGTTTGTTAAGGATATGTAAGTGAGAACCAAGAGTTATCACTGTTTGGATTTATTGCCCAAAAAGTGCTGCATATTTCATTCCCTCCGTTACCGACATGAGTTTTTTTATTTTATGTCAACAACTTGAAAGAATATCACAGGTTTAACTTGACCCTGTTGGAGTGTAACTCTTTCCTACATTCTGATACTTTACTTATTTCAATAGTTCCTCTAGTTTCTGAATAAGAGACATTTGAATGTCAAAAATCTGCCTGTTTCCCTCCGTTACACTTGACCGAACCCACCTGTAAATGAGTTGAATCACATTTAAATATATATAAATGAAGAGTTCAGAGTCTGTGGTTTCCAAAGATACCAAATATATCTGTGTTTCAATTAAGTTCATGAGTGTAAAAATCATTTAGAATCACTCGTGGAAGTTTATTTTCTTTTATGTGATTATGCTCTATGTTTAGCCCTAGACATACATGTACGGTTTGTTCCTAGTAGGAGTCCAAGGGGGAAAAAGTTCATCTTAATATGTGGGTATTGCACTTCTTGATTATAGCACTGGATACGGGGGAAAAAAAAAAATAGAAAATGGTGTTTGTTCATTTAATGTTTGGGCATTAAAAAATTGCTGTAATTTTTTTGTTCATATTTGCATCTGTTAAAATCAGCGAATCATTTAAATTATGATGTCTGCTTCATTTTGTCTCGTTTATATAATTTTGAGCATTCTGATGACCGGGGACGTTGAAGCGTGGCCGTGTTGTGATTCCTGACATGTCCGCGTCCTCTCAGACTTCGCAGATGGACAGAGGGGGCGCTGCAGATGCCCGTCCTCACAGCTCGGCTCACGAACGTCCTGATCCGGCCTCAGCACACGGTGTACCCAGAGAGACGCACACACAGAGAGGCACTGTCTGCACTCACCCGGACGCGCGAGGCTGAGGCGCCACCTTCTGGACAAACACCGTACAACACCCACTTCATGGATTACACAACTCTACTGCAAGATTATTTTTATAAGCTGCATTTGTGGAAGTTATTTAACCGTCATACACCCCTGGGCACATTTTTGTACATCTCAACTTTTCTATTTTTGCGTTACTTTGGCGATAATGCACCAAATAGCACCAAAAATGGATTGGTCAGTCTGTGTATTTTGTGATGTATTTTTAATTTCTGTGTTTTTTTTCCAAGATCACATTAATTAAACTATAATCTAAATACTCACACATTTTTGTCCCATTGACTTCCATTTAAAATGTCTTTTTTACTGACATAACTTTGCCAGAGTATTTTTACTTTTTGATTTACTTTTTTTTACTTTTTTGATTTACACAATAGATATAATCCTCTGGCTCAGACATGTCCAAACTATGGCCTGGGGACCAAATGAGGCCCTCAGAATTCCAGGTGAATGACTCAAATGATCTTAAGCGATACTTTTTACTGCAATTTATTTATTTATTTATTTTTTAACTACCTGCATCAAATATTTAGTGTGTGAACATGAACGCGCCAACTCACCCTTATGTAACAGATAATACTCCCTACAACTGTACAACAACTCATGTTTATGTAACAGATAATACTCCCTACAACTGTACAACAACTCATGTTTATGTAACAGATAATACTCCCTACAACTGTACAACAACTCATGTTTATATAACAGATAATACTCCCTACAACTGTACAACAACTCATGTTTATGTAACAGATAATACTCCCTACAACTGTACAACAACTCATGTTTATATAACAGATAATACTCCCTACAACTGTACAACAACTCATGTTTATATAACAGATAATACTCCCTACAACTGTACAACAACTCACCCTTATGCCACAGATAATACTCCCTACAACTGTACAACAACTGTTTATATAACAGATAATACTCCCTACAACTGTACAACAACTCAGATAATACTCCCTACAACTGTACAACAACTCATGTTTATATAACAGATAATACTCCCTACAACTGTACAACTCACCCTTATGCAACAGATAATACTCCCTACAACTCAGATAATACTCCCTACAACTGTACAACAACTCACCCTTATGCCACAGATAATACTCCCTACAA